>NW_020799103.1:851655-862372 GCF_003259725.1 Athene cunicularia | reverse complement strand
GGGGGGGGAAGGCAGGAAAAGATAAAAGTTCTCTCTAACAATAGGATAGCAAATTGGATGTACTTATTTATCTTCAAGCACTTAAAATACTTAAATTTATCTGGTACTTCCATACTCATCAGAAAGCCAGGAAAGGGTCTGAATGGCTGAGAGCCAACATCTCATGTTTCTCTTACCCAGAATGAGACAACTAGAACCACAAATAAGGGGGTCATCACCCTATTAAGATCAGCAGCACAGCTCTGTACAGCTTGCTGTCAGAGCAGTAATTCAGCAGATTAGAGTTTCAGAACTCTACCAGGTGTAAAGGAATGAGAATTTAAAAAAAAAAAAGTGAAACTCATGATTTATTTTTTTTCCTTTTTGTGCACATAACAGAAAGACAAGATTTTTAAAGTTTGATTTAATGGCTACTTCATCCAGTAATCACAGGTTTTCTAAATTACCTCAGCATATTTTTAGATAATATCAGTTGTGACATTACCTCAGAAACAAGCTTCAGTCATTGTGCACTCTAAAACTCCAGAATTATAAAGGCAATGTCTGAAAAACAGTCAAACATAGGCAAAAATCCCCAAGTATTGATAAAAGCCACTAACCTTATCTCTCTCCAATTTCCTCACGAAGCAATGCCTTCTCAGTAACTTTGCAGGGTCTCAACTTGCAAGAATGGAAAAACCCCCAGCAATGCAACCAACAGCTCCTAAAACCAGAATGGCCACCACTCAGTACTTAATGAAAATGCCACACCAAGGAGAGTGAAGAAGAAAAATACTACACGCAAAAGCAGAAGAGTACACACATTTGTAAGCAACTTAAGAAAAGGACTCCTAAATAACAACTCGCCCATCATTCTAGTAACACTTACCTTTTACGTTCATCTCAGCCTAGGAGCAGGCTAAACTGGAGAGGATTTATCATTAAGCTAATTCTGCTGCCTGGTTCCCAGATCAGGAAGACTTAGTGGTACTGACCAGCACCAGTGCAGAGTCACCCCATCCCATCTTCTTTCCAGGACAACGAGGATTTAGAATAATGCAAGACTAGAAAATACCCACTGCTATGTCACAGTAGTAGTGACAATGACAAACGAGTCATCTGACACACACCAGTCCATGCTCTGTCCTGCCCTCCAGTACACCCTTTCCCTTTAAAGTTAAGCACAGCAGCACTGTTCTCCAGCCCCCCGAAGTGCAGGGGCTCCTGCAGCTGTGCCTGCCGGTGGCCTCACCCACCTGTGTGCCACCACACCTAACTCCTTCCACCTGGGGCCTCTTCACTCTCCTCCTTCCCCCGCTTCATGACTACTTTAGGAGGTCTCTGCAGTTTGCAACCCCTGTTGCTGATCTCAATTGTTTACTTTAATGAGAGGTGCATAGGGCAAGTTTTCCTGTGTTTGGACACAGTAGCGTGAGAAACCTTAGAAAACTTTTTCTTTGGGGAGACTGCGGACTGAAATTTGTCTCTGGTGTCTGCTCTAACAAAGCTCACTGCTTTTGACAATCTCACAACTTCTGAATTTAAGTGGGTAGGTCAGTACAAGAAACCCATGAGCAATTTATGTTCACTTTGCTAGACTTTACCAAAAGGAAAAGATACAAGTATGAAGGACAAACTCAGAGTCTAAAGCTACAAGGGGGTGTAAAGCAAGAATATATTGTATGTGGATAAACTTAATTACTACTGCTTTCCCTGAAGCCCTTAAAAAAAAATCATGTAATGCTGAAAATCTCTAGATTTTTTTGTTAAGAAGTTTAATTTAGGTCTGCAGTCAAAAGATACTTGCAAAGCTGACTATAAAATGCTACTGAGCGGCTCCTTTTTTGTTTGTCTCTATACGACTGCCACCAAAACGGGATAAAGAGCTTATGGACAGCAGTGGGATGCAGCTAGGCAGGCATCCTTTATTAAGGGCCAGGTGTGCGGGGGAGTGTCTCACCAACAACGCACACCTGGGTCCTGTAACAGGCTGATTAGACTGGATACACTCATACATATTAATCAAGTTACCATACATAAACATGATGATTCCTGTAACTCATTTTCATATTCCCACCTCTTCCTGGTCATGCACACCTGAGTCCTGAATTGAGTCTGGGGGCTGCTATTGCGACCGCAATAAGGGCAATAAATCAAGCTTACCAGGCAGTCTAACAACGGTACTTTGTCTAGCAGTGTAACTAGTTGTATGGTTACCTTAAACTAAATACAACATCTCTATGACTACTTAAAACATGACACCACTATCTTTTATAAAAACCCTGGTATTTCTGTGAGATTCTATTTAATTGATTAGTCCTAATCATTCCTTATCAAAATCTCCAAAAATCATCAACTCAACCTAATAACAAATGGGTAACAATCAGTAACATGATGACTCTCCTGATTAAATATTTTTCAGGATTATTTAATGTTTTGTGATACATACAGTGAAAAAAAATCAGAAGGAATTGGCTTCCATGTGGTATTTTAGCTTGTACTGGAGGGGGGCTACAGGGGTGGCTTCTGTGAGAAGCTGCTGGAATCTTCCCCCATGTTCAGTAGAGCTGCTGACCAAGGCCCAGCCCATCAGCGATGGTGGCAGTGCCTCTGGGATAACATATTTAAGAAGGGGAGAAAAACCTGCTGTGCAACAGCAACTGCCGCCGGGAGAGAGGAGTGAGAACGTGGGAGCAGCAGCTCCGAGGGCAGCGAGGCAGGAGGTGCCCGAGCAGGAGCAGAGGTTCCCCCGCAGCCCCTGGGGCAGCCCCTGGGGGGGCAGCTGTGCCCTGCACCCAGGGAGGCCACGGGGGAGCAGAGACCCACCTGCAGCCCGGGGGGACCCCACGCCGGAGCAGGGGGATGCCCCAAGGAGGCTGTGACCCTGCGGGAAGCCGCGCTGAGCAGGCTCCTGCAGGAGCTGTGGCCCGTGGAGAGAGGAGCGCGGGCTGGAGCAGGCTCTCGGCAGCACCCGTGACCCCGCGGGGGACCCCGCTGGAGCAGCCTCTGCCTGAAGGGCTGCACCCCTGGGAGGGACCCCGCTGGAACAGGGCAAGAGTGTGAGGAGTCCTCCCCTGAGGAGGAAGGAGCGGCAGAAACAACGGGTGACGAACTGACTGCAACCTCCACACCTGCCCACTGGAGGGGAGGAGGCAGAGAAAATCGGGAGTAAAGTTGAACCAAGAAGATGGCAAGGCTGGGGGGAAGATGTTTTAAGATTTGGTTTTATTTCTGATTACTCTGATTTGTCTGGCAATAAGTGAAATTAATTTCTCCAATCTGAGTCTGTTTTGCCCATGATGGTAACTGGTGATTTCCCTGTCCTTAACTCACAAGCCTTCCCTTTATTTGTCTTCCCTGTCCAGCTGAAGAGGGGGAGCGATAAGAGTGGCCTCAGTGGGCATCTGGCATTTAGCCAGGGTCAACCCACCAAGTAGCTGTATTTGTTTGAACACCTGCATTGGTTACCAGTGTTCCTCACGTCAGGACTCCCGCAGAACTAAATTGACTTGAGCAGTGGTTAAATGTGTGTAGTCCCTCCGTTCAGAATGGAAACTGCTGCTTTGCTTTTGAATCTAAATTTTTATGAGGTGCAAATAGCAACAACACACTACAATAGTGTAATTAACTCTGAGGCTGACAAGGGAGTAAGAGACAAAGCCTGTTCGGCTGACAAAATGACCAAATGATGATCTATTGGTGTGAATTCAATGTGCAGGCACACAAAGATTTAGTGGAATGTAGGGTTAAGGTAAGATTAATGTGTAACAGTATTTAGACAGACATATGCTGTTTGTCACTGTAAGACTGAGCAATGATTTTCAAAATGAAAACATTCTACATCTGTCATGTTTTTATCAGAATCTCACAAAGTTTATAAAATGAATAAGTATATTTTAATCTTAGTTGAACAGAAACTTTGAAAAATAAATAAAAACATGGGAATACAAATATTAACTGTTAAATCTACTAATACAGTGCATTTGTGGAGGTACATTCAGCATTAATGACATAACTTCCCGAGTGAATAATGCATTTTTCTCACTGTTCACTGTGATGACACAACAGTAAATTAACGTGGAGGGGTAAAGCTTCCGTATGACCTCCTCAGTTGTGCTGCCACCAACTGTGTGTGCGCAAGCTCAGCAGGTGCACAAAAAGTAAGTCAAGGAGGGAATGTGCATTTTAAATTGCATAAAACTTTACCTGGAAAACCAACATTAACAGCATACAAATGCTCACTAAGATTATTAAACTGTAAGACTCCCTGAGAAAGAGGAATGGGTAGTACTGAAGAGCAAGCGTTCATTACAACCAGATGAAAGGTATGTTCTGTTGTGCAGGTAGAATCCAGTGTCAGCCCTCCTGCTAGATTGCTTGTTACTGAGCTAACTTCTTCTGTAAATGCAAACCCCAAAATCCCATTCAATACTTCTTGGTGAGTAATCTCTTCACAAGAAATTAAGAGGGTGCTGAATGTGTTGATCTAGCATAGCTTCATTCATTACAGAAGCTGAAGAGCTTCACCTTCCACTGTGAATTCGGTTGCTGAACCGAAGCTCCTGAGTTACGTTATTTTTGTCTAAAGCAGCAGCAACTTCTCCACTGGCAGTTGATCTGTGTATAGTAGATACTAGAGGGCCCAAACCAACCCAGTTATAAGCAAAGAATATTCTGTTGATACTAGTGAAATTACCCAAGTGCTAAGTTTGCTACTTAATAGTTCTTCACCACGTTGGCTGGCAGAAAATTGTACTCGCTTTCTAATAAGGCTGACTACACGTCCTTTCCATGTTTTTAGTTTATTTGCTATCACTATGCTTTTTCAAATGTCTAAGAACAATCATATAAGATGTTTCACAGACTTGTTAGACAATGCTGCTGGCTTTAGGAAAGACGCTTATACATTAAATTTAGATCTTGATGTATGTATCCTTTCTTTCCTCTTATAATAAGATGTTTACAATGAACCACTTCCTTCCTCAGGCCATTTTCCATGAACTAAAGTTGCCCACAAGTGAAAAAAAAAAAGTGATTGCCTTTGACTATAGTAAATACTAGCTAAAATAAGCTGTGCTGCTGACACAAAATCATCAAACCTGTACTGGCTTTTTATTTGCTTTCAGGACTGAATATGATGGGGAATACGATGACAATGTTGGTGATAAATTCAGTATTACTAGCATATTGTGGCTACAATAAAATCTTCAAAAATCTGAATGTTTTACAGTTTTTTGACATTTTGTTGCCATGATGTCATCCCTTTTCTTTTATCTTCTGACAAATTAAATCCTCTGTGGCATTTGTAGGGCTTTTCAAGCTAACCATAATACAGAGCAGTAGAATGGTTAAGTAAATTAATTTGAAATACAGAAAACACTTTCCAACTAAAATTTCTTTAGACTCTTCAGGTCACTACTCTTTCTCAGGTCTGGATGCATAGAATGGAGAGCGGTGTGTATATAAACTGAAAGTGTGAGCTTATCATCTGTGTAGAAGAAAATATCCCTACACTACACACAAAATACTTATTTGGCAGTAGAAAAGGTGTCTGTTTAAATGGTGGCATCTTATTTTTAACTATGTGAGTACCCTTGCATGTAATCATTCGGTCTTCGTGGTCACCTTGACTTGCTTTCTCAGAGGCAAAACTTTAAACTTTTCAGGACATTGTTAGTATGTAAAGTGTGATGCAGTTTTTTTCCAATGAATACAGAACTGGAAATATAACTTAATCCAACATGTTGCAAATACCACGGTATTAATTCCCTGACTTGCACCATTAAGATTATTTTCTTAAATATTCCCTTATATTCCACTATATGGACAATACGCAGATGACAACGTATTAGCTCTTTAACATCATTTCCCTTTCAGCAAATTTGGGAAGTGTATGGCTATAAAATGCCACCAAAATGCAAGAAACTTTAAGACTGCGCTGTATTTTGAAAAACAGCATTTGTATAAGCAATTTACGGCAAAGTATTGAAAACATGTTACTGTTTCAAACCTGAATGTTAATGGTAGCTGCCTGACACCCTGTGTAGCTAATTTCACTCTCAAATTAATTGGACTCCTCAGTGTTCTGTTATAGAACTAGCTATCTCGAATAGCTGCAGGCATCAATTTGTTGTTGTTGTTGTTGTTGATGCAGTTTTACATATTTTCTCCAGTTTCAGAAAGAAATCGGGATGTTTTTCTCCAACAACTAGGCGTCTAGTTTTACAGGTTTGCAACTTTGATTTTCTTTGGAAATTTTAATGCTGGTTAATGTGTCTCTTTCACTTCACAAAAAATACTAACATGGATACTATATCCTAATCACCATTTTTCGTGATTACGCATAGATATGCAGAGCCTACCTATGAACACAGTGCTGCTCTGACCACATCTTTAAAGAATATTATTCTACTTCTGTACAAAACAGAGCGAGGAATGGTAGCCAATGTCTGCATTATTTGTTAGTAGCTAGCTTACTAATTACCTTGACCTATGTAAATGAATTGGTATGGGATCGTGTTCACTGTCCTTTGTATTAAAAGCCTTCTCAACCATCCAGTGTTCACATTGCAACTGAATTTGTCCTCCCTCATGTAATTTCTTAAAATGTTTATGGAAAATACACCTGGAAAATTTTACTAAAGAAATCTGCAGAGATTGTCTTTTTTACAAGACATCTAATCCAGCTTTAACCTTCAATCTTTATAGAAGGCATTTGTAAGACTGTTGTAAAGGGCTAGTAAGTTTACTCATTCCCACACAAGGATATCCCACTGACATGCATAGAAGTTTTTTAATGCAGTCACTGTTATGCATACGTTTCCAAGACTGCGGGTTTAGGATTTTAAGTTACAAGTACTTGGCTGAGGAAAGAAAGTGGATTTATGTGTTTAATGACCCTCTACAGCTACGTGAAAGGAAGTTCTAGTGAGGTGGGTGTCAAGTCTTTTTTCCACAGTAACAAGTCATAGGGTAAGAAGAAATGGCCTCAAGTTCAACCAGGGGACATTCAGATTGGATATTTGGAAACATTTATTCACTGAAAGGGTCTGGAACAGGCTGCCCATGTAAGTGGTGGAGTCCCCATCCCTGGAGGTGTTTGAGACGTGCAGATGCGACGTGTAGTTCATGGTTGGATTCTACCACCTTAAGGGCCTTTTCCAACCTAAATGATTCTATGGTTCTGTGATTCTGTAACCCTACTTACATAACTTCACTATAAAAATAATTCAGTACCAGTTTGGCAAAGTGAAGTTGATGCTAATTAGTTGATTAATTTCAATTCCACTGCCAGAACCTTTTCCAGTGGTTATATATCAATATCCTGCGAGTGCAGCAATAAAATATGTGTACCTGTTATGCATGCACAGCTATATTCACAACTCACCCAGCTCCACTGGAAGGGTGGTATAAATACAGATCACGTATTACTGCTCCACTATATATTCAGCTTCTCAATAACTCTAGTATTAATGTTCCCCCTTGAACTTGCTTCATGATTTGTTTATTTAGGTATGATACGTGATGTCAGATATTAAACTCTGCTTAAAGACTGCAGCAATGACAATCAGCTCCAAAGAAGAGAAGTGACTTGAACTTTCAGACCTTGAAATCACCTGCCTAGCAAGTTATCTCTACGCATGGTGCTATGTATTACTTATAAATGAATACTAAAATGTTTCATATCTCAGAATTGATACACTGAACTAAATTACATCCTGGCCATTACCTATCATGATGCTCTGTGTGTTTGTAATTGCAGATTGGTTGATCTTTGTGCTTAAGAACCAGAGAACAGTTTGCTACATCAACAACGCAGTCCCTGGAGTAACAGTAGGATAGAAGAGTAGGAGAGCAGAAATTCTCAACACTAGGAGAAATTTCTTATTTCACAAACCAAACAAGATCTTATTATCAGACATCTGGAGAAGAGGCAATATGAGACCTCACATCAGTTTGCATACAGCTGCACAGTGGTTCCAGAGTGCACCTTCTTATTTTTCCTATCTTCATGGAAATAAATCTTCTAACTAACTTTCAGAAGAAAGAGCAGAGGATTTTCCTTCTACCAGATTTACTCTTGAAGATATTGAGGGACACAGCAAGATGGTGTGACACGTCTACAGCATAATACTGAAAATGCCCTCTGTATGGGTTATGGGATTGAGGATGCATGAGTGGTATTTCTTCTTAAGCCTTTTGTGCAGCTGTGCAAGATCTTTGACCACAGTCTATTCCCTAACTGCACTCCAGAGAATAAAATTCCTTTCTCCTTCTGCTTATTGCCTTTTCCACACAGCAAAAAAATTAAAAAGAGGTAAATATATAAAGCAGCCTCTCAATCAGCACAGGGGAGCAACAGGATGTTCTGATCACAGAGGCAGTGTACCCTCAAGATGTTATTTAAGGGACAACTCTTGAAGATGATGTGTTTCATCCTGAGATTTTCCTCAGGTTGCTTTGAGCTGCTGAATCACTGCAACAAGGCTGGAAAATTACATCAGATAAGTCCTCTTGGGTAATGTGAGACACTGAAGACAGATGGAAAACTAGGTAAAAAATACAGACAGCACGACCAAGGGCTAAAAACACAACCAACCCTTCCTTCTGAGGTCATCTAAAACATGAATTTTCACTTTTTCAACTAGATGAGAGGTAATAATCTCCTATAACTATGAAATAAATGAGGAAATACAAATTTAAATGTTTGTCATTTGCATAATTTATCTAGTTCGCAACAACTCGGTGCAGTTTTACTGTTTCTCTCATACATGCAATTTTTTTTTTCCTTTTACTATTTTTCTGCCTCGCTGTGTTCTTTAATGAGTCCCTCTAAGAAATGGCTGTTATTGCTGTTAGGCAATGGCTTTTTTTTGCTTTTGAGCACAGTCACTACTGCATCCAATAACGACTTTTCCTTTTCCAGGCAGTGAACACCACATGGGTTTCATTTTGTAATCCAGAAAAAAATGTCACGGCCAAATTAGTCTGTATTAGAAACACTGAGAAGAATCCCTTTTTCATCACTGCCTCTAACATAGCAGAGAGAGAAAGACACATTACTTAACCTTGAGAACAGCAGATTTAATTATTGACATATTTTTAGGCAAGTCTTTGAATTTACTTTTCTCATTTTGTGTGAACAGAATCCCAAGCTAGAAGCTGAAGCACTGAAGGTGCATATAGATAAATAACGTATTTGTCTCTGTGTAACTGGCATAATGAGTCTTATCCGTGCAATTACAGAAGCAGAAATACATTCTCAAAGCTTAGACATATGCCTTCTACTTAGTGCTGATTCACTGGAAAGGAAATCTCTCCCATCTTATTCACACATAGTTACACTTGGGTTTTTATCCCTGAGAGATTTTGTTTAAAATCTATGTCCAACACTGTCTGGTTTAGTTCATAACGCTAAAACCCCCCCGAGTGTCTAGCCACCAAAAAACCTCAGCCTTTCCCGTAGGCTATGCTAACTGTGCTTTTTTTAGACTCAAATGACCTGACATTCAAATCTGCTGATTATTAACAGATCCTTTCAAAATCAGCAGGATTAGCAGCACTTACACCTTTGAGAAATTCAGGCCAAAATGAGGTGTATAAGTGTGTAAATTCTGCAGTGTGCCTGCAAACTAGACACCTGTAACCAAATGTATTTCAAGACAGCAGTAAATCCCCATTTATCTTTGTACTGTTTCATCATGACTCTTCCTATCTATGAAGAGCAACAGAACAGAAATCTTGCTAATTTATATCTTGATTTTTCCCTCAGTTCCAGTATTTCTAGTATTTAGGATGCTTTTCTTATCAATCAGTTTATTTCAATTATTAACTTTTAACAATTATCATCACTGTGAACTGTAAACTTTAGATCATCACCTAGATAGTGGTCCTTGAAGAAGACAATTTAAAGTACTAATCATGACAAAGAGTAGCTTGAAATTCTTGAGGTGATGTAACAAACCCAAGGTTATTAGTAAATGGAGATTAAGGTGGGGAAAACATATTTCTAGTATAGGTAATAAATAGGCAAAGCAGTAATTCTCTTTTCTGAAATGCAGCTACACAATGAAACATCAGGTTTTTGTTACTCTTGAGATAAAACAGAAATACTTGCCTAATGAGCAAATTATTCAAAAACCTAACCTATACATTCAAATGCAAGAGTCATTTGTCACTCTTTTTGAACCAAGATCTCATTTTTTCTTGTTTTCAGTATTTAATAGGATGAGTTATTTCACAACCACAACTCCCCACTTCATCTTTAAGTGCATAATAATGTCAGAACGTGTACAGGAAAGATAAATCTAAGTGTTTCTCTTCTATTTGAGTGTGGTGAGATTTCAGATTTTCTTTATTATGGAGCATGCATATTTTGTGCTACAGTTTTATAGCCTTGGAATGGTTTTCTGCCGTATTTTTGGAAAAATACTAATACTGTGCAAGTTGCTATTTAAAGTAGACTTAAAAGAGCATAAAACTAATAATTGCCACATCTACATAGTGCTGTCAAACATGGCCAGTGATCATTGTGGTATTAGTATCAGTAATTCTTCTCAGAAGCATTTAAACTTGGCATTGCTATCATTACCAAATGTGTTTATAGCAGCTACTGTAATAGTTTTTCTAATGCCATAAATTTCTTCAGTTAATTATAAACAAATTGGCATCCTTAATTAATGGGTCCTACTAATAATATATTCTCTCAGACATGTGTGAATGATATCCAGATACTAGC
>NW_020799103.1:849880-851605 GCF_003259725.1 Athene cunicularia | reverse complement strand
GGGGGGGGGAGAAGGTTCAGGAAGTAGGGTTTTTTTTAAATAGCTTGCCATTTAACAAAAAAAGTTGTTCTAGAATATGACAAAGAAATATATTTTATCCCTTCATAATCCTTCACATGTATACTCTTCTGTATACAAAAACCTGGTTACCTGGTTTCTTGTGTATAATTTTAAAATCTAAAATATTTCTAAAGAAATACATGCAACATAAAGGCCTCTATAGTGTGGGAAGAATTTGAAGTGTAATTGGTTTTAAGGAGTACGGACTCAGGCAAATGCAGACTGCTTTTGCAAAACCTCATTTTACTTACACATAAAATTCTGAGAACTGTCTGACATGACAAATGTCAAGTACAAGTGTTGAATTACTCCCCCTTGTCATCACTGTGTGTATCATTTGACACAAAGATAAGCCTAATGACTCAGATGAGACTAAAAAAATGAAGAAAAAAAAGAAGGCTTCAGCAAGAACAGCTTGCAAAACAAAACACAGAGGGCTGTGCTGCCTCTGTAAGCATCTAAACAGAACACAAAACACTGCCAGGGTAAGCAGGCAAACATAAAAGAGAAAAATCTCCAGAGCAAATGCAAAACAAGTCTATAGCTGCATTTTTCTGAAAATTCTCTAGGACCAACCCTTTACGAATAGGTCAGTCAAGAAATCTGCATTTGGATTCTAGATCAATCCATGTGCATTTTACATGAGCTCAAACACAGCATTCAGGCTTTTTCCAATGAGATTCCAGACCCTTTTACAATATCATAGCTTACTGAAGCAACAAGCCATACACCTTTTAGGATAATAATGTGATAGGGTTAGTTTGCCAGCCAACTGGCTACCTAAGACAAGTCTTCAGTGATGTACAGGGCTTGGCAGCTCATTCAATACCCATCACAGTTCAAATCCATCACAGCCAGCCATGAGAACTACTCTGTTCACCTATGCTGGATTTTTTAAAGGAAGAGAGAAAGGGTTCTATTTTGAAAATATTAACATCTTTACTATCTGTGCATTACAATTGGTAGGATAGCCTGTACCGTCCTAGTAACACCATACAAAAGGCATCTCAAGGAGACAAAAGTACAAAGTGAAATGAGAACAAACATAGATTTCTGCTCTTCTGTCTGGCAGGAATATCTAACAGAGACAAAACTGGAGTTCATAGGTTGCAGTTCAGTTGTCAGTTAAACTGGCTAATTGATGCAATTAGCTTATAGAGAGAGGGTCCTATACAAAAGGTCAGTGGTAGCTATGAAAAGAAGCTTTGCCTCAGTGTAGACGATTGTGAAAACTATATATACAATTATACAAATTGCTTGAGATACTGTTGGTAGAGAAGGTTAATTCAGCTCAAACCCTCTTCTGAGAATAAGGTGAGCCTAAATAGTACAATAATATAAATTTAAGACAATTACAGTATCTATATTTCAGGACCTATTGTTTTATTCTCAGCCTAGAATTGCAAAAGCTTCCCATTATTTCAAACAAGTGAACAAATGAACATCGGTGGATCTTAGCAACAGAAACTTTTAATTCTAACCTATGTCGTATTTGATGTCTCAGCAAAGTGTAACACTTCAAACACTTCTGTATGAATACAGTGAACTTGCTGCACTGTAACAACAACTGAACTCATCAACATACTCACATTTCTGACCCAAGACCCAGCATTCCACTCCTGATGAAAAGCAACGGGTACTTGATTGCCCCAGAGCTCTGGACTA
>NW_020799103.1:848298-849830 GCF_003259725.1 Athene cunicularia | reverse complement strand
AAAAAAAAAAAAAAATCATTCACTTGTCCTTTGTCTACTTTTTGTCTCATGACACCATCAGTTCACACATTTCTGGCATCTCAGCTGTGTCTGGAGCTTGGAGTTCAGAATAAGAGAGATGTCACTGCTCAGAGTAGTCTGCCCCCTGTGTCAACAGCCTTTTTTTGAGACATGGTCCTACAGAGCAGAGAAGACATGTGACAGCCTCAGGTGATACCGTGTGCGGTGCATCACACACAACAATTAAATAGCTGAAGTCCATCTTCAAGGGAAAACTGCTTTTATCATCAAAAACATGGTAAAGGAAGACCTACTGAATGACAGATTCTAGTCACATCTCACAAAGTGTTTCCGAGGAAGGAAGGGTCTCACAGAAAGTCTTCTATTTAACTATTGTACTGGTGGCTCAAGGGGATGAAGTAAGATTCGATCTAAGCCTGCCCTAAAACTGTGTCCCTCAGGTCCACTTCTTGTTAGATCCTTGCACAGTTCACAGCCTGGCATTATGCCACAGCACTTCTCACAAACAGCAGTACCTCCAATGTCTGAACAATGTCATCCGAAGGTCAAGAAACTGCCAAGGCCTATATACCATTACTCACCCTTATAAACACAATTTCCTGTTAATAGATGAAGGTAGTCGTGTAGACACATCCACGCTGCTCTACTTTAAGCATGCTTAAACTTAGGCTTCCACCCTCACACAGTTTCACTTAGTTCAAATACTGTAACAGAGAGACTGTGACACCGGGCTATGATGAAAAAGAGATTACAGCTATACCATAAGCAACTGTGTAGACTATCAATAATCAGAAGCTCTAAACCCCTTAGTAAAAGCATCAGAAGATTGTTTTGGAGAGAGATGTAAGTAACATGAAGTCAAGACATATTAACACAAATTCATATTGCAGAACTGAATGATGAACAGTACTCTCTTATGAGTCTGAGGTACTTGCAAGCATTGGGAAGAAAAATTATGAGAAATGGCACAGCTATTTTATGTGATCTTTCCCAAAAGCACCACCACTTGATTGGCTCCATCACCAATCACCCAGAAATTTCAAAACTGTTAACAAATGGCAGTTTGAAAACCTCTGCTTTGGGAACACTAAATAGTTTTATCTCAACCTTTTCAATAAAATTTAACTTTTAGCAAGAAATCCACTTATTTGATTTCAATCCAGTTAAGCTGCATTTTCTATATGCAGTATGGCACAACTGGATACATACCTAGCAAACTTCTCATGTCCTTTTTCCCATATAGGCCAGGCTCTATAGACGACTTACTTATCTTTTGATTAAAATATGCTATGACAGACTAAAGAGAGTAAGGACAAAGAGAAAATCACAGAGGAACCTTGAGACAGTTCAGGTTTGAGGGATGGAATTTCCCCAACAGGGAAATTCTGATTCATCTGTTATTTAGTGGATTTGAAATTAAACATTTCAGGGTACTTTTATAAAATGTAGTATTCATTTACCAGTAGGGAAAAAAAAAACCCAAACAAAAAAACCACCACCCCACAACCACA
>NW_020799103.1:784806-848248 GCF_003259725.1 Athene cunicularia | reverse complement strand
CAGCTCATTCAATACCCATCACAGTTCAAATCCATCACAGCCAGCCATGAGAACTACTCTGTTCACCTATGCTGGATTTTTTAAAGGAAGAGAGAAAGGGTTCTATTTTGAAAATATTAACATCTTTACTATCTGTGCATTACAATTGGTAGGATAGCCTGTACCGTCCTAGTAACACCATACAAAAGGCATCTCAAGGAGACAAAAGTACAAAGTGAAATGAGAACAAACATAGATTTCTGCTCTTCTGTCTGGCAGGAATATCTAACAGAGACAAAACTGGAGTTCATAGGTTGCAGTTCAGTTGTCAGTTAAACTGGCTAATTGATGCAATTAGCTTATAGAGAGAGGGTCCTATACAAAAGGTCAGTGGTAGCTATGAAAAGAAGCTTTGCCTCAGTGTAGACGATTGTGAAAACTATATATACAATTATACAAATTGCTTGAGATACTGTTGGTAGAGAAGGTTAATTCAGCTCAAACCCTCTTCTGAGAATAAGGTGAGCCTAAATAGTACAATAATATAAATTTAAGACAATTACAGTATCTATATTTCAGGACCTATTGTTTTATTCTCAGCCTAGAATTGCAAAAGCTTCCCATTATTTCAAACAAGTGAACAAATGAACATCGGTGGATCTTAGCAACAGAAACTTTTAATTCTAACCTATGTCGTATTTGATGTCTCAGCAAAGTGTAACACTTCAAACACTTCTGTATGAATACAGTGAACTTGCTGCACTGTAACAACAACTGAACTCATCAACATACTCACATTTCTGACCCAAGACCCAGCATTCCACTCCTGATGAAAAGCAACGGGTACTTGATTGCCCCAGAGCTCTGGACTAGCTGATGTCAGCACTGTGTGAACAGGAAGAAAATCCTGAAGAACATTCCCACCGGCACTCTGCAGTGGCCAAACTCCATGGAAGACTTTAATGAAAACATTTGGGTAAAATTCGCCAGGGACAATTCAGAGATAATACCAAGTAATGGTGGCACATCAGTAAATCTCAAAACACACTGCAAGACAGATATCATTCATGCTTGCAGCTAGAGAAACAAAGACACAAAGTAAGAGCTAGTTTCAAAGCAGTGAGTTGTTCCAGCAGGTCAAAGGAATGGGTCAGAATTAAGGCTGCACCCTTCTTTATCTGTATTTACAGTATCTGTCCCAGACACTAAATGGGCCTAACCCAGAGTTCCTTGCAATAAACTGCAAAATCTCAGCGAGCCAAAGGAGTTTGGCAGCAAATCTTACACAAAGATCCTGACTCAGGCAAGCACCTAAACACACCCCGAATCAACTCCCAAACAAGAAAAGAGCTAACACCAGAAATAAAGTTCTCTATTCTGACATCCATTTGATGACTGACTGACCTATCTAAAAGGTTTTATCACAGGCACTTGAGAAACACAACCTGTGAGCTTTCTGGAGCAGAGTTCCAGCAAATGTAACCAAGTGAAACATTAATTTGACCACACCTTCATCTATTCACATTGCACCTGCATACGGGCTCCCATCTCTCCTTAGACTGCCCTCTTACCACATCGCGTGCTCCGTTCCTGTTAAATCTGACAGCTGTGCTCTCCCATGAATGTGTCCTGTATGATTTCCAAAAACTGTGTATATCCTTTAAATAATGAAGGATGCATGCACTGCTGGTCCACTAGCAACACATTCCCAACAATATGCTCTAGTGATTTAATTATAACAACAAAATAAAAAAGGAACTAGACATAGTAATTCTCATTTCTTAGCTCGCTACATTGCCCTACAATGCTTCCTTCAACATGCAATCAAATAACCTAAATATTTAACTAAACAACAACCAGAGCAATGATTTGGAAACTGCTGGCATCAATGATATTAGACTGTGAGCCACAGCTCATGAATTTTTTCCCTTAAACACTCTTGTTCAATAAAATGAAATTACAAACAAGGGACACAGAAGTTTCCTTTCTCCTTGTTTTCTACTAGAAAACAACAAGCTTAATAGAAAAAATATCAATACTACATTATCTGTTTGACAAGAATGCCAGGAAGAACAGATGTGGTGCAAGCCCTGAAAATGCCTTGACTTGCAGAACACATGCTTCATTCCAGCTGGGACTCAGTTATCACTGACCCTCCATCCATCACCTATCACTCCACTGATGATGACTGACTGTGAATGTCATTTGAGTATGTGCTATATCATGAAGCTGGATGTACCGGGATGGCTGTACTGTCAAGCACCTCACACAGTGGCAGGGCCTTCTCTCTCCCCCACCCACCCGTCCCTACTCAGTGAGTAGGCTGGACGTGGGCAAGAAGTTGAGGGGACACAACCTGGACTGATAACCCAGACTGACCAAAGGGATATCCTGTGCTGTACAACATCCCGTTCAGCAAAAAAACAAAAGGGAGGGCAATTCGGGGAGGCAGACATTGCTCAGAGACTAGCTAGGCCTACTAGTTCACCCATTGGAGGTGGTTAATGATGGCCTTCACATCGTCAGTTTGGGGTTTCTTCCTCTTTCTTTATTGAACTGTTTATCTCTACACACAAGTTTTCTCACTGTAGGGGTAAAATGGTGCTTAGTTGCTGGCTGTGGTAAACCCATCACACTGAGATTAAAAAAATTTACTTCTGCAAAATGGAAGCTCCCACACCATACCAGTCTCCTGTAGCTACTGGGTTTGCAGGACCCCTTTCTGCCAATGCTAAAGAAGTCCTTTCCTCCTTTGATCAGCCTGAAATAGTGAGACACTATGAGGCCTAGGAAATAAGTGAGTCTCAGAGCCGTATTAGGAACAGTATTGCCTTAGGTGGGATTGCAAAATAAACAGGACTCCGAGTTCTCTTTAAAGCTTTTACAGATATTTAAATATGTATTTAAATTACAACTATGAGCAAGTGAATTGTTAGCAAAAATGAGACTGGTTTGAATGCCTGATATAAACTGATCTTAGTGCCATTCATTGCTCCTTCTCGAGTGGCAGTACATGTGTTAGTGAGAGCTTCACTGGAGGGCACCAGGTGGTTTAGTGGAAAATGAACAAGACTACGGTTTGCAGGTCTGCAGTTGTTTTTCACTCCTCATATGACCACTCTGAACTGGTCACTTAAGATTTCAGGAAGAATTCCAAGCTGAACTAAGAAACAGCACAGCTTTCAGTTTTTATCTTTTGAGAACATCTCTCTAATATTCAAAGGCGTTAGTCCAAGATTTTCTGCTAAGAAAGCTGTATAATTTTACTGTGTAGATATTAGTAGCTGAAGCTAAACATAAAAATAGTTTGTCCATGTTTTTAAATGACCATAAGAATTTCATTGTCAGTTGGATAAAGCAACAACTAAATGCCAAGAGAGTAAGACAAACCACCAGTGGAATGACACAGAAATCAGTGGGTCTCAGAGTTACTGAGACTAAGCTAGTTAAGATGCTGCTGTTGCTCACCACCGGAAAAGGCACTGCTCAAATTTTTAGAAGAGATATTTAAAATCAATTATTCATGTATTGAAATGCAAATTGCAGTATGTAACTATTGCTGTCAGGTTACAATAATCTTCTCGAAAGCCTGCAATGCAGACTGCAAATGTTCATTATGCATGTACCAGCTTTGAAGAACCAGCTATTTATTAGCACCGGATCTTGTAAGCTGCACTTCAGTTTTTGCTATTGGAATTCCTTGAAAGGTTTGCAAATATTTATGATTTATTGTTGATATTTTACTTATTTAGTGCCAAAAAAAGCTCTGAATGCTTTTTTGCATTCCTGTGTGAGCTTATAACTTAAATATGGAGCAATAAATAAGATCAAATGATAGATCACAGGAAATATTAGTATTCCTATTGCATTAGCAGCAAGTTCAAAATAATGGGTCCCACATATTAAGGCACCTTTGGAGCAGACAACGTATTTTGCAATACTAGGGAATGTACTATGAAAGACAGAAAGTACCTAAGGGAGATCAATGGTGAGCATGAGAAAAAGGGACAATAGTTAATCATACAGTTAGCTTGGTTAATCAAATTAAAAATTTGTTCCATGTGCCTTTTAATTTAGTTCAGTTTATTGTTCCTTGGCAAATTGATTAAAAACATCAAATGCAAAAATCTCTCAAAAAACCTCTTAAGTATATAACTACATCCTTCATTACATTCTTCTTTTCATTTCCTGCAATTTAAAACCCAAATTTGAACATACCTCTGGGGCAATAAATCACAGAATCATCAAGGTTGGGAAAGCCCTTGCAGCTCCTCCAGCCCAACCCTGACCCTCACCCTGACCCTTCCCAACTCCCCCAGATCCCTCAGCGCTGGCTCAGCCCGACTCTTCAACCCCTCCAGGGATCCCGGGGACTCCCCCCTGCCCTGGGCAGCCCATTCCAACGCCCAACAGCCCCTTCTGCACAGAAATCCTTCCTCAGAGCCAGCCTGACCCTGCCCTGGGCAGCTTGAGGCCATTCCCTCGGGGCCTGGCGCTGGGGCCTTGGCTCCAGAGACTCATCCCCCCTCTCTGCCCCCTCCTGGCAGGGAGCTGCCGAGGGCCAGGAGGTCTCCCCTCAGCCTCCTCCAAACTACACAACCCCAGTTCTCTTTCATAGGCCCATGCTGACTGGGCCTGATCATCTGGTTGTCCCACACGTGTTGTGTGATGGTCCTCAGGATGAGCTGCTCCAGCAGTTTCGGAAGTCAAGCTGACAGGCCTGTAATTTCATGGGTCATCCTTCCAACCCTTCTTATATATGGGCATCGCATCTGCCGATTTCCAACCTGCCAGGACCTCCCCGCTCAGCCAGGACTGCTGGGAAAAGCATCCTGGCGAGCACCCCAGCCAGCTCCTCCAGCACCCTGGGGTGTATCCCATCCCGTCCCACAGACTGATCACAGGTCTCTTTTCTCTTTCTGAAACAACAGACTTAGACCTCCTCTTCACCCTTCTGTGAACTATATTGTAAAGTCACAGAAAGCAGACATGGCCCTCCTGAAGCTGATAAGCTATTCCATTCCTCACAGTAATTTGCTGCTGGGTTTCCATGCTAGTGGAGCCCTGAACCCACGCTGTGCCCAGCTTTACAGACAGCAGGCATGTTTCACAGCTGGATGATTTCACAGCTCAGAGAAGCACTCAACTAGTAACAGACCTGGGTCACACCCCAGGCTGTCACAGGTGTCCAGGGTGACTCTGAAAAGCCGACTGGACAAGGCTGTTAACCCTTAACACTCACTGCAAGCAACTCACCTAGACAGTTCCAATGACATTACCGAGACTTAATAACCTAAGCGCCGATTATTTTTCCATTTGTATTTCTTTTATCAAACAGAAATACTAATTCTCCCTTTTTCTCAACTTCAATTTGTCTTGTGTATTTCGATGATAGCCTCTTCTGGGTAAAGACTGTATGTATATCAAATGTGTGTACAGTCACTGACATAAACTGGGTTTGATCCTATTGTTTTCAAGTAATGGTAAAGCAAATATGTAATAAAAAGGAAACTATCAGTTTTGTCACAAAATAAAAACACTTAAACATTCCAGACATCTGTTCACAGATCTTGCAAAAGATAGTTTCAGTTATTATAAATGCCTGCTATTCAATTCTTTCAATACAAACACTTGCTGTAGATTTAATACTAAAGTGTTTAATTTATAATGCTGTTAAATTGGTTAAATACTGTGACTTTTCAGCCTTCAAGATTTTTTGAGTGTGTTCAGGGTCTAAGCTAATCTTCATGCTCATCCCATTTATTCTTTACTTGTTTACTCGTCATGAAGTAAATTGGTGAATACTGCACCTGCCAACTACTCCAACAGAAGTAATGGGTGTCATTCTGAGAAAAGCAGAACAAAGTGATACCAACTTCTGTATCCAACCACTGAGACATACAGAACCATCTGTGGCAATACTGACCTCAGGAACATAAGGTACTAAAAAATATGTTGCTTTTAGTATTTTCTTCCAACTCAGAAATGACTAGAGTTACTACTAAGTTCCAGGTAAGTATTTCTCAAACATGGTCAAGATGCTCTGTCCCAACATACAATTTACAGACGGCACAATTATCTGTTATGAACGGATCCAAACGAGACCTCTTTAGTCATACAGACCAAGGTGTACTAGTCACTCAGCAAAAGCTTAGTGTTTGCTGAAACTCACTGTTAAACTGGTAATGCTAGTAAGAAAGGTTTGATACCCTTCTATCCTGGGTGTGGCAAACAGATTCATGGCCTCCATTTTACAATGCATTCTATTTCCAAGCGTATTTCCTGCTGACTATCATTTCTACTGGAAATTTTAATTAAAAGGTCACTTTTGGAATAGTTCAAAACCAGCTTGAACAGATTTGTAGGCTTTTGGGTTTTTCACCTCCTTTCAGGTGAAATAATCTGACAAAACACTGTTCTCGGTTATTGAAAAATTAAACGTCTACTGACCTCTGACAGGTCCCCGAGACTGCAAATGTCATTAATTTCAGCAATTCACATGCACACTGCACTACAACACAACTCTGCAAAGGAGATTATTATCATGTTAATCTCAAACAAGAATGATTTTTACAGAATATTTTAGTAATTTATCTGTCAGTCTTAAATCTACTTTTAATTTTAGCAATCTTCCCTATACCTACAACTTTCTTTTGACTAAAAGAGATTAGTCTGCATGGGTTTTTTTAATTTGCATGCTTCCTATATCCTTTTTAGGAAAAGTTACCTAACACAAGAAGGCCTTTTTATGTGAAGAAGGGGAAGATAATCACAGTTTTTAAAAAAATATTAAAGATTCAGGTGACTCTCTAGGGGTAGAAAATACCAGGAACATCAGTAGATGTAGTAGTGGAATTTGTAACTCCTCATGTAATTTCTACAGTAAATAAAACCAATACAGGTGCCAATCCTTGGCATGTAGTGCACTGCTATAGCAGTTTGATATCTGGATAGGCAGAGCCTGTGCAAGGCTGTCTAAAAGATTTATAATATTAGTAAGATACATTAATTTGGTTTCAGGTTCAAATAACTAAGCATTATAGACGAAAGACTTCATGCTAGCATGACTTCTTTGCAGAATGTCTTCTGCCTGCAAAACCTAGTCTTAGGAAACGGCTCTTAGAATTTATTCTAATGAGAGTTCAAAGTAAGAAAATGTCTTCTGGCTTTTAGTACAGTCCATTTCCATGGAAACAAGACTGTAGTACAGAACCTCGGCAGGGCATAACTAATAGCACCACAGATCTTCCCAATGCTGCAGTTTGTTCTGACACTAAAGAAAGTAACCAGAAAACTTTTTAGAAAAAAAGTATTAAATAGTGTATTATTTTATGTAATATAGTAAAGTATAATAAAGTAAAATACATAGATTTTCATCACCTTTGAATTAACTATAATGACAGAAAATTGGTTGTCAAAAAGACACAGATACTAAATCCTAAATTGGAACACAGTGGAAGGTCCTGCCCTACCTATTGTATGTAATACAAGAGCATGTATACCATACAAAACCATCTTCAGAGAACATTAAAACCACATGATTGAACTCTCAAGTGAGAAGACACTATGAAGTTGCATTCAGAGCCGTAAGTTTATCTTGCCTGTGTGCTTATCATAGCACAATATGTCACTGAACTAGCACATACAAATTATATATAATTCAAAACTGTCAGTAGTTACCTTAGAGGTAATCGTGTACTTTGCATAACTACCCCCATCTATATTTCTATATTGCAATAATCCTAATTGATATTGTAATAATCGGTCTCAACAGCTACTGTGTACTTATAAACTTATAAACACTTCTGTTGTATTTTGAAGGACCTGATCACCACCAAAACAGTACAAAAAGCCACAACTACAGACAAAACAGCTGACAGTGGCATGCTGCAGCAATTAGATTCAACTTCTGTCACAGTCTGGACAATTTTTGTGAAAAGTATATTCATCTCAGACAAATATTCTCTTACTGTGGCTTTCTAAGAACCTGTAAGAGTTTCTCTAGGTCAGATAACTGAGACAGCTGACTTCTCCTTGAAACTTAGAACAAGAAAGATCCACACAAAAGATTTCCTTTGATGTAATAAATAATCAGGTCCTTGCATGGACCTAAAATGAAGCCCTGTATTCCTGCTTCGCAATGTGGATCTGAACTCACCCGGTGTTTTAGCTGATTGCCCACAGCTATGGTTTGTGCTCATTTTTAGAAGTTTAAATATTGGGACTTTAAGGGCAGCAAGCATATAGACTTGCACCCTCCCATAGTTTCTGCTCTGTCTCTGTCCCAGTTTCCTCTGTTCTTGTGTCCTTTGTGTTTCTTCCAACTCGTCTATCTTTGACCCTTAACTCCACACTTCCCTCGGTAGTTATTCACTTTGACAGTTTCCCCAAAATCTTACCTGTGGACTCTCACCTCAGCCCAACAGTCAAGATTAATAGCAGTATAACGATTAATGAGAACAAAACAAGAATCTTACAAAGGACAATGCCAACCTCATTCTTATGAGCTTATCAGAAGACAGTAACATCCTGTCTTTTTTGAGCTATAGATTCAGAATGTGTAGACAACAATAAAACATTTAGCTCAGAACTTGTCTGGGTTTCAGCTGGAGGGAGAACTGTGCAGAGCTGAAAGGTTATTTTTCTAAAAGACTACTAAAAAATATCATATTCTCTTGTGCCCACAGAAGGCTGCATAGGTATCTTTCTACTGCCTGACTGGCTTCTCTGGGCAGAAACAAGTCCAGCCATAATTTCATCAGTCTGACCCATGTTAAAGTCACGTAAACAATGCAACGACGATTCAAAGAGAGCTGTGGCACAGAATTATATCGTGAGATGAAACTGTGAGCTCAGATCCCAAGCTCAGCTCCTGTTCCGATGTACTGATGGTATTTCATGCACTATTCACCCTGTTTTTCCTTAACTCTTCAGCTAGGTGAATAGGCTGACTCAATGTATTTCATTATTTTCTTTGGCATAATTAAAAATATTTAAAGAAATACAAACATTTTATGCATCAGAAACCCACTGAATATACTCAAGAAGATTACTCAGGGAGAGAAGGGGTTTATATCGGGAGAAAAAGTAGAGGGCTTTTTGATATAAGTGTTGTTTGGGTTTGCTGGGGTTTTTTTGGTGGGGGGAGGCAGGTAGAAATCAGAAACAAAACATTACTATAGCTTCACTGATCACCGATTTCCACAGCTTCTCCTGCAGTTTTGGCATATTGCTAGCACTGAATTCACTATTTATTTGCTATGGGGTTTTTTGCTTCTTTTATGTGTGGATAAAAGATGTAGTAATCGAAAGTGTCTGAATATATTACCAGCTTTGGTGAAGTATTGCCTTTTCCCCCGAGGCATTAATATACTTCATAAATAGACATATGAATAGAAAAGGTATCAAAATGCTCATAAAGTCATACGGTGGAACAGGAGTGTTTTCAGTTTATTTTTCCCCATTTTCCTATATTTGGAATAAACTAAACTTCTTATTCCTCTGGAAGCTTCCAACTCTTTTCCGGCATTTTCTGCAGTCTCTTCAGACATGGCTGAGATTTCAAAGACTACTACAAATCAAATTATTATTTTGGTTAATGTCTGAGAAATGAATGAATGGTTTAGGAAATAAGGCGATTTTATCCTAAAAATGATCTTGTATTCAAACCACAATTCACCTCCATGGTTTATATGTGATAGCCCATCCTCTTCAATGTTTTAGTTCATTAGCACATCACATCTGTCTCCTTTAATTTTTTCATCAGCTTGCTGCTACATCATAGCCCTGCTAACCTCTCTATAGAAACAACAGCAGACTTACAATATGAAATACCCTCCTTGAAGCCACGAACTGCTTCGCAGAAATTGGTTTCCTCTGGAAAAAGCCCTCTATAATGGAGACTCATCATGAAAGAACTGCCAAAGATTGAGGGCATCATATCTGTCTAACTCTGCAATCACAATCTGTCCAGCAAAGCCACCCATCCCAACAAACACCTATAAGGAAGCCACATTAACTGAGTTTTAGCTTTGTCCCCAACAATATTCATGCACTGGATGCTCATCTGAATCCAGTATGACACCACTTATCTAGTGCCTTCAAATGAAGATATTATTAAGGTCTTTTGTCCATAATACTTACGTTATGGAACACAGCTTCAGTGACTGAAAACACCTGCGTATGGGAGATACATCCTGTAAAGCTGATAGTCTGAGGAAATTCACCATGGATAATGTCTTTAGGGCATCCTTATGAAGGCAGTGAGCCTGAAATCTCCCCTCATGAAAAAAAATAACCCAGTTCATGATACTGTCATGACTTTATAATGTTATTTGTATTTTAATTGGAAATTCAACTTGGGCGACTGCTTTATAATATTTTTTGTATTTCCCTATGCCATAATAAGAACATGTTTTGCCAATTATCAGGCCTAGCATAAAGGACACGGCCAGCATCAAGATGAACCAATAACCAGACTGTACTTGACACAAAAGGGTCAGTCCATGGGTGAGCGCTGGGGGTACAAACCAGTCAGTCAGGTTATACCTAATCAACATCAGTCTCAATGATCCCAACAACGACACCGCACGACCAGCAATGGTGCAATAAACAGTGAAACAGAGTCTCCCAGAGAAGGGACGGGAGACAACCAGGCCAACAAGCCAAACACATAAGACCAAGGAAGCCCCATCCCGAATCCCTACAGAGCCCACGTTTACAAAAGCCAGACCTGACTGGAGCCCAGTCCCAGGGAGGCGGGAGGTCCTTCCCCAACAGGGAACTCTGCACAGGGCATCCCCCTCACAGACAGACACTGCCCTGCTCCTGCAAGGGGTCCCAGCTGTTCTCCTACGGGGGACACCTGACCTTGGGTGACTCAGTGTGGGACACCTGGGGCTCGTTTACCCAATGGCTCTGTCTGCCAGGCCACCCCACCCTGGAGGGAAGCCTAAATGGAAACTCACCCCCCTTTGGGAAGGGCTGGGGGAATCGCCCACATGTCAACCTTCATGTGGGCTTGGGGTTGAAACCCCAGCATTTCAGAACCTTAAAAAAATACATCCAGGAAAATAAACTCTGTTTAAAAACACACCCTCGCAGTATGCCTGGCAGAAGGCCTATCTTCTAAAAGAAAAGATGAAGACCCTCATAAAAGTCCTACCTCTGATGATGATCCTGTGACAAACCTCTTCAATCTTTACTCACTAGAACCATCTCCTAATCTGTTTGTTACGGTATATATACTGTGTGTATTAACCACATATATGTCTTCTGCATATAAATGGCAAGAGAGAAAGCAGAGACAGCTTTTCAAAGGTTCAGATATTTTATTTAGAAATTGCAGCAATGGAGTGAAATGACAATTTTGGATATTAGCCAGTCATAGCTGGAGGCAAGTTACAGGACCTAAACTGGCTAATGAGATGGTGAAGGACAGAAAAGAAGCAGGAGACTGATGGATGTGCTACAGCTGGGTTGAAAAAATGTGTTTCTGGACACACCATGCTGGGTTGTTGTCAAACATTCATAAGGAATCTAAATATTCAGGGCTTGATCCTCTAAGAGTCCCATACCCACATATTCAGGGAGCCAATTGGGAGCTAGCACATCTGCTGTATTATGACTATGGCAAGTGTGATCTACTGTATGCCCAGAGACCTAAAAAGTGTCTTGTGGAGCTCAGAGGAGATGCCTGATGGGCAGCACTGAAGCCTGAATCCATTCTCCACTGAACAGACACAGCAAGAGCAGCAGCACTGGAGGCATTCTCTGAGGGCTCTTCTAAGGCACCTCTGCTCCAAGCTGCTGAATAAATGCTAGTGCATGGGCCTGCTTTAGGATTGTTTAACTCCAGATTTGTCTACATCGCTACTTAGAGGTGAGACTGCAGCTCCTGCAAACATATCCGTTATCTCTTGGGACTACCTAGAATAAGTGATTATAGAAGAACCGTTGTGGCAGCACAGTCTACCACATGGAATAAGTAAAACCTTTTATGTACACACTGCAAGTTTTGAAAGTACTTGACACTGATCAAAACCTGCACTATTAGCACTCTACTGAAATTTGCGGTGTTAGCCACATCGTTAGGAGTGGCAGTTATGCCAATGGACTTTGGCGAACATGTGCCCACAACTGGGCATCTACATTAATGTTTTAGTTCAGATCAGTAGCACACTTTTGAAGTAAATATCCCAATTGTTGCCACTTAAGGTGTTTTAGTTTGAATTATGGAACAATCTTTGGAGCTCGTAAAATGGATTTTTTCAGATTAAAATAAACTGGGACATGTGCTTCAGAAGGTCACCTAACTTATTATAGTAGTAAATGGGCATTCAGCCAGTAGAACCAGACTGAAGTTACTGGAAATAAAAGAACCTTGCAATGTGTATGGTAGTATGTCAGGTCCTCAGCTCTGTTTCACTCTAAACATCTGCTTCTTTTGGTTGAAACTGCTGCTGACGTATACAGATACAGGCAGGCATTCAGGTGCCATCAGGATCCTGCTCATTGACTAGCACTTACAACACTGCTTTTTCTATATATTCCTCTCTGGACTCATTCTCTAAGAACAAAGGCCACAAATCCAAGTCATAAAGTTATACAAATTGAGAATGGAAATACAGATAACTCAAGAATTGTCACTCCATTGTGTGCTGCCTTCCCTCCTCCCAAGTGCAGTAATTAAAACTTATTTTGTTCCTACAAAGTGTTGAGTTTAATTTTCTCATAGGATAGTATAGTAAAAACATTGCAGGGTTGCAAGCAAAGGCAGTGCAGAAGCACTCAGAAAACAAATTAAATATATGAATGCAATATACTTACAATACCTGAGAGTAAACATTTGTGGAACTGAGAAGAATAAAATCACATATCTTAGATATATATAGGGAGCCAACGGTGGTGACTGGCTCATTATTACACTACCTGCAGTGGCAAAATATTTATTCTTTGAGAAAGGATTATGTAGTCAAAATACACAATTGGAAAGCTGGCTAGGCCATTACAATTTCAACATGTATTAGCTGAAACTCAGACATATGGAGAAATAGAAAGCAGCAGTATAAGCAAAGGAAGACATTAATATGTTAATTTTAAAAAAGGACACACAAAAATTAGCAACTTCATTAGAGAATTTAAACTGAGGCTACAGATGGAATGGAAAAAAAAGAAGATAATGGCAGTGGTTATAGACCTCTGGGGCATGATCAAAAAAGAAATCTGCCAATGTTTATACAGCTAACAGAGGCTTTTAAAGAGCCTGTCTCATTGATCACAGGGGATTTCAATTACCCAAAACCTGACATTAAAAATAATGGCATAGTATCTTAAGCAGGTTCACATTTCTAAATGTGAACAAACTGTTTTCCTGCATACTCTGTTGAGCAGTCAAAAAGATCATGTTATTTTTAATTCAGTTCTGGAGAAATAATATGGCATGATAAAGAGAATGTGCATTAGGGAAAATCCGGGGTCCAGTCAGTGTCCAGATCATCACATCGTGCGTTACTTGCACACAAAGAAGAGAGCGTGTTTGTCTTTCAAAAGGCAATCAAAAAAGACTGAAAAACAGATACTGAAATACGGGAAAGCTTCCAGGAGAAATGGTGAACATTGGTGAGAGAAGTGTGATGTTAACTCCACAAGGAATACCTGCTAGCAGGAAAACAGTATTTTATTTTGATCATTTGCCTGAGGTCTGTTTTTCTGGGAAGATACAAGTTCCTGGTTCCAGAATATATTAGGTATCTCTCCTATAAAGGAAGACTCCCAATTCTGCAGCAAAAAGAAGTGAAGGGACAGCATCTGTAAGTATTTTAAAAAGTTATTCTTCTCACATTTTGAAGTGATCTCACCTTAAATGTACATTCTTTTAGGAACTTTTGGTATTTGTCTATATTATGACTAGGGTGCCCAAACTAGGGAGTTGCTAAGCATATCCTAAGTCCTGTACTTTCATTCCAAGCCCTTTCTGTTTTCACTTAGAATAGTGCAGCAGCTCTAGAAAATGGGACAGAATTAGAACCTTCTAGTTGCAGTGTCTCCTGTGAACCAACAAAATGCCTGAAGTAAATCTGAAGTATTAAGTAGATAGAGAAGCTTTCCATGGATCTTCTCAGCACTTTTGCTGGCCTGGGCAATGCCCTACTGTTGAGCAGCACCAAAGATTGCAATACAGTGTACATTCTTGTCAGCTTTACAATATACATATAAATTAGAAACTGTGATGAGCTACCTCGATCTCTGACAAGTAACATAAAAATTAAATGAAGTGGTGTTTGTATGACACATCTGAGGTAAAAGATCACTAGCTCAATCTTTGTTTTAATTATTTTTTAAATAAGAAAGTTTAAAGAAATTGCTAAAGCAGCATTTCAGCAGAAAAACCTTGTAAAAGCTCAAACCTCTACCTGACTCTTCACTGCCCATGCAACTTTTCCCCTTTTTGAAATTATCTGTTGAGGAACTTTCAACAGTTTTCACCTACTAAACTCCTTAACAAACAGAACACCAGTTACTTGTTCTACTTTGAGTGTAGCGAGACCCTGACTGGCATTCTATCTAACTGTGAATACAGCCCATGATTCCCTTTCACTTTGGTGGGCTAAGTCTTTGCTGAAGAAAACTGCCATTTTATTTATTCTGCATGAATAAATAGCATACATGTAACACAACACATGAAGCAATACAGAAGTGCCTGTGTTGGGTTTGTGTGTGTAGTGGGATTTTGGTAGCAAGGGAGGGGGCTACAGTGGTGGTTTTTCTGAGAAGTTTCTTGAAGCTCCCCCAGCTCCAAGTCAGACCCACCTCTGGCCAAGGCCGAGCCAGTCAGTGACAGTGGCTGTGCCTCTGTGATAACATATTTAGGAAATGGAACCTGAGGGGAGGAGTGAGAGTTGAGAGGGAAATACCTCTGCAAACACCCAGGTCAGCTGAAGAAAGGAGGAGGAGGAGGGGAGGTCACCAGAGCAGAGACCCCCCTGCAGCCCTGCCTGCAGCAGGGACTCCCACTGGAGCAGGTCCTGGAGAGCTGCGGCCCGTGGGAGGGACTCACATCAGAGAAAGCTCCTGGAGGACTGTCTGGAGCAGGGGAAGAGTGTGAGGAGTCCTCTCCTGAGGAGGAAGGAGCAGAGGAGTCAATGGGTGACAAGGCAACCACAACCCCCATCCCCTTGCTCTCTGTGCTGCTCAGGGGAGGAAGTAGAGAAATTGAGGGCAAAGCTGAGCCTGGGAAGAAGGGAGGGGTGGGAGAAGGTGTTTTTAAGATGTAGTTGTATTTCTTACTGCCCCACTCTGATTGGTAAATTAGTGGTAGTGGTTCAAATTAAATTGATATTTTCTTTCGCAATGGAGTCTGCCTTCTTCCCATGACCATAACTGGTGAGCCATCCCTCGCTGTCCTTGTCTCTAACCCTGAGCCTTTTGTTTTCTTTTCTCCACCCCATCCCTGAGGGGGAAGGGGTGAGCCTGCAGCTACATGGCGCTCAGTCACCCTCTGGGTTTAAACCACAACAGTATCAAAAGGCACCTTTTAAAGAAACATCCAGTTTCTTTTCAAAAGCACGTCCAGCACACAGAATAGATCCCCTTTGTCAGAGTTGACAAAAAGAAGTTAAATTCCAATGAAATGTTATTTAACCAGATTTGCAACTACTCTTAAATTATAGTTTCATATAACTTGATCTGCTGGATGGCTGCAATAAAATGAGCAATGTTTCCGCTTACTGCTCTTTCTCCTCCCACGTTCCGACTCATCTGCCTCACTGCTATACCCGTTCCCCTCACTGATCAGCCTCCTGTGCTTCCAGTATCCTTCTCTGCACTACTACATTCACTAAACTGGCAGGAATCTGTCAATTATTTTTTTCCTCGGCTACTTTTCTCCTATGCAATGAATAAAGGCACATCACCAGTTGTGAGTTTTATCTGTCCAGGAGCGGGCTCTGAACTGCAGAGCTGACACAAGGTAAATGCCAAGTGCATGAATGAGGAATGTGGGGAGAAGGGGGGGAAAAAACATATCAGGGATGACAAAACCTTTCCTTCTTTACATGACTGAGTTGTTACATTGGTAGAACTGATATTGGTAATTACTCTGATAGTTTAGGATTAATCAAAAAGACCAGGAAAGCAAGAACATAGATAGCACTCAAAGCAGTACTTCATGTTAGAAAGGGAAGATCTGATAGGCCCATGAAACAAAAGAAGAAATTAATTAAAAGAGAGGGATCAGTAGATTATAACAGGCCATAACACAAATGCTTCTATTGCTGACATGGTTTTTTAGTAAGCAGCAGTTACAGATTTTACTTCCTAGACTTTAAAAGCACTTTGTAAATCTCCCTTGAAGACTGAGGTTTAGATTTGAGAAATGGGAGGTCTGAAGTTTGATATATGTGAAAAGCGTTCTCTCTAATAAAGAGCTGTCTATCCATTACTGATTATCTGTGTAACTACATTCGGGATTTCACCCATCTTCTCCTATGTATTCGCATGGATTTCAAGAAAGAAAACCAACACTCTAGAAAGAATAAAGTACGTAGCAATACAACAGAATGGCAATCTCCTCTCTTTAGCTGTAGCAGCCATCAGCATACTGAAGATATGCAACTAGTACTTGATTTTGTCTCATCTTTTATTACTATGCAAATAAGACATGCCAGAAATACATGTACACTATTATTCCCGCAGGCTGATTTGAAACAAACTCTCTTTATTTAATTTAAAAAATAATAATAGGTTAAAGTAAAATTAACTTTTAAAGTGAATACTGTTATTAAACTGGTAACATACAGTAGGAATACTGTTCTGTTCAGACCTTGTGAATGTGTTGAGAGCTTTTTATAATGCTGACAGAATTGTCTGAAGAAATCTTTCATGTGATATACCATTGCCTTTTTCTCTGCACATGGATGCATTTGAAAGTTTAGATGTGTTGAATAAGGAATGGGATTCTATTTGACATCATATTCCACTGAAATTCCTCTAAATCATGAAAAGTAATCCTGTTTCTGCAGTGATATATGAGCAATTACTAAGATACTTCTCAGACATTAAATAGAGTTCCTTCAAGAGTGTCATGGTTGATCCCCAGCCAGCAACTAAGCTCTGGGATGGGGGGGCGGAATCAGGAAAAAAAGTAAGACTTCTGGGTTGAGATAAGAGCAGTTTAATAACTGAAGTAAAATAAAATATAATAACAATAGTAATGAAAAGGAATATAGCAAAAAGAGAGAAATAAACCCCAAGAAGACGAGTGATGCACAGTGCAGCTGCTCCCCACCTGGTGACTGGTGCCCAGCCAGTTCCCCGGCAGTGATCGGCCCCTCCTGGCCAGCTCCCCCAGTTTATGTCCTGAGCACGACATCCTGTGCTAGGGAATAGCCCTTTGGCTAGTTTGGGTCAGCTGTCCTGGCCGTGCTCCCTCCCGGCGTCTTGTGCACCTCCTCGCTGGCAGAGCACGGGAAACCAAAAGTCTTGAAACTGGGATAAGGGCTACATAGCAACAACTGAAACATCAGTGTATTAGCAACATTATTCTCATACTAAGTCCAAAACACAACACTACCTGCTACTAGGAAGAAAATTAACTCTATCCCAGCCAAAACCAGGACAAAGAGTCACACTGATTTACAGAAAACCTAGAGATTGGGAAAATATCAATAATGAATCAATATTTTAATTTTCTTCAGGCCCTGTAACATTTAACCTAGCTAAATACTACCTAAAGTTAAATGTGACCACTGAAATATGTTAACAAGTGGTAGAGAGAACTCTTGAAAAATGTTACCAGTTGATGTCAACTGTACTTTAAACACACTGCAGCTTAATACCATTCTATACCTGGGATCAGTAAGCCAAAGTTTGGAAACACTATAGCACATGAAGGCAGTGGCATGATACCAAATGTGCCCACATTTAAATTTCTGACAACTCAGAAGCTCTTAGAGCTATGTGGCAAGTGACTGAATGCCTATGCTGAAAATCTGGAGTTCATTAAATACCTTTTACTCCAACCTAGTATTCACAACACTATCTTTATTTACATGACTTTTGGGTGTTTCTAGTTAAAAAAGAACCTCTGTTCTCTCTTTCTACTATGTAGAAATACAAACTAGTAGGAGCAGCTCCCTGGTACATGCTGGGATATCTGGCATTTAAATGTGCAAGTGCTGAATAACCAAAATGAAACATGGTAAGGCAGTGTGCCCTTAATCAGCAACAGTTCATGATTTTGGATGACTAATCCGAAATACCCTTAGGAGGACTTGATTTCCAATGGTAGGTGCTTACACCTCCTAATAAAAACCACACGTCTGTTGTGTTTTAGTATGAACAATCACACTGGAAAAAACAGTCATTTCTGAAAATTGAAGTCTTGAACAAACTGTAAAGATGCAGGCCTCAATAACATGTTTCAAATTTGTTGCTGTTCGTCCTAGCAAACGAGCACTCTGTAGAGAGGTGCTTATGTACCTAACAGTTGGGGGGTGTCCTCTCCCCTAACTTCAGGAATCCCCATCACCCGTAAGTACTTCCTCTACGGTCAGTCAGGAGTGACAGGTAAATGGAGAGGGCAGTCCACCCCACAGATACAGACTTTTAAAGGACAGGAGAGATTGTTCCCTCTAGGCACCTCTCAGCTAACTGAACTACACAAGTAACTTCAGAGAGAAGTGATGGATGTGGAAAAAGAGAGTATCTTCCATTAAGCCAACTAATACAGCTGGGAAAAAAAAGATTACAGGCACACAAATCCTTCACATTAAGTAAACAATCCATTTCATAACAAGTAAATTAAAGCATCATAGAATAAAAGAGAATGAAGATCAATAATTAAAATATCTACTGTATTTATTTGGTGGTCAGATCTCATTTACATTTCAGTCAAGCAATGTTTCTTTGGTTGAATACTATGGAATAACAAATATTAGAGTAAAGGTCAGTGTTTTGGAGTTTGGTTTGTTAGTTTTCAAAAGATACATTAACTTTCACTACTCAAGATTCATTAAAAAACCTCCACCCCCTTCACTGATGGTTAAAAGCTGCCTTGATCCCCTCAAGAAATTGTCATCTCACAAGTATCTGTGACTGTTTCACCTGAGTCTATCTGGCATCAATTCATGCTTGAAAAGACTTGCTTCACAAGACAAAGCTCCTTCAAAATTATCTCCTTGAAGCTGGCACAGACATGTAAGAAATGAATTAAAAAGCAAGACAACAACAGCCAGCCACCTGCTTCACTTTGTTAATGCTGAGAAGAAATAAACACAGAAAATACCTTAAAATAAACAGTCTCTACAGCGTGCATGACAAGGAGAAAAAGTCAGTGCTGCAGCTCCTCTGGGCCCTCTCCCACCGGCTAGGAAGAAAAGGCCAGTTCTAGCTGCCCCTTGGGACTTCATGGCTTTAGGCAGGCATATGTGAGGAGAGACTGTGCTCTCTGGCCTGAATTCAGCCAGCTGCTCTTTACAGTTAATGCCTCACACCATTTTGCAGCCCCAGTTTCTACAGTAAAAAGATTTCCTCTAGGAACCTGTTCCCCAGATGGTTCATTTGCATAAAATTCATCCCTTTAAAGGTCATGTGGAGAGAGCAGCTATATGGTTGACGTGTCTCAGAATTACTGTAAAGATGACTGAGGAACATTGCCTGAGATAGCTATTTAGCCACAAAATTAACTGCAATAGTTTGAAGGGAAATCAATTCACACCAAGCAAACTGTACTGCTAACTGCAGCATGGACCCACCCCACACTATTTTCCCCACTGTGATAGCATTAACAGCTTCTTAGCCCCCTTGGTAAGCAGGCTACCACTGAGACAATACTACTAATAGCACTTCAGTGTGGAGTGAGCTTGAATGCCACAACACAAGACGCAAAAACTTTGATAGCCACCTACTACTGGAAAAACTAAGAGAGGACAAGGCCGAGAAGAGGAAGGAATAAGTGAGGTGCTGTCATATATCCTTTAACTGCCCCTCAGGTTATCATTTCCTGATAGTGGCTTCCTAGGACTCTGCCACCTTCACTAAGGCAGTATGGCGGCAGCATTAAAGATACGCCAAGCATGTGACTGGGATCTCCCCTGGCTCAGAAGAAAGAACAAAGGAGAGGAGAAATTTAACAAGCATTGGTTGGTGGGTGGGTGGGTGGCCTATAAAAGCTTTGAAACTCTATGGATAAGGTTGGGTCTGTGTCTTGAAAAAAGGGGAAGTCCAACAAGTCTTGTGTTGGTGATCAGGCATAACTGATACCTGTTACCTACTTCACTACAAGGCATTTCTTTTTCCATACACGAAGAATAAACATATGTTAAAACAACTGGTTTCATAAAGAAAATATTATAAAAACAGACTTCTTTGTAAGAGTTCTGGATTATAACAGGTACAGTAACTGTTACCATAAATACAGTTTGCTTTCACATATCATATGGCCTTAGTTTCATAGCTGTGCACACAGTAGCAGGACAAGTGGATAAATGGAGAGTGAAGGACACACAATTTCTCTTGTTAGTGACTTTACTATCCATTGTCAAAACGGCAATAGCTACTAGATGTGTACCATTGTCAGCTTTGTAAATATTAGCTCTTTATTTCCAGATGCATTTCTTTAATCTCCAGCTGCTGTCCCAGCGAATGTATTCTGAACAGAATTTCAACAAATAAATACCTGTACGTCATGATACAGCAGAATATAAGATTTGCTGTAAATATTTGTTTATGAAAATATCTCTCAGAGGTATAGTAGCATATTAACTGCCAAGACACTTGACAAATCAAGAGGTATGTTTACAGTTAGGGTAACATATAAGAATATGCAATGAACAAATCATAAGAATATGAGGCATATGATTAGCCGATACCAAATGATTTAAAGGTTTTCAGCTGTAAGGCGTAACTGAAGGCATAAGTTTAGTGAATATGTGTGCCTCTCAGAAAAAGAAATTACTCCCACGGGCAAGATTTCAGCATTGTACGTAGCTTGCTATCTTTGCGCACAGTGCTCAGCACCACTTTCTTCTCTGCTCCCTTTGTTGCAAAATCAGCTGCCCAAAATGTTGAAATTTGTGTTGAGATTCCACTAGTTACTATCCCCATGAGCCTCTAATGCCACCTGTCCTTCACAGAGGCAATAAAAATAAAGCAGCATGAAGTCCTTTATCTGTACCATAGGGCCCACTCTCAGATCAGCACACCTGCAGAAGCAGATGCCCTGGTGTCTCAGCCAGGATTTGTGAGGCAAGTAGTGAGCCAGCTAAACGGCCCCAGTGCTTGGGGAATGCAAAGAGACCAGAGAGGTGTCAGCACAGTACTAGAGCAGCTTGCATCTGCCACCAGAGCAACCTCCCTGAACCAGGGCTAGGCCTCCTGTTCCTCTTTTGATTCCCAGAGACTTCTGACATCCTAATGCTATGCATTTTTAAAGGCCTGCAGTCCTTTCCTCCTGTTTCCTGGACACTTCGGAAAATGTTAACATTGAAATGAAAGAATGTTCTTGCATGCCTCGATAAGAAGTGAAACAGTTAATATTACCTTTTGCTGTACTGAGAGAGCAGCTGAGAGAGCACTCTCATGCTTTAAAATTCTTTTCCATGTTCAGCAATGTATACAGAAGAGGGAGAAAAATGCAATTAAACACGGGAAAGATCACCTATGTCTCAGACCAGTATTCTTGTCTTGCCTCTTTCTTCACGTGACAAAAAAAAAATCTGACTGGTGTCTTGTTTCAAAGATGGAAACCAAGGTCAGATTCTGACAGTATGTGGCATGACACTCCTAAGAAAAAATACACAGTGAATAGGAGAGTAAGGCGAGAAAACACAAGCCTGGCACCTATAAATTCTGCTGCTCGTGCTTTGTGGTCACATTTCAGCAGTTTACAGATGTGCCCGGCCAAAACTCTGATTCATAATGCATTTCTTCTACTTCAGTCAGGTTGCTAAAATGCTCAAATAATGTATAAATTCACCCCAATTCTCAAACCCTGAACAACAGGTTCAAGACTTCTTAAAAAAAGTTTTCCTACACTCTTTTTTAATAGCAACATTTTTACATTTTCCTGCACATTTTCATCCTCCATAGCACCCACTTATAGTGACTTCAACTGTCAATCTTCTAAGACCAACAGCGGGAATCCTTCAGAAGTCAGGAACTTCAGAATTCGATTCCACTCGCCAACACAGTAAGCTGGACAGACACCACAGCCTGCTATTATGCCACCTGACAAGGTCACCTGTATGAGGTGTGAGGTAGTTGGAAGCATGTAGCCTCCTTGAAAGTAATTCCTCAGTCTGTTTTTCACCCGTATCCAAGAAAACTACCCAGTCAAATTAATAAATATCCACATTTTTTTTCTCTGCAGGAGGAAAAAGCAAGAGGTTTTGTTCCTCCCCCATCCCACCTCCATGTTCACTGTGACTAAGAAAGCACTGGAGCCAGCTATCATGTCACAGACAACCTTTTGCCAGATGTCACAGTCTGATCAGATGAAAGTTTGTCAGATCACATTCTAATGAAAAATAAAATCCTTGATTCAACGAAGTGTTCCCTTCACAGTGCATTAGAATCCCACCGCCGAGGCCCAGCTCAGAAACCTGCTGTACACAGCTCTCCTCTGCCACTGACCCTGACTGGATTTCAGTGTAAGTTTGTACCACCTGCTTTCCCCTGATTTACCAGCAGTTCACTTTCCCTATTCCTCTTGGCCTTTACTAGTACCACAAGACTCTTCTCGCTTTTTTCTTACATTGGCCTTTGTCCCTTACGTCTGGTTCTCATCATCCTCCTAATCTGCAACCAAAAGGTGTAACTTCTGCTGCTGCTTAGTTCTCATTCTCACAAGACGCAAGGTTCCAGGTCCTTGATCTTCTTTCCTAGCTGACTCACCCAAGTTGACCCAAATGACAAGGAGGACTGACTTATTACACTTCCCAAGTTTCAGCTGGCTATAACTCTAACAGACATTACTTTACCAAATATGTTTATATCAGAAAACTTCCATGCAGTGCCCAAGACATTCTACAGGAATTGGTTACAAACCAAAACCAAGGAAAACTTAAGGTAGTTAGGTGAATAATTATAGTTTCCCTGAATATTACTGCCGTACACAGTTTACACACATGAGCTACAGGGCTATTAAATGAATAAAAAGACATTTTCCAAATTACTTCTACTACACAATTTACAGTTTTTATTTGGAGACCAATTCAACATCTCATTTCCCGGCACAGAGGTTTTGCTTGATTTAGGAGCAGAATTTTGGGCATTTGCCATTCTTTCCTTCCAGACGTCTACCACATCTCCATTACTTTCACCATTTGTGAATTAAATCATCTTTCTTTTCCAATTTCTCTAAACATATTGAAAGCTTTTACAGAGTGTCAACCTCACTGTCCCCTGAGGAAGGACTTTATTAAAAAAATTCCTATTGGGTTTTCGATTTGTTCTTACATTTCATATTTAATAGTTCACTTTATACAACTCACTGTATTTTTGCAAAAGTTTAACACTTTACTCGGTTAAGGTCCCAAAGAAAACACCTGTGTAACACTACACTGACAATCCTCTAGATAAAAACACACTACAAACAAAGCCAGGAAGAAATAGATCGCTCTCATGGTTTTAACTGAAGAACAGAAGTATCATACTAATAAAATGCCACACTACAGCAAAGAAATCTCGATGAAAGAGTCATCATTATCTCAAGTCTGCTTTGGGCAGGAGTGGGATGTTATAGATCATCTCAAATCAGAGTTAGGACATTCTGGGAATAATTGCAGCTGTTATGAACATGCTATTCCCTCCCCACATAAGAATCTTAGCAAATGCAGAAAACTGGTCTATACTGGAGATTTAAAGTTGGCAGAAAGATTTAGTTTGACAAATTACAAACTGCAGGGTCCTATGTAATTAAAAGACAGATTACTACTTTGTCATATTTTTATGAAAGACACCTGTTCTTTCAAATATTATTTTGATTTACTTGATTAATATTTACTTGATTTATGTGATTACTTGTTTTAATTAAATTAATAGAGGACAGGAACAAGATCTTGGCAGTATAAGAAAAAATCTCCTCTTCCAACATTGACAACTGCAATGATTTATGATTCACACACGCAGAGAAATCAGATCTGAATAACTAGAACCATTCTGAATTGACTTGAACTGTGACTGCAGCAAGGAAAGGTTCACAGCCCTAAAATCAAGTTCAAAATACATGATGGTGCTCGCATTTCAACCCCTTTTGCCACTCTACCACTTCTTAAAATGTTCAACGTAAGAAAGGAACATGTGATTTTGGTTTTAGTTTTTTGTTTGTATTTTTAATTTTATCCTTTAAATATATTATGATTGCCCATCGAATAGTTCCTTTTTTAGGCTTTATAGACATATTTTAAATGAAAAAATATTTAACTGAAATTGCTGTTGCAAACATACTATGCAGGTATTGATTGCAATTCTGTTACTTGGATAAAGATATAAATGTTTCCCAAGTTTAGAACTTGCTTTTAGGACTAGGGGGTGAGGGAGTGTTGTTTCTTTTCTTCATAACACAGCAGTTCAATGTTTCCATCTATAATAGAGATATCAGGATCTGCCACACATTTGACTTCAAGGAAATTAAGAAAAAATATGAGCTGAATGCTCATTTTAAAAAAAATCGGTTTAATGCAAATTGTCATAGAACAGTTTAAGAGTCCCATGGAATTTTCAATTTAAATTGCTTCAATATGAAATGATTTATCCTGGCAATGCACAGCTTTCAATACGCTGCTTAATTTTACCCTGATTGTTAGCTGACACTGCTGGTGAGATTTTCCAGCATCATTCTTTCAGTTCTTGATTACTACACTGTCTTTCATATTATCATTTCTTCACATGCTAGTGTAAACTATATAGAGCAGAAAAGGAAAACTTGTAATTTGCCTCCTCCTGTAAGCATGAGATCCTTAACTGCGTAAGCCAGCTCATATATATCTGCTGAAACCTTGGCCCATGTAGAGTCTGGGATTTAGCTGAGATGAGAGGGTTAGGTTTTTAAAAATATTAAAATACTGGTTTCAACCTTGCAGTTTTCATTTATTTACTAGAAGTGACCCTAGTAATTTTGGATTTCAGATTGCTTTCAATAATAAGGCTACTCATTTCTGATGAAGGACACAGATTATCCAACAGGTGTCAATTTAAAATCCATCTGAAAGATCTTTATACAAAGCAATTTTAAAAGCATTTAAAGGAAAATTAAAAGGAAAGCTGACAGATCACCATTAATAGCATTTGGTTTAATATTAATTATTCCTTGGACTGTTCAATTAGGCTTCTAATTAGGATTGATTTGTTGTGTCCTTAGCAATGAAAGCGAAGATGATGCCTGAGAAAAATAAAAGGGTTGGTGTATTTTTATAATTAATGTGAACTACTTCCATGCCAATTGAAGTGAGCAAGAACTTGTTCTATCCTATGCTTCTTTCTGTTCACACACACATATACACAATAAACCGTAACATCTGAAAGTGGGCTCTATCAGACTCAGAATACATCTACACAACCAGCTGCATCTCTTAGTCAGAAATCTCTTCATGTGATTCTGACTATGTGAACAGAAAGCACCAGGGGAATGCAATGCTTCCTTCTCATAGTGCCTGAAAGGATACCTCACACATTCGGAGGGAAAAAGAGATTAGCAAACCACTAGATTTCCTCACAATCGATCCCCATGACATTAGAAACTATTCTCTTCTTTTGAACTGTTTTGTGTCCTGCTGCTTTCAGCTACCTCCCGAGAGAGTGAAATTTCACATGCAAGAAGATTAAGATCTCAGAGTAGTTCCAAAAGAAATTTGCACTCTTGTCACTTCCGCACATCTACTTTGAAGCAACTATTTCTGCTTCAAGCAAGTTACTTGCTCAGAAGAGGCAGACAGGTGCCAGCCTGTAAACTCTGTTACTTAGCTGAAAGCCCAGCCAGTCACCAGACTGTGAATTTGCAGAGTCTTTATCCAGATTAAGTGTATTTAGCACCTCAGCCAGGTGCCACTTCCCCCTCCTAAACTAGACATCATGGTTATAAGCAATATCTTTACCTGACCTTGACACTGCTCTCCAAGATTCTCTGAGTAATTTTCCTTGGCTCTCGTGTAACGAGTTACCAATTATTAATGTACCAGGGAAGTGCAGAAGCCGAGTCCTATCCCCAGCTCCCTGTACCACAGTTATCCTGCTGCCTCACTGTCTTTGTTTAGTAATCCCATTATGTTAACATTAATGTATCTTTCAGTTATCTGGAGGCTGCGAACCTAGTACCACCCCTTCATTTAAATGCTTCAAAACCAAGTCCCCGTAAACTTCAGTCAACAATGAATTCTTTCATCACCTTAATGTAGTCTTCCTTGATTTGCACTGACATCATAAAACTGGACATACTACTTGCTATTAACATGTAGCTACAACACTGCAGTGGCATAAACCAATATAAAACTGATATTGAATGAATAAACTTAAGCATTAACTAGTAACCACATTCATTCAGGTCCCTTCCAATTCTGAAGTATACTAATATCCCTGTGGTGACAGAACTTGCTGCTATCTTGTGGTATCCTGAGAGCTGGCTGATTGACTTTGTACTGGCAAGTAAGTGTCATCACTTTAGGATGAGGATGCACTAAATGTGCAAAGTAGTCAACTGCAGAAATTAGCTTTTGCTTTCTAGAGTATTTAAAAGCAATTCAGGGATGTGTCCTGATTAATGGCAGCAACATTTGTGTATTCAGAGTAGAAGCAGAGTCCACCTCTGTCTATCTGATGTTATAAGCCACAGTTTATGAACCAACCTCAACCTGACTTAAAATTCAAAATCCAAAAAATTCTCATTTTATATGCTAACTGAATATCATTTACATCAGTTATAGATAGATTCAAGCAATTTCAGGTAAACTTTGGAAATCCTTACTGTATCTCCCTAGCAGCTGTAAACATTATTCTTCAAAGACTAATTTCTATGTAACTGTACATACTGTTAAGGGCTCACTGAGTCACTGTAGTATCAGGCAAGGTTAATTTGCCCTATTATTTATGCTTTATAAACTATTCAGACTATGGAAAACTAGCAGTTTTCCACATCCAAGGAAGCAGCAGATACACCATACAAATTTTAAAATTATTTCAACAGTGACATTTGTTTATACACTTCGGAATGAACTTGACAAATATGGGTGGCAGTGCATTATCAATCTGTGCTCCTTGGCGCTCACCGATTAAAGCCATAGCAAAGTTCTCAAGGCTCTTGAAAGTCTTTGGAATTCTACTGATCTGGACATCACTACTTATGATTTCTATAGGAAACTGTAAAGTAACTTAAAACCTAGAGTAAAAGGACTAAAAAGTATTTAAAAATCAGCAGGCCACAATGTGAAAAGCTCTACAGTGGCCATTCTTAACACGTGTGCAAGTAAAAACTGCAGGTGATTTTTCCAGAATTTAAGGAAATAACCTTAGAGTCAAACCTTCTCCCCAACCCCAAAAAGGATTTTGGGGTAAAAAAAGTGCCTCACTGTGTTAAAAGGGATTGCTTTAAAGGGAAGTGGAGTGCGTGCATGACTGGTGTTCCTCAAATACCAGACTATGATAGAGTTAACGAACTGTTACTCATACAGTTCACCACAGCTGCAGAACAACTAAAATCTAACAGACATGTTGGGATTTCCATGCCTCTCAAAAAAAAAAAAAAAAAAAAAAAAAAAAAGAGCACTAAATACTTAAAATATTGTTTATACTGGAAGTTGGAATCCAAGATAGTGAGAGAACACTAGGAAAAGCATAAACCTTTGTTACACTGTGGTCAAATTTCATCCAGTGTGAGACAAATAAAACATTAGGGCCATGAACAAAATAATTTCACTCTCAGAGTGATGACAGAGTTGGAGCTTGAGCTCCAACAGTATTCTCATTGCCCGCTCTGCTACCCACAGACTGCACTGGGGAGAAAAAGGCATCAGCAATCACAAAGGGTGCAGCAAGTGCCCCCACTGGTGTTCTGGCAAAGTGCTTCTCACTTTCATTTCAGATGTGGATTAGTCTTAATGGATTCTGGTCTGATGTTTCTCGGTAATGATTCATAGTTATTCGGGCTGCCTCCAATTATGGCTTGAAATCTTCTCCAGGGGATGTAAAACTCCTGTAAAGTGCTCACTGTATTAATGCACCCTACATCCAATATGCAACTTTTCAAGGCAAGGGCAGAGACCAGGCATTATCACAGGCTCTTCCCATTTCCTAAATTTTCACTTCTAACAACATTCTTTGTTACCTGCTCCAGGATTCTGTAAAGTCTCTGGATTAGAGTTCCTCATCATCAGAGCTCCGGTCTCATATGTCCATCACATTAGAGTCAGTCATTCTGTATCACCCTACAAACCTCAGCATCATCCCTTGTTTTACTGCACAATGAGGGAGACTACGAAGTGCTGTAGAAGCATAACCATACCCCAAAATGAACCTCAAAGGGCAAAGTGTTTATAACAAATAATTCTGATCCTTAGAACAGAGGGGTGTAAGAGGGGTGTACAAGTAGTAAATTGGTTTCCAGTACAGTCTAACAACTGGCTGAATAGCCCTTAGTGCAGCTGAACACCTAGGGAGAAAACATGCTGGCAAAGAAACCAAAAAAAAAAAAAAAATTGACAATGGGATGCGTTTGAATTTTATTTTTAAGGCAAACTCCCCTCTGCTTAAAAAACAAATCATAAAATAAGGCCACAGAAACGATATTTTATCTTTTATAGAAAATAAAAGCCAGTATCTTCCATTTTTAGGAAAAATAATTCTTTTATAACTAGCATCTAGTAGTCTTTTTTTATAACTGCAACTTGTTGAGAATTAAAATCTGCACCAATTGTCTTTAATTTGGCCAGTAGCCAGAGACCCAGATGCAGTACAAAGTTTGCACCACTCTGAAATAGAGAACAGCATGCACACCATCGTTCACTCAAGGGTGCAAAGCCGGTCAGCATCATGGTAACAGTTAACTAACCTCTACCAGAGAGGCAGGCTGGAGAAATGAAGAAGTGGAAGGGAGGTGGAGGGAGAAACGGAGAGTCTGTTCAATTGGTATGAAAGCAGTGGAAGCCGGTTGCAGCCTTTTCTCTCTGCTTTCAAATCAAAAGCTGCCTGACTCAGTTCCTGCAAACAGAAGGGTCCGGTCTGGAGGGCTGCTGGCAGTTCACCATGTACCATCTATACAGCTGCCTGCTTACAAATGTGGTTGATAACTGCTTGACAAATCTGCTTTGAAACGTCTGGTCGAGGAGTTTATGCAACAGTCATGATGCCAAGAGACTGTGATCCCATTTTTTGCTTTACTGCTTATCTGCTAGTCAGCCACACAAGTCATTTTAATTCTCTGCCTCTGCTTGCTTTCAGAACAAATAAATAATATCTATTTTCAGATTGCAGCTTTCTCCAAGCCAGGACTACCCCCAAGACTCATACCACCTTAAGATACTCAAAAAAGTGATCTGAATCTGGGCCTACACAGATGTTAAACTCCAGTAGAGTGCACTGACCTGAGAGCCTCAGGGTACAATGATAAAGCCACATTTAAGTAATAAATACTGGTCAGCTCTGCAATTATAATCCAGCCCACAAAGACAATCAGTTTGGCTCTCAAACTGTGAGTACCAGTTATAGTGAGAACCAGAAGGACCAACTATCATCTGTGAAAACTGTGGAACAAGCAAATGTGAAAACATAACCTGACAGGACTTTAGTTTATGGTAAAACAATAATTCAGCTAAATAAAGTGGCATTCTTTTTTCAAGATGCTGTATACTAGTAAATATGTAAACAGTTTGCAAAAGGATCATCTTGGGGTTTCTCTGTTTCTCCTGGTTCCTGGATATTCTGGGACTCATTAGAACTATTTCTCTTTGTAAATGGGACATGGTTCTCTAGTGGAAACTCACTCATTGTTAGTGTCTGAAAATTCCTTGGTGCTTTTTATCCTAGTAGCAGTGGGCTAGGAGGGAGGAGGTCTGTTGAAGAAGGAGCAAACGGAAAGGGAATTTGCCCTCTGCTTTTCAACAGCAGAGTGAAGCTGCTGGTTGCTTTTTTGCCCCTCGTCTCCCAGCTGGCAAAGATGCCTTGTTCTAATGAAACCTGGATGCTCTGGTCCCTGAAAGTAATGGGGTGGGGACAGTGACAGAAAAGTTGCCTCATCTGAAGGAATGTACTTGTCTTTATGATTCACACAAGTCAATTCTTTCTGAGAAGATCTCACTACATCCTGACCATGCCTCCAATGCCATCAAACCTGCCTATTAGAACATCACTGGCACACATCTGAGTTTCTTTTAAATCATCCTCCTACGAAAGACCATGCTTTAAAAAAGAAACTACCCCCCAAACCCCTTAAGATTCCAGAGCAATTACCTTAAAAGCATTTATGCTAAAGGAAGTGCTATTGATTGTTGCTCATCAGCTTTCAGTACATGTACAGTACAACAAAGGGAGAATTAAATTTAGCTCTGTAATTACGAGGGATGCACTGAATTACCAGAAAACAATGCAGCAGCTCCTTTTGAGAGCAGATAATGCAGATACATGGCATTTGGCAGCTTAAGGTCAAACTGTGTGTCTATCAGTAAGGGTCTCAAGTTTTTCAGACAGTTGCAATGTGGTTTTTACACGTCATACAATGTACAATACAATACGCCACTGCTAAAGCTAAGTGCTAGGGCACAGAACTGCCTAATATAAACATAACTAAATATGCTATGTTACTTAAAACTGAATCTTATTTATTTCAAGCCTGGAATAGTAAGTTTAAAGATTTTTTATAAAGAGGTTATTTTTTTCTGATTTGAAAAAAAATTCTATCTAAACTGAAAAATGAATGGGATAGCCATTAAAATTCTAAACAATTACTTTCTCTGTGCATCTATCATTGGAAGAAAATGAAAAAATGTATGTTATTTCAAATTTTATGTACTTGAAGCCACGTCCATGTCTCTTAATCCAGCTGCATTAAAATTTGCTACCCTTAACATGTTTACAGACAGGTAAAGCCAAGTTAAAGAAAAGATGCCTGTAGAAATAAATCAATATAATTTAAGGGAAAAAAAACACACTAAAAAATTCCAGTATTAATCACAGAAGCACACAACCTTCATCTACTAAATCATCCTGAAAAGTAGACAAAAACTTGGAATATGCTGAGAATGAAGCCAATGCATCTGTCATACAAAGCTTGCCTTTGGGTAGGCAGAGAAACATGCTTAAGGTTCTGACTAAAATAATCCCGCCAGTAAACAGTACTTAAGAGTTGGAAAATTTACAGGATTTAGGAATAGAGAGAACAGAAAGAGTAGCCAGCAAGAGCTTGATAGAGTAGCTTTGTACCATAAGCAGTCCAGCTTGTGCCCCAGAAACCTCTTATTTTAAAATCATCTTAGTAAAATTTGATGACCACACCTGTAATGCTGAGATAATTATAAATCACTTACCAATGCAGACTAAAACTGCAGAAAGAAAGCACTGACAGAAAATATAGCCAGAGGATATCAAAGATGGTGAGAAATTTAGAGGCACATTGAGAACATTCCTTAGCAGCTTTTGCTTAATTATCAAATACAAGAATCCACACATTTGAACAGTTTTTGTAAATCAACTGACACGCAGCCAGATCAACTTACTTTCCACCCTTCCACCCTAGTTTGGGATGGAAAGTCAGGCAGATGTCACTATATTTTTTCTACTTGAATTATTAATAAACTTAGCTTCCACTGGAAGTTTTGTTCAGGATAGCTACCAGGGATTTACGATGGGAAAAAAGTATTGTTGAGGGATTCTCATCGTATTCATTTTGGTTTGACACTGGACTACTTCTGCTTCCCTTGCTGGAGTTATTCTATTTTGGGCTAGTGTAAATGAGAGAGAGCCCAGTTTCATATACTCTAGCTATTGGTTTTCACATCCACTGTAATCAAACCAGCTTCTTTAGCAGTAGCTAGCTCATTCCTAGCTGTAGTACTTCTGCAGTTGACTAGTTTGGTATCTGCTAGTGACAACTTTGAAAATGATCCATGAAACCAGCAGGTGGGCACTTGGCAGATTTATACTCACTGCTGTTGTAAGCAACTGCCAGAAACAAAAATCGAAACAAGGAGCAAGGAACATAGTTACCACTTTTAAAAATGTGTACAACCACTTCCACAGAAATAAATAAAAATACGGTTTTTGAGGTCTTCTAAATCCCTGTCTGTAAGGTAATTCACAAACTCTTTTTGACAAAATAGACAAAATCTTTCATCAAAATGAAGTTCAGATTCCAGATGTTTGTTACACATTCATTTATTATTCACCCTTGCTTCCCTATACACTTTTTTCATATGTAATGAATGTGTAAGATCATACTTAAAAAAAAAATGCAGAGTTACACTGAAATCTTATGGGCAACCAGTGGTTGAGAACAGAGTAAATGATCTTTTGATTTCTTAAAGATTTTTCATCTGGTTTTATTTATAACCTGTTTGCAGATTCATAAGCAAGAAAATATCATATATTCATCAGCTAAATGTGAATAATTCATTTAGCATAAGCATATAACCATTCCTTCTAAACTGAAAGAAAACATGATTTAGAATATGTAGGTGATGAAAAGTTATCAAGGAAATAGGTGTATTTCTTGACAAGCTAGATTCTAAAGCAAAATGCTTGGATTTATTCAACTTTCTGCTGGGCCTTTGTGGATAACATCATCACTTATGGACAAAGAATTAATCTCTTTAAAAAAGAAAACTCTAAGCAATGGCTTTCTCCCCCATGACCATCAATGCTTATTAATCTAAGAGCTGCCCAAACAAGACAGCAAATGCTAACCCTTGACCTAAGGCCTGACTCATGTTCTAGGTCTCTGGCCATTAGGGGAGCCTGGCTATCACCACGTACCTTTGCCTGCAAGTAGAGACACAGTGAACAGGGACTGGCAGGGACACTTGTTCTCTGACAGGCTTCAGCTTTGAAACAAACTTGATGATAAGGTTATATGCACCTTCCTGATCTTGGCATGAAAAACAACAGTTTAACAGTGTAATTCAGTTTTACTCATCAATCATACACCCTATTTTAACCTGGTTTCTCTAATCACCCTCACTGCAGGAGGCACCAATGGTGTGAAGAATATCTAAAAAATGTATAATCTTTGTATGTAGAAACCTTTGACAAATGACATCTCTAGTGTCTTTCTTTTAGGCTAGAAGTCATTAATCTCTCAGTTATCTTAGGTGTAAATTAATACAATGAAGGACTCCGGTGTAAAGTTAACCAACATGCAACATCATACTGGGGTTTTTTAACCTCCAGTAATAATTAAAGCATTTTGATGGCTACACTTCAGTGCTAATTTCTAATTAACTTCAGGTGCTTCTTTGATCATGTCGATATATTTTTTTCCCATTTTCCTATCAAGAGTCTCCATGCAGTCTGTAATTATGCTTCTTAGTGTGACAGCAACTTGAATAAGTAGATGCAGTAATATATGCTTTGGGAAAATAACGGTTGAGCCAAAGCAAGCTCTTACTGCTGAGCTGGAGTATCATCTGAAGCACTGCTGATTAAAAATGTAGTATTATATAAGCTCATAATAGGTTTGCCATAAAAATAAAGCAATGATTCTCAATTTTAAGGTAATGCATGAAAGAAGCAGTAAAGCTAGCACCCTACCAACAATACACACATTAAGGCCTTCAGAGCATTAATATCACAACTCTACAAAATGCAACTGTCATGTTTTATATCTGCCTAAGCTCTTCCTCTAAAGAGGAAGATATTTCAAACTTTTTCTGAATAATGAAATATTGAACCAAAAGATTTTTTTAAGTGTTAAAAGGTGTTATAACAATACAGGGATACAGCCTAACCTACCCGAAGCAACAAATAAATGCATAATGCAAGGGAGCGGAGCAGTATAACTCATTTCCTCAGCTAAAGCAATAATCCGTAATTCTCAGAAGACAAACTCAAATCTCATCTTTTCAACACATAAATAAGACATGCACCAGGGACAATATAATTGAGATCCTCATATTAAGCACTTTCTATCTAAGAAAGATTAAATGAAAATTGCAACAGAAGTGCTAGGGGCAGTTCTTTTGTAAACACATCAGTCTACAGGTTCAAATTGGGACTGGTATGACTTCTCTAGTCACAAAACTGATGTTTCACTGATATGCTACTCCAAAATCCAAAAATGGCCACAATTATGCAGGTTTTAAGTACACTTTACACCATACATTTATATCCCTGTATAGACAGGGAAAGTCTGACTGCTATAGAGCAGATTAATAACCACACTAACTTGTGCATGGTTGAGTACGCATGTACAAACGTATCTGGTTGGTTGGAAAGAACACAAATTGGAGGTTAATGTTACTATAATTCGGTACATTACAATCTTCTAGTGCATAAAGGTTTTACATAAAATAGATCTCCAGATTCACAAACTTATGTTTTTTAACTCACTGCTGAACATGCTAGCAGCACAGCTACACACTAGTCCTGACACACCGCATGATTACTTTTTCAGCTAACATGTCCTCCACACTCGACTGCTTTCATTCAAGCCAACGATTGTGACACCACTTGAAACCTCCATGAATCAACTTCCTGGGCTCTGCCAAGAGGATATCCTCCACGTGTTTGTACCAAACAGTACCTGCTCTGCCCCACCTCTCCCACCAGGTTCCGAGTCGCACTGCAGAGACAGGACTGCACAGCATCAGCTGTCAAGTTCCCTTCTGAAAGGAAGAAACAGATGTCTGATGCAACAGCAATAGCTCCCTTCAGCTTCTGCCTCTTTACAGCAGGAATGGAAGGCAACTAAACTGAAAATGAAGGAGTCGGAGCAAAATAGTTCATTGCTTAATTATCATCTGGAGTATCCCATCGATTGTGCCTTCCAAAACCAGTCACAGAATCATGGTTGGGAAGTACTGCTGTATTAAAATAAAACACCAATACGCCTACTTTGCAAAAGAGTAATGCTTTTTGTAGAAACAAAACATTCCATAAAAGATGTAGAAAAAAAATCTAGAATGTGGGAAATTCACAAGCTGTAGCTGACTGATGGGTGACTAAACATGAAGCCACATCTTTCGTTTTATTAATTTTTTCCTTCTGCACAGCTGAGATAAAACCAGACAAAGCAGCATAGAAATTTTCTAATATTACCAATACAGCAGTCTCCCCATCATACATCATCAGATGAAAGGCATGTGGTGCTTATTTTGCTGCAAATCCATTCATTATTCTACCTGGCAGCAACTTGAATTTTTTAAAATAAATATCCCTAGTACTGTCTTATAGTCATGCAGCACAGCACAAACTGGAGATCTGCCAAGTGCAAATCAAGTGGTTTGTGGAACTTTTTTCCTGTGCTGACAGAGCAGCTGTCCATCCTTATAAAATCTATGTGGGCTATTATATTCTTCTGCTTAAGAGCCAGAATTCTGTTGTGTGCTTTTCAGATAAAAGGTTGAGTGTTGTCCATAACAGAGCTCCCATTCTGCAGAGCAGTACTTGAGTACCCCTATAAGAACACCTGAAAGGACCTTGCCACAGATATTTTGGGAGTGAGATTTTTTTTTTGTCTTTCTATTTAAAAAAAAGGCATTAGTCACTTCCTAAAGTGCTCTCAGAACTCTGATTCTTCCATTCAAAAATATTGCAATCCTTCTTGAATTATCAAGGCTTGCATTTTGACATTATCATAAACAGCTTTTATTAAGAAAACCCACACAGTAACCTATTTATAATGTCTTCTTGTTATTGGCTCTTAAGACATTATGATTTCTTTATGACTATATGATAAAGATTCTTTTTTGTTTACAATGTTTATTTTCTTATGGTTATGACACACTTTTTCAAAGTACAAGGGATACTTTAACGATCCATGTTCACCCAGAAAGAGTTCCATTCAGATTGTCAGGAACTTCTCCCAGACGTGCATCAAGTGCAGTATATCTTTATATACACAGAACTTCTTACAAGGCATTCAAACAACTGTGTAAAATGTCTATGATATAAGAATGTACAAAAAAGTATGAGTATCATCAATATAATAAAAAAAATTATTACATATTGATCACAAAATTAAAACCAAGCAGGCTTACTTGTAATCCATTTTTTGACTTCTGCCTTTGTGGCAGTAGCCCTGGGAAAATTACACTTAACAATATTATCCTTCATTTCAGCTCTTTCATGTTTTTTATAGCAAATTTTGTCTCTACTTGTACAAATCGGTTTACATTTTGTGTTAGAAATTCACTGGGATCTTGTGATACTCAAGCAGTGTATAGGTAGAGGGTTTGAGGGGGTCTTACCAGTCAAATCTGTAGAAAAATATCTACCTAGATGGACAGCATCCCAAAAAACCCACTATTAACTATATCACAGCAGAGCTCTGAGCAGAACAATGTGGCCAGCACTACCACACTGCTACAGAATGATCATTAATGATAACTGAACTGGCCAGTTCAAACCTTCTTACATGCCCCTAGACTACTTCCACGCAGGCAGTGTACATGAGCTTTCCCTGCGATTTCTGTCTGTGTCTCTAGTATACAGTTTGCTGTTGACATTATGCCAGATACATGCCAGTATTTCTGATCCAACAATGTTCAAAAGTCTGTATTATGGCTTGTTGGGGTTTTTTACCACATTTTCTTTCAAAATATTCCTGCTGCAGCTGCACAGGGGAATAGAAAATGGGAAGAAGGAAAAAGGACATCATCACTGCTGAACTTGTTACTTATGACTGTTTTTCTTATTCAAGTACTTTTGCCCTGTTCTAATACCTAAGAGGAGGTGACCAAGATGGAAGCAGGTTTTGCTGAGGTGCATGGCAGGAAGTTGAGAGACAATGGTCATAACTTGATACAAAATGAAAAGAATTCAGCTAGATGACAGTCAAACACTGGAACACATTGCCCAAAGAGTTTGTGGAATATCTGTCCTTTGAGGTTTTCAGATCCAGGACAGATAAAGCCCTGAGCGATCTGCTTTGTATTCATTCGTTACCCTGCCTTGAGGAGGAGATGTTTTGGCTCTTAATTAAAAAAAATTAAAAATCTAACAAATAAAAATACACGAATCTAACTGAAGCTAAGACAAATTCAAAGGAGATACTAGTCTCAAATTTGTAACAGCGAGTGTGACACTTTCTGATTCTATTAAGTACTCAAGGCTAAAATCTGTTAGGTGTTTGTTTGGGTTTTGCTTTTTATAAATGGCTTCTTTTTCATAGCCTTTTCATTAGTTATTTGAGCTGAAAAATGTACAATCACTGCCTGTGACAAGCATCTTTGTTGAAACCAACTGTATGAATAAAACAATGTTTGAGTAGAATCTTCAGAAAGTGCTGCAATATAGAAAAAAAACTTCCACAGAACTAAACAGATTACCCAGAACTAGAATGGCTCATTGCCTTGAGGAATTATAGAAGTGTCTTTTAGGACAGAAAATTTCAACTCACAATCTATCAAAATAAATGCCTGTTTTCTTAAAGGCATTTAGTACTACAAAGCAAGAAGAACTAGAATGAAAATTAAATAAAAATTTAAATAATTGAATGGTTTAGATTCAGTACAGTAAGAACTGTGTAATTCAGTAAGGATACAGCCACCTGAAAAAGTTATCACAAGTTATTTAAAGGTATGAATGTACAGCACCTCAGAAAGTTATTCACAGACATGCTGCTATTCTGTGGTAAGAAATGTCACATTCATCATGAGGTCAAGCCAAGCACGTACGTAGTTACCAGAGAATACTAGCACACTAGAAAATCCATACTTCACTTTACTCATGAGGGCTGGTTTATGTGCTAATAACTCAACTCACTGCATGTCTTGGAAACAAAAGCTCCTGATTAAGGCCAGTTTCTTCTCAAAAATAGTTGTAGCTCTGGATGTATGAACACATTATCATAATGGACCTCTGCCTCCTCTGAGGAAAGAGGTGTGCAAACAACAGATTAGAGAGTCAGTGACAAAAAAAAACCCCACATGTGCTTTGTATGTGCTGTACTAACAAAACGTGTAAACGCTGCAGTGATCTTTTCATGCATTTCTGCAGCTAAATGCTTAAGGGATCAGACAAAACATTTCAGAACAAATTTTACAGCACCATAAAGAGGAGAAATGCAGACTGAGTCCCAGTGACTAAACTAAGTGCCTCAATATAGACATGTACAAGTTCACATAAACGGGAACAGATACCTGATCTGCACATGCAGATTTAGGCTGACATCATCAGGGACCCGGTGTCTATAAAGACATATGAATATACATTTAAATCAAGCTAATCAGGAAAAAAGTCACTCGTCAGCAGCAAACATTAAGGTAACTTCAGAATCAGAGAAAAAACTGATACAGAGTGACTTTGTGCAGGAATGAGTACATGTGACTGCATCAAAATGTTTGATGCACACTGAAGATCAACCCAAGGCCCTGAAACATAAATGTACATAAAGCAACTGACTACTTGCCTTTTAATAAAAAGTCCCCATGAAAATCTAGTTATCTTCCTCCAAAAGCAGTGTCATTGCTGAAGAAGAAATAACCCTGAGACCGTAAAGCAAGGCTCAGGCTAGCTCTGAGGGCCTTCCACAAAACCCATGACAAAATTCCTGCTGAGTTCAATGGGGCTGCATCTTCACTTGTGCCTTTCCCTCAAGTCTGCATCACTGGGCATCACTGTGAGCTACAACTTACAAACATTTGCAGGCTAAAGCCACAGCAAAAGCAGTAGCCTAATTTGTGATCAGAATGCCTTACCACATCATACTCCTGCCTACTTCCTGAAGCCACACTGCCCGTGCGAGAGCAGCCAGCTTGCAACATCTCTGTGAGAAGTCACTTCTCCATTTCTGATATACTGACAAAATAGAAGTGCTGCAGAATGCTGGCAATAACACCCCCTCGGTTTAAAAGCTGGAAGAAGGGAGGTAACATATGAATACACTGAACTGTAGGTTTATTTCCGTGACAGTAGACCGTGAATTGTTAGAGGCTGTACCTGTAAACTGCAGTTTCCTTTATTCAACAGAATCATGTGAAATATCTCATTCTACAGCTATGCAGGTAACAACTGAACACTTTGCACTCCAGAAAAATAAAATGGACTACAGACATAAGTAATACAACATGAAATGCTACAAAACATACATATTTCTTTGCAAAGAGGGAAAGAAAAGCACAACCCTCCAGCATCCCCGTTTTCATCATCAACCTTTTTCCCAAAGTCCATAACATCCCTACTTAGCAACAAATCACTACACATTCAAGAAGCTCAAATACAACTGCTTCTGCAGCTTTTCATCATCTTTGGGTAAGCAGGTCAGAAGGAACTACCATTGTTAGAGAGGAAGACCTCTGTCTACAGGGAGACTGTCTCCCTGCACAGCCACAGCAATATATAATGCTATCTTTATTCTGCTTTAATGCTGCAGATAAAACTGAAAGGGCTCCCATGAATAAAAATACATTCAACCCACATCTCAAATTTGAGTTTAAAATAAAATATTTATTCCAGAATAGAAATCATATTTTCAGCAATGCTACAGAGGACAATTCTACCACAGTTACAGGAGAATTAGTTGCTGCTCTAGTTCTTTGCAAAAAAAAAGTCCCTCTCTATCACAGATATCTCTAGGGACAGCTCAGCTCCACACCGCCCCTTCTCATCAGACACTATTACACTGCAGCCCACTCCATATGCTCACACCTCGACCCTGCATCCCAGCATGGCAGTAGGCTACACGCAGGACGCCACTATGCTGATCCACAAAGACATTATTAACATAGCTCCACAGATATAATTGAGCAGCATTTCTGTATTTCGTATACATCATTCCAATAGCAGTAACTACAATAAAACTGTAAAAAACAAGTAACCTATCTACTACACATGCAACTATTGCCACACTGTATGCTTCAGAAGAGGAATGTGGGCTAATTAATAGTCTTTGCCATATAAAGTCTTAAAAAAGGGCTGTGATTATCAGAGCAATTGGCCTTTTCAAAGAACACCTGGTGGGACACGGAGGGTATATATCATAACTTTTCTGACCAAGCCTAGCTGCAGGAGGCAGCCCACAGTATGCAGCAGTGAGGACTGCTGGCCTGAGGCTCCGTGAGAGAACACTGCCATCACCTCTGGGGACTCTTGGAGTCATCTCTTCAGTCACACCAAGGAAGTTTTTAGATGAACCACAGCCTACCTCCAGCTTCCAGTAACTGAGGGCAGGTAGGAGGCACCATAAGATAGGAGGTGGCACACCACTGGGTTTTTTAGAGATTTATTAACAGGAAATCCTCTGTACCTACACCTGGAGCGCACGCAGTATACAGACCCACTGCACCTCACAGCACGCTGGAGGCTGCCTTACTTAGCCACTGTGTCCTTCTTCAATACATGATGCAGAAACTGATTGTTTCCTCAGTGTTCTTAATACAAACCCCTACTCTACACACCAGCTTGGGTGGCATGCTTGCTTGCCTCTCAGAATAAAAACATCAAGCTTGAACTCACTTTCCTGGGTTGCTCTCAGCCTTTTGAAAGACTGCAAAGCCACAAAACGATCAGCACTCACCTCTGGCCCCTGGGTCAAGATGCGTAAGGCAGTCTGCTGCCACCCGAGAGGAATGTCCGTTGTCAGAACCTTCCGGAAGGGTCTCCAGGAGGCAGAGCAGCAGTGCTGGGCTGGCAGCGGCACCTGCCTTCGACTCCCCTGACTGCTCACCTGCCAGGCCTCCTGACGGCTGCCCCTCTGCTAGGCTCTCCAGCACAGGCGAGGATCAGTCCTGCAGGCGTAATAACAAAGCTGCTTCCCTTCTCCACCTACCCCTAAATCCCTTACAATAACACGTAGGGGCCTAGCAGCGGAAGAGCTCGCAGCCCCCAGCATTACCAGCGTGCTCGCTGAGGCAGGTGGAGCAAGGTGCACCAGGCAGTGGGGATGCCCCCGGGCAGCTGGGGTTGCGTTTCTGGACCTGTCTCCTCCCAAAAGCAGCAAAGATACTGGCAGCAGGTGTTTTGCTGGAGGCTTGGACACTCTGTGCATCCCACATCCAGCTGCACCTTAAATCCCCATCCATTTGTCTGAACTCCAACAAACCATGACAAAAATAAATGTGTCTAGGTAACCTTTATATCCAAACAGCCCCCATTTATAAAATATTTTTATAAGGTCAGTGATGCTACCACTGATCTGTGCCAAGAGTTTAAGCAGTTATCACTGGTTTTCTTTGATGTTAATAATCACCTCATGAGTTACATGTTTTTATTCAGAATAACTGGGAAGTGTTATTTGCAAAGACATTTAAGTATGTGGTAACCCCCTTGTAAAGAGCCACTATAGAGCAAAATTTCTCTATGTTGGTTCTACAATTTTGGATTTGTTGAGAAACCAGTTTTACATGCACACACTGGGGGGTACTTGGATTCAGAGCTGCCTATCCGGCCTTCTGAAGGGCTTTCAGCCATCCATTGGTCATGAACTGGCCAAAACATTTCCTGACCCCAGGAACTATCTCATTTCACCAGGGCCTAGCAAGGATTACCTCCTCGCCCCATGCGCTTGCACGCCTACTCTCCTGAGCCAGCTGAGGACATACCCATGCTGAGCCTGTCCCCTGCACCTCAGCACCGTGTCCCAGGTAGGCTCTCACACCTGGCAACTGCACTAACACCAGGTTAGAAATTAAAACATTTCAATTTTGAGATTTTTATTCTTATACTGTCAATTTGAGATTTTTCTAAGCCTTTCATTCAGCAAAAAGTTTTGATACTTTTTTGTTAGTTCAGGTTGGAAACAACTTTGAAATAGCATTTCCCCCAGGAAAGATTCTACTTTTCAGACCTTTCTAGTTATTATTTTAATCATGACTCTTAAAAAAAAAGTTAAATGGCCTAGCTAAGCATCAAACTGGGAATTGTTAGAAAAAGTATGCTCTGACTAACTGTTTCTCCATTTCTCTAAAACCCATTTACAGGGTTGGAAAGGTATTTGCTTTTATATGCAGCCAGTGTTTCTTTCTGCTCCCACAGCAATTTTGCTCTATATCTGAACTAACACTTTAGGAAAGAGAAAATGGAAGTACTTATTTCTGCCCTTAGAATTAGTTTTTAGACTTTGAAACATTCTCAGTCTTCTGTTTATAAACAAGAAATGGTACTTGGTTCTTTAAGACCTACTTTCATTTTACTGGGAATATCTTGTGTTCCTTTCAACTTTAGCTTTACTAAGAAAAGCTCACTGAAATGCTTTCATAATCAAATGCATTATAGTTCAGATTCAACAAAATATTTAGCCTCCTACTCCAGAAACGTGGAGACAAAGCACTTCAACGAAGCTGAGCCCGGTTCAGCAAAAGACTGAATAATGTATTTTTGGCTTACTGAGGACAATGAGAATCAAGCATAGACCTGAAGTACTATAGGTATGGATACACTTAACCACTCATAGCACGTAGCTAAGTACATTTTCCTGTAAGCTGCACTGGCTTATTTGCCATTCTTATCCAAAATAGTCATTCTCAGGAAACTGAAAGGAAAGTTGGTCCTTGTATCTACATAATTTATAGAGTTTGAGTACTTGCACTTCCAGTTCTGTTATGTGACTAGACCTAATAAAAATGATGTCTTAATATATCTATGAATGTAATATCTGTACAGAAACAGCATTTACAATGTAAGAAAAGAGCTGCTAAACTTTCCCTCGTCCCAGTTATTCCAGATTGAAGCTATACATGAAAACCTGTTAAAACAGAACCAGATAAAGACTAAACCAGTTAGACAAATCAAACCAGCCTGTGGTAAAACGATAAAATACTGACATAACTATTAAAAAACGCATCCCTAAAACCTCAGCTAGATGAACACATATTTTAATACTACTTGACAAAGTGTGATGTCTCTCATTTTTCTTCTACTACATAGTATATATAAAGAGTTTCTTTTCAGGAATAAATCTGTTCACCAGTGTGTTCATTTTCCATTGGCATGAAGGTACAACGGAAGTTCATTTTATTCACAGAAGTCTGGAGCTGGAACCTAATGCTTTATTTACCACCCTCCATATCACAGAAGCAGTTTCCCCATCATTCTTGTATACTGGCCCCTAGTTCTGCTCCCAGAGAGGAATGTACTGGTGATGGTAGACAGCAGCCCTCTGTGCCATCCTATCATTTTTTTGTCCAGTAACCTTTTAAGCTTTGGAAACCTCTCTATGTTCTCTGAGATAAAGTATGTTGCCTAGGAAAATCAGAATTGCCTTTTCTCCAGAGTCTAATCAGAAATATCCTTTTAGAAGCTATTGTAATGTGACTGTTACATCATTACCTAAATGTTATAACATAACTGTAATAATTTTATATTTCAATAAGGATTTTGAATAATTAAAAAATGTTAATAAAATTAAAATAATTAATTTCTATAAAATATGTTGGTGCCTTATTGGATGTGAACAGATTTGATTTACCAGTTGATGACCTAGGCTGTAGTCTTTCTGCACAATTAGGTCTTAAATTTGAATGAGCAAAGATAGGAGGAGTGTGATCCTTAAAGGCAATTATTTTTAGTAAGTAAAGAATAGTGTGTATTTGAAACAGTTTTATGATTCAACACAATGCCAAACAGCCAAGTTCTGTCACATCCTGTTCCCCCATACACTACACCTGCTGTACATATGCTGTTTTCCTGTGAGGGTATGGATGATGTGTTCTATGAAATGTGTGCACAAGGTGGCCTCATCACCTGTTACGGTTCTGTATCCAGAACTGCATGTTGCCAGTAATAAGGTACACAGACAGTTACAAATTAGATCTTCTAAATTCACAAGAGAAGTGATTAGGAGGCGATATACAGACAGGGTAGCACTGAAAGACCTGAACCCTCTAATTCCAGTATATGCCCATTTAAACTGGATGACTTCCTCAAAAAAGTAAGTCAAGATTAAAGATAGAGTTGAATTATTAATTATTAGTTAAGACTCCAGTTTACATATTGTTTGGATACCATCTTTACTCATCAGTATATAAAAATTGTGTACATACATTCAATACACTGCATATTTGCACGTATTAGTGTACAAAAAACCTCACCAAGTTCCGTGGAGTTATCACCCTAATTTTGAGACAAGCTCATTACTACCACTGCTCCAACTCACATCAGTGGCAGTGGTTTATTAACCTTGACAGAGGAAAACATGTGTTTTCTGTCTTTCCCTGCACACAGACACATACTTGCATGCAAACACACAGAGAAGCACAGCTTCAGGTACAAACTGCTTGTGTCCTCCCTTCTCCTCAAACATGACCTATGCAGCAGAAAAGAGGTTCTTGTCCTCTTCAAATGGAACAGAGAAAACTATTCGGTCTCTTGCTTCACTGCTTTATCTTATCTTCCAAACACAAATGCAGATTCAGCTTTATCCGGTTTACCCGTTAATTACAGTTAAAACTGTAGATATTTTCACATGACTCTGGACAATCAAGCCTATAAAACTAATGTGTAATCCGTACATTAATAGTCTAATGCATACATGTAATGCATACAAGTACCTTGCAAAAATAACACGAAGAATGATCACTCTCATCTCTGCTATTTGTAAGACACCTGTATTTTTCCATGTCAAGTTTTGTGGTTTTTTTCTTATTATTACTGTTATTCTTAGGTTCCTTTTATCACCATAATAAACTGCCTCTACCAGGAAAACCTTCTCATTTCTTGTTTGCTGGCCCTAGCAGAAAAACATTTCACTGCTATGGGATGAAGATATGTTTGTTTTCAGGACAAGCAATCAGTTCAACTTCTTAAACATCACCTCTTGCACCTTCACCCATCACTGCTAGCCTCACAGTAACTTTCCTTGCAGTCGGCCAAGACGATCAGGCACTTTCATTATCATAAACCCATACTGTGCTTAACATCAATATTGCCAACCTCAGACCTAGTTGTCTAGTAACTTATTAGGTATGTCATGTTAGCTAATCTGCCATAAAATATTTATCCCCCTACAGGGATTTAAAGAATTACATGCTGCCATCGTGCAAGTATGAACAAGAGAGGGGTGATTTCCCTGACAGGTCTGGATGTTTTTCTTGAGTTCAGCAACATTAATGTGTGGAAAATGGCTTCTATGGTCTACTTCATCTACAACATGTCAGCCCATCATGTTAAAAATATCCACAACTTCAGTCAGCAAACATAAGTACCTTATCCTCCTGCCTCTGAACTTAAAGCCATATTCCCCTGGACTTCATCTGGGGAAAAGACTGGACAGAAAGTTGAGTAAGCATAAAATTACTGAAAAACTCTTCTGGAGTCTCTGTGTGCCACCTTTCTTCCACCACCATTAGTAAATCCCTCTTGTCCATGTCAGCTATGTAAGCATATTTTAATCTAGAGAATTCACTGAACACCATAGTATTTCCATTCCTTGTGGTATTAATAAGGACAATAAAAGAACTGATGCATACAGGGCACCTTCTTCTGGCAAATCCTGGTTAATAGGAAAAGTAAGACATTTTTTAATGACTTAAGTATATGTCCTCCTAGCTGTTTTCACATTTTAGCTGTCAGAATGAGTAAATCAGATACTTTTGAAGAAGGAATTAGAGGTCCATTTGCTAAGCTGAAGGTACTTAGCATTCTTGTCATATTCTATCTTATTAAGACCAGTAAAAGATTACAATTGTTAGACACTGCTCTTATTTCAAACCTTATGCTGTTAAAAATACTTTAAGTTGCTTTTCTATCTCAAAAGACTGGAGTTACTAAGATTCTGTCAGAGACAATAATGAAATAGCTTCCAAGAAACCAAAGCTTTTCTTTTCCACTCCTCTCACCACTGAACCTGAAATGTAGAAGATTATATGACATGGAAGACTGACACCATATATGCTTACTGTATAAAACACAATTTTGTAGGCAAATAGTACAGTCAGGGTGATAAGCTGTTACCCCATCACCCTCTGTTTGAAACACTACTTACAAGACAACATTTCTGTCACCCACTGTTCCCAGCAATCCTCAGTAAGGCATGGAGTAACTCAGAACACCTACTGACTCTATTCCCTTAATTGAAGATCTTTTAAAGAGTTAGGGTTTTTTACCTACTTGTGAGGCCAGCTCATTCATCCCACCTAGCTTTAGACATTTAACTGAAGCTCCCATGTTGAGGATGCAGTCCAAAATAAGATTACCCTTCTGCAAGATTGTCTGTAATGCTACAAGCACCCAAAAATGCCCAAAAAAGCACATATCTTTATTCTACTGGGTAGCACACACTTACAGCTGTCACTGTAACCAAATGTCTCAGATAAGCATCCAAATAATAATGCACCTGCTTCTTTCTATCTCTTCAGAAAAAGAAAAAAAATTCATTGTGCAGGTGTTGTGATTAAAAACCATGCTTCAATCTTCTTCCTCGCAGGCAGGGCAGATGTGCAGAATGCTTGGAGGAATGCAGAAGTCTTATCCGCACACTGTATTATTACTGAAGGTAAAGAAACATTTCTGCCTTAGGATATTCATAGTTCAACCTCCTCTGCACTTCTACTTGAGTCTCCTCATACTTCAGATTCCTAGACTTTTCTGGACGCTTCTCAGTTTGACTGAGCCCCTTTCTGATCCTCTCTATAGGCCACAGGGAGCATAGTTCACACCTGACTCTTGTAAATTAATTAATAGATGAAAGGTGGAATCCTGTCAGAAGGTGTTCATGTACCTCTGAAATCACCTAAGCCAAAAGACTTTCCTCACACAAACAGGGTCTCTGTTTCTGAGAAAGCCTGAGGCAAAACCTGCAAGACTGCTGGGGATACATCCCACCAGCTTCCTTATTCATTAAGTCAGTCGAGAAGTAGTTGGGAACACCCCTTACAGTCACTTTTTCTACCCTGCAGCTTCTGGTTCCACTGTCAGTGCTGTCATTCTGTTTCTGCTTCCTTATTGTTCCCTCTTCTCTACCTACAGCACTAATCGGCACACGCCAGACCACAGCATTTATTCTGAAATCCTTTCAAACCTTCCTCACCTTGTAACAAATAACCCCGCTCTGGTCAATGAATAGCCACACTGTTCTTTATATACATGTGGCCAGGCAAGGTGACTAGATTATCTCGGCCAGCAGATGCTCAGCTGTGCTCTATCTGTGAGACTGCATCTGGCCAGCCCACCCAAGGGGCACTCCACATCACAGCTTCTAAAATGCAGTTTTTTACATTTTCCAGATATTAAAGGTTTCCTTAATAAAATGTACAATTTCAAATGCACTTTCCTTTCAAGCCAGATTCCTGTGTAATTTATCTCTGTAACAGAAGTATTTACTTTTTCTGCATGCCAGGGAAATAAAGCAGAAAGGGTAAGAAAGCTGGTGTAACTAATAAAACAAGTAACAATAGTGTAGCACAACTTACCTCCTTTGATAGGAGAAATTGTCAGGAGAGATTTAATTCTTGGGGAGTGGTGACCATTTTGCTTTTCATCCTAGGGCTTTTCTTACACTGGAAGAGATTTTTAAAAGATGAGAATGCATCTTTGGTCAAACTTTAACCACAGGGCATCAAAATACAAGCTGAGGGAAATGGAGAAATAACATGACAACACTGCCAGTTGTTTTTGCAAGAGACCTGCGGCATCTCATTGCAAATGAGATGTCAATCCTGTAATTAGTAATTCAGTCAGTATTAATTGTGTGTATGTTACTTGACATCAATCACTGTCATTTCCATGTAGTCAGGATGTTTTATGGAACCTAATTTGTAAACAATATGCAAAAGTTTAACCTACTTTGAATTAAAATTGTCAAACATCTAACATAACCTTCAGTGAATACAGATAGCTGTCTGCAATTGTGTTTTGGCTCCTAAGGAGGAAAAGGGAATGGTTTAGCTATTTGTTTCTATAAATAGACTTTTAAAATCCTAGTAGGTCCTAAGGGAAAACCAAGCATGCATTAAAGGCCTTTAGCCCACATCCAAAACCACCATAACCAATCTGTAACACTTCCTTTCTAGTCAAGAATAACACAAAACCCGAAAAACCAGGAGTACAAAGATGAGAGTCAAAGTCAAAACTCATTCCAGCACTTCATATTTTATGAAGCAGGATCTATTCTTGATTTAATATGCATCCAGGGAAGCATAATCTATAGCTTCCCTGGCAAATATGGGGGTCCAATTGTTAAAAAAATATTTAATTCCCTGATTCTCAATTTGTCATTTTCAAACATCAGAACTTGTTTTATTTTCATCTGATAAATTTTAGAAAGCCCTCCACAGGAAAAATAACATTTCTCATATTACGAGAACATATAAATTATATTTTTCATATAATGACTACTGCAACCACCCTTTCACCTTAAATTTGATAGATTAAGTAGACTGAGCTCCTGGAACTCTTCCTCTTTAATACATTTTTTCCTATGCTTTAATTATTCCACTGGCTCTTTTCACTGGTGATCAACAACCTTGCTGAATTGTGAACATTAGTCTTCCACTGGGAGACCTCTAAAAGTGCCAAATAAAACAAAACTTCTACTTAATATTCTCAGGATTGCATTAAAACCTTTGCTGTAAATTACATTCTTTCTCTCCTACACCATAACTACTTCTGACTCAATTGCTCACCCATTGCTTATGAGCCACTTAGATCCTGTGCAGAAGGGGCAGTAGGTTCCTTAGGTGTTTCTCACTGTGTCATTCATAAACATCAAAGCACAACCACCAGAAAATTGTTCATGTGGCTAAAACTGTTATGACATGAAATGAATCACAGACTGTGACTCTATCTTCAAGTTTGGCTCCTCTGGAGAGCTCAGCTCAGACCACAAACTGTAACTCCTGTTTGAAGCTGCCAAAAACACAAATTCCAAACTGGATACCAGCTTTTCTTTCACTTACAACCAAACTTCATCTAAAACGCATATACCTTGTACAGCTTAGGCATGGTTTGCAGAGTTTTCAGGTCAACTATCTGTTTACAAGTCAAATGTTTTAATTATCTGTTATTTTTGTGACAGAAAATACCTATGTGTAAAAAATTAAAAATTATGCCCCTTCCTTACCTCCAGTTTGGGACTCAACGCCATCAAGTCAGAAATGCTGCCCAGGAATACTCACACCTCATAGACTTCAAAGACAGTGATGCACCTCACTGGTCCCTTAAAACCTGGGACTTTCATTTTAGCAGGTATACATTTTCTTTTGAAAAATCTAGCAGATATGCAGAGTGAAAGCTGTGCTCTATCTGCTTAAATTGTAACAGATGTACAGCACTGACGGACACCACTGCCATTGTGGCTAACAGGAAGGCAGGTGTTCATAGGAAGGAGCCTACACACCCATTACGGAGACCCTCAAATAAACAAGCAACCACCAAAAATTTAAAACTTATTGTCAACACAAGTAACTGGCCCCTGTACAAATTATGGGTTCGAATGTCTGTGAGAGGAGAACAGAACAGCTTCCTAAGGTTTAACAACAACCCACAATGCAGCACAAACCACCACTCACTAGGGTTTAACAACAACCTGGAAGGCTTGGTCCCTCACCCAACGAGTGAGGGCTCTCCCCTCGAGGACCTGCTCAGGGCAGCGTCCTGACCCAAGCCACCCCACGGAGTCTCCTTGGGCAGCGTCCGGACCCAAGGGGAGAGGCCTCGACCGCAGCTGCTGCTCCAGGCGACAAACTCAAAATGGCTCCCCAGGGGACTCCACTGATAGCCAGGTGAATCTGACCCGTGGTCAACAATGGCTCGTACCGGCCAAAGGCCCCAACTACCATGAAGCCCCAAGAACAAAGGCAATCAGGGGCTGCCAGACTTCAGTAGCCAAGAAGTCCTATTTTCATTGGGCGGGTGCACCTGCCACAACACCCCAATGAGTTCAGTGTTTAGAAGTTTTCACCACATGTCTAACTCTGAATTTTTTATGTGCAAGTAGAATGTTCCCTTGATTGTATGGTTAGTACTGTACAAATGAAATTAACATAAATCTGAGATTATTTTAGGAAAAAGATCAAGGTATATGGCACAATGTTAGAATAAAGATTCACTCAGTATGCTCACAAAAACAAAACTAAGATTTGAAGGGGGATGGCTACTATCAAAGTGTCCAGCTCCCACTAAGCCTGATGACTTTGTCTGTTACCTGCACCTGGAACACTTCCACATTTCACACCAACACAAGCAGCTCTGTGGTGCTCCTCCACAGAGGCTGGTATTTGCAGAATGAACAACCTCCTCAATCATGCACACAGCTAATGGATGAGAAAGGGCAGGAAGAGACTTCTACCTAAGGATACACACTATCTACACTGACACCTTAAGTGAAAGATACCAAAAATAAAACTCAGCTTGAGATGAGTAAAAGGTTTAAGTACCTTCCCAACTAACAGATAGGTAGATACTCATTTTACTTATGTCTTCTGTATTCTGATATGCATATATATTTTTCACCATTTTTTACTGTTACTGATACCTAATGATTTATCTATAAATAACTAAAGTTTTATCTATAAAACACAAGTTTTGGAATCTATTTAAAAGTGTGGATAAAGTAATGGAAGAGATGGCTGCACTGAAGAATAAAAAGGCTAACAAAGCTTTAATGTTTAGGGGACTTATGGACAGCATTCACAGGAATGAAAAAGATTTATCAGATTAGTAATTTACTGTGCATATTTTTTTCACTGGAGGTACTATGGCAAAACAAAGGGTCCCCAAGGAAGCCTGAGCCACTGTTGTTCTAGATTCTGGAGTTCGTGTTTAGGAACACTTAACCATATGGTTCCAGCATGATTCATCTTATTACTTTCAATGGAACTATTCACATGCTTCAATTAGGCTTCCTGAATGACAGTATGTTTACACAAAGTAATAGGAAGGGGAAAAAAAAACCAAACACCGCCTTCCAGACCATCAATTGTTCACCAAACTCAGTGAAGTAGGATCTTGCTGTTACAGGTTCTGCAATTGGCTGGCCTCAAAGAGCAATACAGCAATCTCACTCCCCTGGGCTTAAAGCAACCTATTATCACTCCTCCTATTTTTTGCAAAATTTCTTTGAAAATATTATAGTGAAATTTTGCCTTTTTGAAATTATGAGCATTTTAAAGGAGTCAAGACTTGCCACAGATATGTTCCCATATTCAGCCCCTATACTGATGCCTGGCCATGCGTATGTTACAAAGTGAAAAGTCTGGTACATACCTAGTTTTGCTCTGGTACATCATGATTCATCAGCAGAACTGTGCTATCACCTCCAGATATCATCTGCATGCTTCCACCCTCTCCTCCAAGATTAGAAAATCAGTTTTGTTCTTTTGTGGGTTACAACACATGCTATTCCACAAGTGACAAAAATACTGTCTACAAATTGCTCATCTCAGAACACAATATTAGAAATCCACTGGGCCAAATTCCTCCTTGAGTTCGGTTTAAAATCCACGAGACAGAAATATTGACATTCTGCTCCAAGTATAAAGACAGCTTTACAAGGAACTAGAGGACTCACCTAGAACATTTATAAAGTGGACAAAAAGCTATGAAAATGTCCTGGAAATATGTAGCAGCTACTTTACATGGATGCTGTGATATTAATAACCCAGTCTTGCATATACAGTTGAGCGATGTTCCACACTGCTCTGCAACATTTCTGCTTCAACGACCCCATCTGCATAAGCTAATGTTGACATGGGAGCTAACAAAAAACTCTTTTAAAGCAGAGGTTTGTGATTAGCTTTTGTATCCAGTTGCACACACAAATACAATAACAGATGGAAGATTACTAAAGAGTAGAAGAGAATTAATTTTCCATGTCATTATCTTTCAGAGATGAGAAGTAGAAAACAACACCTATTCTATTACATGTGTGGCGCAGTGGGCCTCTGTCTTTGGACCAGATGTGATCGGCTTTTTAAAGGAAAAGTGGAAATCTAATTAGAACATACTGTGGAGAGACTGACCTTACACTCATGTGAGTTTTCATTAAAGTAGTTATATAAAGCACTTGATATGTGGCAGGCTGCAGCTGTCAGCTTCAAGAGCTACTTCTGAAAGCCCTAAAGAAGAATTAATTGCAAGGTAATGATTGCAGCACTATGGTTAGAACAGCTTGCAGTTCGATTGCAAGAATAACCATTTAATTACCAACAGTTAAAAGAGGCTGTTCCTACAGACTCTGGGTCAAATTCCAGGAAGTGTTAAGTACCCACAATTCCCATTAATTTCAGAGGACCTTGCAGCATTTATCACCACCCAGGATTTCACCCAGTAATAGTAACTGGACTTTTTAAAATCAGTACTTTCTTCTGAAGTTTCAGATACCTAGCCATACTTGTGGTAGGGCACCTGATTTGCTTTTTTCTTAAAAAAAAAAAAAAAAAAAAAGGTGTATCTGCTTTTTAAAAACATTTACTTTTAGCAGCCTGCAGATCTTTATTTACAAATGCATTATATTTTTGGATATCTCATCTGCTGGGTTTTGCTCTTCATTATGCAAAATGACTCAAGAGAATGTCACAAAAAGAACTGAGAGTATTTGCCAGTTCACCTACTCTTCCAGTTAAATTCATAGCTTTAAGAATCTAGACCTTTTCCTGGATCTGACAGGTAGCAGAACAAAGCACTTGTATTTTAAGTGTTGTCTGTCATGTTTTATATGAGGAAGACATTTACATACTTCAGCAATGCCAAGAACACAGGCTTCCAGATTCATATACAAAATGGTAGCTTTCATTAATCGCCAATTACCTAGGCAGCCATCCAGAAGACCAGCTTGCTCCAAGAGCTTGATACCAACTGAACATCCATCAATAGATTTCTAATATATCTGAGCACATTTTGTAGTTCCCCTAAAAAGTTCAGCATCAGAAATGACAAGAAGAGATTGCAATAATGAATAATTATTTTTTATTACTGCCAACAAGTTAATATACTAATGGATCTCTACTTTATCTCCCATTTGTAAGCTAACTGATGGTTAATGTATGTTTTTATGTGTAACATTACTCACACTCCAAAACATGACATTACTCTTAGCAAGGAGGTTCTGAGACTTTGCTGAGTAAAAACACTGTAATGTAGAATAAATATTACCCATTGTTCTACTGCAACGTTGCAGTTCTGCAGAAAGCTGTGTTAAAAGCTGATGTCTCCTGAATACTGAGTTTGTATATCAAGATGTACGTTGTACGAGTGATACTTTTGCCAGATACAGAGTGATAATCACCTCTTGAGCAGGTCTGTGGCTTCATTCTTCACCAAAGCCTCTTTCCTGGACAAACTGAGGCACTGTCATTGGAAGAGGTCTATTATGCTGTCTAACACTGGCATTTCACTGCTGCCCATTTGTAGCTATGAACACAAAACGTTAACCAGAAGTTTGGCCTCAATCTCTTGCTGGGTAGGAAATTGGCCAGGCTCAAAGGTGAATGGAGTTAAATCCAGTTGGCAGCTGGTCACTAGTGGTGTTCCCCAGGGCTCAGTACTGGGACCAGCTCTGTTTAATATCTTTACCAATGGTCTGGACAAGGGGATCGAGTGCACCCTCAGTAAGTTTGCAGATGACACCAAGCAGGGTGGGAGTGTCGATGTGCTGGAGGGTAGGGAGGCTCTGCAGAGGGATCTGGACAGGCTGGAGCGATGGGCTGCGGCCCGTTGTATGAGGTTCAACAAGGTCAAGTGCTGGATCTTGCACCTGGGTTACAACAATCCCATGCAACACTACAGGCATGGGGAGGAGTGGCTGGACCTCACAAAGATCATAAATAGTTTTATAAATGAAAGAAAGAATGAGTAAGTACAAGCTTGTCTAGCACAGCCAATAGCAGGAATTCTAGGGACACAGTATTTCACTTGGGTGGTAATTTTCTCCGTTACTAAGAGGCAAATAGATACTTGCAATCACTTTGGCTCTGATTATAACGTTGTCTATCTCTTGATGGGAAAAAGCACAAAACTTTTTTTTTTTTTACCAAACACATGGAGTTTGTGCATGACTACAGGAATGGTTAGATATGAACTGGGACTTCACTGTCGCCCAAGAAAAGATCAGCGGTCAGGAAAGGGTAAAGACTAGAGGCTTAACTTCATCTTCCCGTTGCACAGACTAATACAGAAATGTCCTAATTTGTTGATGTTACAGGCCAGGAATGAGCAGGTCATGTAGGGAGCCAGGAATGGTTCTTCAGAGAACATGCAGTTTGTCTGGCAGACCTGCTGTACAGCACAGCTTGTGCATCACAGACCCCCTGCTTTAGTTCAAGCCTCACAGGACAGTCCAGTCCATCAAACAGTGAGGGAAAATAACTTTTTCTCCAGTGAGCAGCAAAAACTATTCTAACTGCCAGCAAAATAAACCAGCAAGTTTTTCAGCCCTGCTGCACCTTCCTAATGAAATCACAGACAGCTCTGCTGGGGCAACTCTGTTCATCTTCAAAGCTTTGTAGAAACACTGAATAATCTTCATATCCCTCCTGTGGGCAGGAAAGTATTAGTATCTGCCAATTAAAACCATTACAGAAATAGAGGCGCAGAGAAGCTGTAAGAGCACAGTTCAGATGTTCTCAATGAGTAAGACTGCCCACGCATTCTTGAGCTAGAGAACGTTTTGCTTTATTTGAAGTTCTGCTTTTTTCCTTTGCTTTGCTATGAGACAGCACAATTGATATAAAGATGGGGTTCTTACTCTTCCTCTCTTCCCAATGTAGTTGATGGCAATAAATGGGTAGGGAGATAAAACAAGAGGCTCTGAGCAGCATTTGGAGCACCAGCTCTGCTTTGTCATCTTTTAAAACTCACAGAAAAAGGTTGTCTGGCCGCACAACAAAGAAACTCAGCTGTGCCTTCTCTAGGAACACAGTGAATTCACTGCAGCTCAAGAACAAAAAATAGAAGAAATGGGACATGCTCATCTCTGAAAATCATATCCATAAAGATGACCCAACATACTGCTTCCTGCAATAAAGGATTGTATCCCATTCCTTGTCACCTGCCATGGAGGTAATTCAAACTGCATTTTAATAATGCAAAGTGCATCAGTACTGAGATAATACATGAGAATCCGCAAATATTTCCTGGCTACGATATTTTGAAATATGAAAAGGGAAGATATCTACATGCAATTCACAGTTCTAAGAATCTATGGTCCATCACCCGCGTCGTGGCAATGTCAGTAAGATGGTAGCCACGCGCACGCTAGCAGGGCTGCGATGGGATCGGCAGCACAGAGACATGGTGCGATGCCACCCACGAGTGGGGTGCTGGAATGGAAGGGTACAGGCTCTTCAGGCAGGAGAGACGAGGAGAGGGGTCAGCCTCTATGTCAATGTACATATACATCACATTACAATGTAGATATGTCATCGCAGAAGACAGTCCTTGCTCCCCTTAATTACCAAAGCCAGGGACAACACAGAAAATAGAAGAGATTTACTGAAGCCAAGCAGCAGACGAACAATTAAGAAGATCCCAAGACTCCTAAACTCTAATTCATCAGTGCAGCCCCGAAGCTACAAGGTGCTCAAGGTATTTTTCTGTGACAATAAACTATCATCTCCACTCCCAGTACTAACATTAATCAGTAAAAAAAAAAAAAAAAAAAAGCAAACTAACAAACCCAACCACCTTCTAGGAATAAACTCTGAAAATGCATTGGGGAAATCTAGCAACATTTACTTACAAGCAGACATAGTAAATGCTTTATTTAGTTCAGTCTGCAGCAAGACTGTGTTGTTTTTCTGCATAACAGTTTGCACAGCTACAATAACACAAAGTGAAACGTGAATTGCCTATGTACATTTAGGCTAATTTATTACTGAGAAATATGTGTCCTATTTTCTATTAATTCCATGCTATCCTTTGAATTGAGAAATGGATTTCTTCTCAGGGAACTGTTTTGATTGATACTGTGCTTTTGTTTAGTTAACGAACATGTCCTCATCCTTTCCTTTGATAAAAGTGATAGATCACAATGTAATTCATGGATAAATACACAGTAAAGTTTGCAGATCTGTCCTGGAATGCCACAGTGTAGAGATGCCAAAAGGTATAATTATTTTTAATATTTCTGGAATACTAAGAACACACTTCATGGATCCTTTCTTTGAACCTCCCTGGATGGATAAACTGCTACAATTATCTTAAGAGTAAAGATTTAAAAAAAACCCTTTGAAATACATTTGCTTTCCTTCCTTAAAATTGGGAGAATCCCTCTGAAACAATGCCAATATACTTCACAAGAAGGGGTTGATTTGTCCAGCCATTCTCATCTGAATCCCCGCCAGCATCCTGCAGCTTTGACAACCGTGTGTACTAACAAAAACATCTGCCAGTCCTTTCGGAAACACCAGTTCAGTAGCCTGCCATGAGGTACAATGATCTGGGAAATCTCAACATCTACCCTCGATTTTCACAAGGACTAGCTAGGATAACATGGAGAGAGAGATACTACTGTGTACCAGCTGCAATCACAGCAGGTTTTTAGGTGACATAGTGAAAAGGACTTACAAGCAAAGCCATATATGAGAAGGAAAAAGAAAAACAGAAGATGTGAGAGAGGAAGATTAGAAGATTTGTAAGAAAAAAGTAGATAAAATGGCAGCTGGAATCTATCTTGGAATGTCAAGAGGCAGATAAAAAGCCCAATACAGCAAAAAGAAAGAAGGGGGTTATGACAGGTAAGAAAGAGGCAGAGGCTGACAGAGGTTGAAGGGCTGGTCTGCAGATGGAGTATAGTACAGGAAGGAGGGCTTCAGGAGCCATACGCAGTCATTATCAACAGGTTTGGAGTGGTAAACTCCCTACTGTTTACCTAGCTTCACTGAATTATTTAAAACAAAACAAAACAAAAAAACCACAAACAAACAGGGCTTGTTGTCTTTCCTAGATAGAAGTAACCTTACCAGGAAAAATAACTTTTATACTCCCTGTAAAGCTTTTGAGGGTGTGCAAGACTTTGCGTATCATCTGTCTCATACTATTAGAGCTAAGGAATCTTACCACCCTCAGAGAGATATCTAACTGTCCATTTTTCAGAACTTAAAAAGGAATCCAAAATATTTTCACTAAATGTGAGCTTCATTGGGAGTTTTCACCTGTTGTCATCAGAATTCCTTCTTTTAAACAAGCAAGTAGTTAAAAAAAATAATCCTTATACAGTTTTCTAGGAACAGGAATATTAATTCCCAACATATTTCTAGCCCTGAAGTAGCATAAAGTTGCAAGAGTCATGTTGTGCAGTTACCAGGTTTTTATGTGTTTCTTTGCACTATTGGGACCTAGTTGTCCTGTTCCTTTTTCTTTTTTCTTTATTCTCATTCTGTAACTACCATTTCATCTTTGACAAATCCATTACACAAAACACCACTCAAAATAACAGAGAACAGATTTCTCCTATCTCCTACTAAATGTCTAAGCAGCTAACTCCAACCACATTTAAAACCTAGAAAAGAATGTTAGAACTGCAACTCTCCTTGCTGTTTCATTTTAGGCATGTTGAATGTAGTTACTTTCCTCAAAAATATATTAACTATATTAACTCTACAGAAACTTACTGTGTTTACTGCAGGCTTTTAATTGATTCAATTTGTAAGCTACTGTCTTCATTAACAGGATTAATGGACTAAATTCAAAAGCTGAGCAGGATAATGTTTAGAAAATGGCTACTTGTTTATGCCGTTTATCTTTACCTGATTTTGGACTCTGCTACGTTACCGCCTCTCCTACCAGCCGGGGAGTGTTTTAGAGTAGCCAGTAATGGCCATCAAGGGACTTAAATGTCACATAAGGTGCATCCACATAACAGAGACGCACCCAAAGAGGGAAGGATCAGAGTTCATTCTGCTACAATCTACCACAGTCACAGAACAAACTGTCTATGTTGCACCTTTACTAGCAGTGAGTGTAGGCTGGATGCTGCATGCCTGAGTGCACACTACACATGAGAGCTAGCTGCTGGGAACCCCACTTCCACATTGCAAGTGGGTACTCCAGGTGGCAACCAGATCAGCAACTTCAACCTCAGTTCTGCCAGGAATGATACCACTCTGAGCATACCACTGACACAGCTGAATGCGTATCCCAGCACTGACACAACACGAAGTTGTACCAAAAAATATCCCTACTTCCCTGAGTTACTAACGTAAATGTACATGCAGACTGCATGTACTCTCAGGTGTACACTTAAGTCGAGGTAAACCCTTCTTTGAAAAACTATGGAATACATAGAACCACTACATTGTTATCTCCACCCTGAAAATGAAAGTACTAAGTGGGATTACTCAGAAATTCCCTCTCAAAAATTCTGCAGGGGTGTCTGGTTTCTTCAAAACAGAACATAAACATTTCAGTTATGTGATCAAACATAAATATCTCAGGTTCACTGAGGAGGGCAGGTGGGACAACTTGTCCTTCCTTCTGGCTAGCTTTTGGACCAACACATATGAATTTGGGATTGAGAAAGGAACTCTGGAAGCATCATTAGGAACATTAGGAACATTATTTTATCTATAGGGTACATATCATATTCTTTCAGTCTGTGCTGACTCAGCTGATATTCTGAACCACTTTCAGAAAATGGGAAGGATGCATTTTGCATATATATGCACGTATGCACACACAAGCACCTATTTTCTTTACCTTCTACAAGCAACAGCAACAATTTTTTTTTTAATCAGGTTTTATGTATAGTCTTACAAGAAGTTAATCTACTAGTAGTAATTTCTTTTAATGCCATATATATTTCCATTTAGATATACAAATTAATTCACTATTGCTTCCAATTATTTTCTCTCCCAGTTGTTCTTTTTTTTAACCCTGTAATAGCTAGAAATATTTTGGTATGTCAAAAGGCTTAAACTAGGATCTTCAGAAAGATTTTTATATCCAGGACCCAGAACTTCAGTAGAGCTAAGCTCCCCTTGAAGAAAGAAAGTGGCAGATTGTCACATAAATTCAGAGTCAGAGTCCAAGTACCTTGTAAGAACATCAGATGATGAAAGATGGATTGGTTAATATCTAGCCTTTGAAAATCTGACATTTTGGCCATAATGTTGTTTGCTGTAGTGCAGGGCTTTCCAACGTGTTCCATATATGCTCCTAACTGTATGTGAGCTGCATCAAAAGTTACATGCTGTCTAAATATTCAAAGCCTGACTTGACATCCTACTGCTTTCTCCTGAGACTGCCCAGTGGCTAAGGGAAAGCTGAAAACCGGGATCCCGAAAGTGGTGTGTAAAGGCTCACACACCGTTTCTTGGTCTGGCTTATCATTCTTCCCAGTCACAACACTGAGCTTATGTTGGAGCACACAAAGTGTGGAAACCCTGATGAAATAGGTTATTAGAAAGTTCACTAGTAAACAACAGAAAACATGCTAGATTTTAACTTGCAACATGTCCAGCAGAACTCTTAAATACACTGGTCTTCTACCTAACACAAACCAAAAATTTTAGACATACCACAGCCAATCATTAGCCTCATCCACAGTACAGGCAACAGCTGCTTCAAATTTTACCAAAACACAAACTCATTTTTTCCTCAGTTTAGCTCTAAATGAGTTCTCAAAAACAGCACTCATTTCAAAATGCATGCATCTACCTCCTATGTAAAATTATTCAACAGTTTTCTGGGTGTCCAGCCTGTGGTACCTGAAAAGAGCCTAGTTTTCAGATCACAGTGTTAATACTGAGATCAATCACATTACTCAAAACTTATAATACCAGTTCTGGAATCCACTGATGGGAAGTTTCTATTAATTGAGGCCATCCCACATCTATAAGCAAATATACAAGAATCAGGGTTGTTATTTCTGTTATATTACAGATTATCTCTAGCTCTACTTTTTTCATTGCATTGATAGCTCACAGAATATCAGATCAGAACTTCTTGAAAACATCTGTTCTCCTAGTAAGAATTAGCAGCAAATATGCATTTCTGCCATTGCAGGGAAGACAAGAAGACAAGATCATGAGAAAAAATGGTCTGGAATCGAGTTCAAGTCGTCATCTAGGCATATGTCTCTGCCTGAAGGCAAGGTCAGCTATGCAGAAGTAAATTCAACATACTAGAATACCAGTACTGAATGCTACTGGTTTAAACACATGAGCTGACAACAGATTGCTCTTAAAATTTTAACCATCGACAGCTATCAAGGATACAGGCTTTGATTTTTACCATAAATGCTTAACAAACTGACTCTCAGGTTCAAAATAAACAATTACTAAACAATAAATCAAATATCTCCATCAAATATGTTGTGTCAGATTCATGGGCCAAATTATGATTTCAGTTAAAACTAACTCCAGTAGAATTATTCTGGATACATGCTGGTTACTGAAGACCAGAATGTATTCCTGCATCTGGAGTTATATCTCCATTTAAAAATGCAGTGGCACATGCACTAGCATGTGTGGTGTACTGTATAGGCTTCCCAACGTGTTCCTCTGCACACCAGCATGTCAAACAAAAAACATGGAAAACGCACTCGTACTACCTCTCTTCTATCCTGTAAGCTCTAACAGCTGCATCAGAAGAGGTGAAAACTGTAATAGTGCTACAGCATATTACTGCTCTGTAAGACATGACATTGTTTAGGTTCTTGTAACTGGAGTTTGTTTTATCTATTGACTTTTTTTTTGGCAGGTCAGAAAAAATCCCACCACCATTCAGTCTTTAAAAAGCAAAGTAATGGATTTATCTGGCTTTCCGTTTACAAACTCTTTGATTATGTCATTGCCACTGTGCTATTAATGTAATAGTGACTGTGAAACTGTATAATTACAATATTAATTCTGTGAGCACACTTCAAAGTAATATTCACCCCTTTTTCAGAGATCATTTGGTGACCACAAGTTATGAGTGTGACAGCTCTGAATAACTGAGCTTTTAGTTTAAGCATAGCACGAGAAACATCATTCCTAGTTTTGACTTTGGTATGCCTGAACAATAGGTTCTTGAGCAAAGGGGAGATGCTGCCAGCCTTGGTAGCAGTCTTTTTGCTCTGAGCAGCTGTCTTTCCTTGCTAGACTGAAATTCCTCAATTTAGATGAGCAGGCAGTGATTTGTGAATCACTTCTGAGTGTCAGAAGCATACCTGTTACACTAACTGACAAACCAGTGGCCTCCATGCTATTTCAGGACACTGCCATGGAGACACAAGTGTATGGGACAAGACAAATCTCTGCATGAAGAACAACTTTTCTGTATTAAAAAGGGACACAAGTACAAGCATACTCTACACACGTTACACTGTTCTGCTGCATTTTTACTACTTCCATATATGCATATTTATTTTTATTGTAAGAGTAGTAAGCTTGCCTCACTAGAGAAGTCTTTTATTCCTATGAACAGTGCAATTTACATATACTAATTGCTAAATGAAGACTAATAGAATACCGCGCTTGTCTTTCTTGCACAATTAGTTACAGATTATGTGAGGATGCTATGCGTTCACAGTTAGGAATGATCAATAAAGCTCATAAAGGAAGAAACGAATCATCTTTCAACAGACATTCTCCATGTTGTGATAATGGAGATAAGTGGTGATGCAGATTGCATATCCAGAGAATTGAATAACTAACGCATAAGCAAAATGAAGGAATGGAAATTACTTGACCAAATTTAGATTAAATTCTTGCTGTATGTCTCAGAGGAACTGTAAATTCTCTGTTGGGATATTCTTTCTCAACAGCAATGATGATTCAGAAGTGATCTGGGGTGTCCAGCACCTAAGAACTAACAGTAACAGCAAGCAGTGCTAGCAGAGTCAGCTGCATTTCAAAACATATGGCATATTTTTATGCTGCCATTCTGAAAGTTTTAAAACTTTGGGCAGGTTTAAGTGCTGAGGAACAGCTGGTGCCTTTTAAAAGTCCGTATCCTTTTAGATGAAATATCCTGGGTAAACCAACAAAACATTGGAATGAAAATCTGACTTTAAACTTGTAATGCTGTGAAATATAACCACCTGGATGGGACCTACATCACGGAAAGCATGATCTATGCCACAAAAAGGCTCCTATATTGTTAAAGTGATGCTTCAGAATTGGTGCAAGAAATGTACACGAGAACACCTTTCTTGTCCTTTCGCAGGTTGCTGAACATCTACTCTAGGAGAATTTCACCTACAGTGGGACAATACAACGAAAGCAGCTTTCCTTTCTCATTGCAGCAGAGAAACAAGGTCACAGATATTTTTTATTTCTGATCCATCCTGTAACTCATAGCAGGCTCCAATAACGGGCGAGTCTATGGTTACAATATTGTCAGGGACTCAGCATGAAATCACCTCGGTGGAAAGCCGTAAGTTGCTGACCTATCGATCTTTTCTTAACATGATTCATGTTGCCGACATTGCAAACCATCTTTGTGCAAGCAATATTTCTGCTTTTATGACAACTTTTCCAAAAAAGGTGGTGTTCAATTTTGGGGGGATTGGAGTACTTATGTACTGGTTTTGGCTGGGACAAAGTTAATTTTCTTTCTAGTAGCCGGTAGTGTGTTGTGGTTTGGATTTAGCATGAGAACACTGTTAATAACACACTGATGTCTCAGTTGTTGCTATGTAGCCCTTATCCTAACTTAAGGATCTTTCAGTTTCCCATGCTCTGACAGCGAGGAGGTGCACAAGGCAGGACAGCTGACCCAAACTAGCCCAAGGGCTGTTCCCTACCTTGGGATGTCGTGGGGGGAGCTGGCCAGGAGGGACCCATCAGTGCTCAGGCATGGATCAGCAGGTGGTAAGAACTCCTCTTTCTTAGGGTTTATTTCTCTGTTATCTTCCTTTTCATTACAATTAACACTATTTTTATAATTTTAGTTGTTAAACTGTTCTTAACCCATGAATTTTACTTTGTTTTGCATTTCTCCTCCACATCCCACTGGAAGGGGGGAGGCGTGAGCGAGCAGCTGCGTTGTGCCTCGTTCCTGGCTGGGGTCAAGGCTCCATGTCACGGAGGCAGGCCAAGGCAGCTTCAACAGATACTGAACAAACTTCAATTTGTAACCAAAGAGCTGAAACCAACAAGACAAGATAAACAGCACACGGCTCCAGGAACATTCAAGAAGCGCTACGTTCAGCATACCAGTCAGGGAGTTATCACTACACCCCACCGCGGAAGAACGACGACCCCCGGTGCGCACACTCGCTCGCTGAGGGGGAAACTCACTCGAGGCACCCAGAACACGCAGCTGCTCCCCGGAGGGAGGGCGAGGGCTCGCCCAGGGGCATCCCGAACCAGTTCCCACTCACCGCGGCGCAGGGTGAGGGCACCCAACCCCAGGAGCGTCCTTGGGTGTCGTCCCAGTCCGAGGGGAGCGCCCCACCGCAGGGCCTGCGCGGCCGGAACGCAGGCTCGGCCTTCGAGAACCTTCCGCGGGCGCGCCGTCCCGCCGGCCCAGG
>NW_020799103.1:669960-784756 GCF_003259725.1 Athene cunicularia | reverse complement strand
GCGGGAACCTGCCGCGCCCGCGGGTGCCCGCCCGGGCCTCCCGCCCCGCAGAGCCGCAACCACCGGCCCGGCGCCACCTTTACCCGGAGCCTGGCGGGCAGAGGCTGCGGGCAGGGCACCGCGAGGAGCGCCGACCCCTCCGCACACAGGCCGGGGGGAGACCAGGCCCCCGGGAGCACTTTCCGTCTGAAACAGTTAGAGAACTGTCCTTGAGGTCTGAGCGCACGCAGGGCCCTTCTGTCTCACAGAACGCAATCACCTCCACGAAAGCTGCGCGGGAGAGGCAGGCGCGGCGCTGAAAAGCTTGTCGTGCACATGTGGGGAACAGTCAAAGGAGGAGAATCCGTGTACCCCTTCAGGAAGGGCACTGGGGCACCACAGACTGAAAAACTTTGAGCTTTAAAAGACTTAAATCTACCCTTTCCCCTTATCTAGTGTATATAGCTGTGTAATTGTCCATATTTTCATCATTTTCTCACTACTTTGCACTCTGAGCACTTGATTAATCCACATATTTTTATTTTCATGTCTAGAAAAATAACTGAAACGATGAAAAACATGACCACTTAATACTTGCATCTTCAAAAAAAAAAAAAAAACTATCAAAAGGAATCTTGGATGTGTCCCTATATCCTTGCAGAAGATACTTAAATTTATTTTTAGATCAGTCAAATGTTTCTTACAATTCACTGATTAAAATAATCACTGTCTCTAACCAATGCAGAAAATTCAAATTATTTGCAACCTAATGATTTTATTGTTTAGCATAATCATCTTTGAGCTATTCTAGGAAACCAGAAGCTTACTGCATGCTTATGTATAATTTGACTCAAACCAGGTGTCCTACTGAAGAAATTCATTTTGGAAGCTGGCACAGAAAATAAATTCCAACAAAGTAACACCAACAATAAAAAAAAGCAGCATCTGGGGAAAAAAAAATGGTGCCTGGAAAAACAGAGGAAGCTTCTAAAAAAAGCCAAACACACACAGGGCTTCGCCCATTAATCTCAATACTCGTGTATTAAGAAAGGATAAGGATAGACAAAACTATATATATATATATATATATATATATATATATATATAAAATATTTGGGCCTAAAGCAAATGTGAAAAAGTTGAGCATCTGAAATAACTTACTGCTGGTAAAGTGTCACCAGTGATGTTTAAGAGAAATAATGTATTTCACATATATTTCTCCTACCTAAAAAGAGCAAGCCAGAGATATGCATGTATAGATGTTGCATTGCTCTTTACCCTTCAAATACTCGTTCACATCTTCATTTCTACTGAACACCCAGTCTGTCCCCACCTGAAGCGTGCAGATAGTCCCACTGATGTCAACGATCATCATTCAGCAACACACGTATGTACTACAACCAGTTAGAAAATGGCCCTTCCAGTCAGTTGTGTGCTTTCTACACACAAATATTACAAGTCTGGATCTCTCAGAGATGCTGGAGCTGAATGTTATTCACTGCTAAGTACCAGTGACTTCAATAAAGCTTAGAACGTGTCGGTAAGGTTTATGACACTTTCAGAAGAGCAAAGAGTTTGGAAATCATGGTTGTTAGCTTGCATACATCTCAATTACAAACATATTTGAGAAAATTATTTCCATAAAATTTAACATAAATATTACTCGACATTGATGCATTTTAATTAACATTACTATTTGCCGTCTTGCACAAAACAGAACTAATACAGCATGATTTCTGTAAAATTAGGTGATCTCTATTCATTTTGAAACCACATAACTACTCCTCTGTATTAAGCAGATCCATTTTAGTGTGAAGTATCACAGAAAGTAGCGTTACACTATAGGCTCATAGATAAAGCTAATTATATGGAAAATTCATTCAACTGAGTTTGCATCACTTGACTTGATTCAGAGCTAGAAAGAATTGGCTATATGTTTAGTTTTCTAACCCAAATGAACAAGAAATGCACGCATACATAATTTTTCTCTAAACCTCTGAATCAAAGAAGTCTAGAGCTTGAGACAGTTGCTGTTCAATACACACAGAATCTCAATGACCCCATGAATCTTGGCACGGGCATAAGGATCTCTGTGTGAAGAAGCAACTGCAGGAATGGGGCTTTGCTTCCCCATGCTGCCTTTTACTTATCTGGCTATATTTCTAATTGAATTGCCACATTCTTGTATGGGTCCTAATACTTCCAAAAGTATATGAACTTTTGGAAGCACTGAAGTTACATATTTTCTCTGTCCTTGAGTATAATCCTGGTATTGTTGGTGTGAAAACAGCCATACATGTGATGTTTCATAGAGGAGCTCTCAAGAAACTGCATGAACTTGACAGACAGGACATGACGGTTTTTTCTCTCCTAGCTTAAAGAGGTCTGCCTATGGATATTTTCCTCTTTCACAGATGAAAGAACACAAGAGAGATTAGAGAAATCTCCTCTCTGCCCCATTTTAGTAACTGAGACTCATTTTATGAAAAGCATAACTGTTAAGAAACGTTCAAGCAAATCTCAGAAAAGACGACAATTAGGATATTCATTTCAATGTTTTGATCCATGCAGAGTTTGGAGGCAACATTTATTATATCACAGCCTTGCTGGAAAAAAAAAAAAGGCAATATTTTTGAGAATTGAGCCTCTCAAAATTACCTAATTTAGACTTTTATTAGGGAGGAAAGACTAGGGGGCATAAGCTTTATAGTGAAGGATATTATGCTGTCCATTAAAATGGGATAACATCAATATGTTTACAGGGAAGAAAAAAGATGACATATTCTCCGTATGCTGTAACGCTTTGTAGAAAACTTGAACGAATGTAATGATGTGCCCAGGATACATTGTAAGAACTACTTTAAGTGACTACATTTCAAAAGAATAAAAGAAGGTTTGTTTGTAGAAACAAACTTTAGGGAATTAGGTCCTTCTTGATGCACTTAAGGAAAACACAATTAGACTAGTTTTACTATATCTGAAGTTACACTTGTGAAAGTATCATAATCTGCGATTAAAACTTTCACATGCATGCACAGGTATCCAGAAAATCTCATGGTAATTAATTATTGACTTGGGACATAAATGTGCTGTCCAGAATCTTCAGAGAATGGAAAGGCAGCTTTGACTCCTGCCATTTCTTGCAAGAGCAACAGAAACAACAGGCAACATGAATTTCTAAGGAAGCTAATGTACAGATATGAATTCCAGGTAGTAATAAAGAACAGCTTTGAAGATAAGAAACACAGTAACATGAAAAATATAATGAAGTTGTTGGAATATAATCAGTGATACAGACAGAAGAGACTACTGCAAGAATTTCAAGAAAAAAAATAAGTGGGTACCATTTAAGACTGACAAGGGGACTGAGGGTGAGCACAGAGTCCGGCTGGCACACCCCCCTCAGAGCAGAACTAGCCATGATCTGTTGCAGGCATCAAGCTCCACAACAACAGTACAAAGTAACACACAAAATCCAGATTATCATGACTTGGGAAAATGAAGTGTAACAGAAGGAAAAATACTGTAAAGCATTACATAAGGTACTAATACATGGAGGAAATGGCACTGACTGAAAGGAAGTCTGGTAAGAGAATGGGGGGAAGCTCCAGTTCAAAAAATACATCCCTAGTAAGTTTATTTTAGTACTTTAGTGAGTTCTTCGATGCTGAAATTGCTACAGGGCAAGAACAAATGGCTGTTTTTCTATTAATTATCTACAGGAAATGCAGCTTCAAAGAGATTCTAGAATGAGCAGAAATAACAAAAGCGTCCATTGTTGACAGTGTTTCCACTGAATTATTAAAAGCACTAATAAGGAGAAATAGTATGTAGCAATAATGAGTAGTAACAGCTAAAAAAATTACAAATTATATCTGGTGGCCCACACTTGAGAAATCGGGCCCAGTTAATGTAAAACTACAGAGGCATCATCTCCTTACGACAGCTTTTAAAATCCTAAGTGAATAAATAGGGTATGCAGTAAAGAGAGGGAATCTCCGTCTGGACTACAGATGTATTAGTCCAGTGCTGAAAACAGTATTTTAAGTTCATGATTATTCAGGAAGGAAGCAACATGTAAGAATACACAATTTTTCAGGAGAAAAAACAACCACTAACATGTTATATGTTATGTAATGGTCCTTATATCATGTCAGGATATTAATTTCCTCAGTTGGTTTAGCATATATTGTTACAATACATTGGCTCAACACTGAAGTACGTGTCATTCTAATGTGTTCCTGTTTATCAGACAATGATTTACAGCTCTTTGGTGACCTTCAATAATAATACTTTCAATAAAATATTTTCAGTGGTTCAGTGTCTCTTTTTTTTTAGAAACCTTTAACTTTGGCATGAATCCACTATCCTGTGACAGTTATTTTGCTATACTGAAAGCAGAACTGCAACTTCAGCTGGAAACAGACAGTGTTTCCCTTCCTGAACACAAGCTGACATTTTTCAGGTAAATCAAAAGCTAATGCTAAAAACTTCCACAATCATTACTTTTTATATTCAAAAGTCAGCAACTTGTGTTGGCGCTGAGGACAAGGCAACATTTTATAACGTAAAATTAAAGGGTGCTATTCAGCAAAAGATGCCATGCGAACTTTGGTTCAGTGGCTGAAGAGATGCTAATTGCCTACACTGAACATGCAGTGCTGTTGTAGTCATAGACAGTGATATGTCAAGAACAGTGAATCCCATTCATTTATGTCAAAATATGCAGCTATTTCTGTTACTTGTTCTCTTCCTACACGTCCTTCCATCTGTTGGTTTTATTTATCTGATCTCTCTAGTTGTTTAGATTGTATCTGTTGAAGCCTGAAAACTCTTCCTTATATATGTATAGTGCGTAACTATGCAGGCTCCTGACCTGGATGGAGTTCTGACACATCCAGCTACAAAAATTAAAAAATTAAAATACCAGTTAAAGTGGCTTCCCCTTCTTGCAGCCTCTCTTTAGTCTTCAGAGCCAACTGGCTGCCACCCTTTACACCTCCCCTCGAGGGCATGGGCTGCTTTCAGAAGCATCTTCTCTCAATTCTAAAGGTATTCCTATTAAAGGTTTTTAGAAATCAAAATACTTTGAAATGTCTTTAATAAAGTTCTTAAACTTTGGATCAAAATGTCCAGCAGATATAGCACATGGAAAAAGCTGTGTAAGTAAAGCCAATAGCATTTGTTGGGAACATTCAGTACAATACTTACCACCAGGCCATGGAAATTTAAAAGGTTATAAAAACAAGTCAACATAGATGTGGCAAAGAAAATGTATGGTCATCTGAGTTTAAGCACTCATGAAGATTTTAGATTGAGCAATAGACTGACTGCTTCCATCGCTGCTACTAAATCCAATAGACAAATATCACTCCATTAGACCCAGACTCTATTTCCACAGGGTTTCTTGTAATATTAAAGTGACCCTTCCTCATCTGAAAGATCTCATCAGGAGCTGACTCATATTATCTGTTTCTAAAGTAGGCCAGAGACTATATATTACCTTTCTAAAAACCAGGCTGTTGCTTTTCTCTTCTAAATAGAAGCTACTTTCAACTACCTAGAGCTACGGGCTAACAAACAAATTGCATTTTATTAAGCTTCTGGTGGAAAGAATTTACTACTATTTTAAGTCTGTTCTTTCTGTTGATCAATATAGTCTTGACTCTCGAAAATAAACAAAAGGGATAAACAACTGTAAAAGCACATAAGTCCAAGAGTACCTCTATTTTATGGGATTAGCTACTGTAAAAAACAAAATTTAAAATTCAAACCCAAACAGATCCAACATCAAGCATAACATAATCTGTGGTGTCTGATGATAAAGGGGTTAATTACTGCTCTGAATTGTTTTTTCGCTTTAAATCACAAAGTCACTTTGATGATATAACGCAGTTTGGTAATATTACATATGTCTTCAGAACAGAGTCTGTCTGGTACTAGAACACAATGTGCTACCGAGCAAGATAAATAAGACTGTTTTTCTGTGAAGAGGGGGAAGAATTTCTTGAGTATTATCTATTGGGTACCCCTCGTGTTAGTTCTGTGATCCACATAAATTCCAACATTCGACAGCTCCCTCAGTATCTGCTGAAGAATCAGAGGAAGCTGAAGAATAAAAGTAACACAGACAAGGAGTGAAACATATACAGCTCCATCCTGTTCCAGCCTGGTAACATTTCCAATTTTCCTTTATTTCCAGGGTGGCTGAAACAAAGATTAAAAATCAAGGAGGGAAGAAAATGTAATTTCTGCCATCCAAAACCTTGCAATATCTGAAATGCTGTTCATCACAGAAACAGCTGTCCCCTCCACCTGAAGTTTGTTTTTCATTAATTCTAACTTGCAAAACAGTTTCCTTTGGAAGTAGCCAAGTATTCAGAGGTGAAAGCATTAGCACAGACTGCTTGGCTTATTTTGAAACAGTTAAAGTCAAAACAAAACATACTGACCTGCAGGGCTCTGAATGTGAAGAGCATTTTATTTCCTTCCCACTGTTTTGTTGTAAGACAAAGGAGTAAAGTCAGACTGTAGTTAGCTCTTGGGAAAAGCTGTCCTTTGAACATTCTCCAGAATGCAGTGCCAATGGAGGCAAGAGGCTGAACTCACACCTGACACAGCGCTCTTAGCTCTTGTTCTGGCTCAGTCTGGTTTAGAGATTCTGTTATTAATTTTTTGCCCAAGTAGATATTAATAAAAGTGTCTACGCTTTGCTATAGCATTGAAATCAAGATAGCATGTACAGGTACACCCTGAATTATGACACCACAGAAAATAGTTTCACTTTCTATGAAAATCTACTGAAGTTACCAGACATTTGAACTTCTGCTCAGTTTCATTGTTTCCACGTGTCAGAACTACACAGAAGTGCTAACTTTATAGATGAGCTAATTTTTGTGGTGATACCACTCTGCAAGCTTTCCTAAAGACTGGGGGGCAGGGGCGTTACCTCTTTGATGTATGGTATTTGTCAAACACTTCAGCACATCTGCATTTTGTTTCCCCAGGTAATCTCACATACTTGTTTCTTAAACTCAAACTTGGGAAAAAGCAAATACATTCCAATAGGAAGATTTTATGAAACAAGTATGCAAGCTAAACGGAGGCACACTGACTCTGAAGCATTCAGACGATGTATTGAATCAGTCTGTAATGATACTGTGGCTAGAGAGACACTGCACAGTAAAAATGCTTCCATCTACTTGGGAAGAAAGTTACGAGATTACAGGAGATTAAAAGAGACAAAACCAGGATTTGCTTTTCAATATAAAGAACAAGGAGTTCATAATATTTAGAGTATGACACCAATAGGCACTTTTACAAAGAAATAAAAGTAAAATGTTTAGTTAAAAACTCAAAAAGTATTTAAATAGAATATCCAAAATAGCCACGTTTTCTTTCTTTTAAAAATGGAAATTTCAAAACAATAGTAGCAACAAAATGGTGTAAAATGTGGAAAAGGATACAGCCTCTTCAGACACATTTACTTCACTGATCATTGCCCCAGCTATGGAATATACCCCACTAAATGTAATTTTAACCTCATGTTTATTGGAACACTAATCACAGCCTGCTAAATCTACCCAGCTGTTCACAGTAATGTGCCTCATTTCAAGAACTAGACTTCAGAAAAACACAAATGGATGTGAGCACTGGAATCCTAAGTGGAGATAATCCATGACACATGGAAAGACCAAGTACACAAGGCTTTCTAGAGCCTAAACAGGCAAGAATGAGAGAGGACAAGATTTTATGAAAAGAAATTAACGAGTCTCCATATCCTGCTTAGACAGGCACGAAAGAATGTGTTTTAAATGCAAGAAGGGAGTGGGGGTATGTTTAAAATCAGGCTACATGAAAAACAGTAGTAGAAATAACAGAAGTACAAGACAATACAGCCCAGCAAGGTTGTGATTCTCCATAGCCACAGGTTTTGACAGAGCAGAGCAGACCAGAGAGGTTTCTGTCACAAATTCTGTAAGAATAGCTCATCTTGCCCTAGAGCAAAGCAATAGGCTATAATATTTCTTGGTATCTTTTCTACATATATTTCACCTAAGACCATACAACTCAGGAAGTCTTACCATCATTTACTACCCTTCTGCAGAACTTTCCTAAGCCAGAGTCTGACAGATTCTGCCAACACAGGGCCTAAAAATGGGATTGGTATTAAACTATCCAAAATACTGAATAAATTATTTAACTCTCCACTTCCAGTCCCCCTGTAAGGGACTTGATCCCTGAAATACTACCCGTAACCTCTGAGGCACAGATTGGACCAGAGCATTCTTTGAACACAGGAAATACAACGTGTGCTGTCAAGACAATGCCCCCACACAGCAAATATTTGCTATTTCATTTTGATTCAGGCAATCGTAAAACAAGAAAAAAACAGCCAGACCAAAATCTAGTCTCTCCTTAGGTCATGAAGCATTTATACACACTTATAGTTACTCTTCATTATGTTAATTTGAAAAGGGGTTTCTTTACAGAGGGAGCTTAGGGGTTCAGCGTAGCGCCGTGTTTTAAGACGGCACCAGATGTACTCGCTCTGTGCAATGTTCCACCTTCTGTCTCCCACAACATCCCCCTTGATTAGGGAAAAAAAATGTGTCTAAGCTATGACTAATGCTTTCCTCACATATGGTAAGCATCTCACTGAGTGTTTGTCATTAGAACATTAGTTTTCCCATCAGAACATCTTTCTTACCAATCCAGTTAGAGGAAATTTTTTCTAATCCTATTTATTCTGTTCTTCCTCTCTTACCCTATGCAAACCTTTCTTCAGTACCACAATATACAGTAGTGGGATTCAAGGTTGTTGCTAGCTTAATCTTTGTAATAACTTTGAAATTTGTTTAATCCACCTAGAAATACATGAACATTTTGCATAACAAAAATCACACATGGAGAGCAATCTTGTTGCTTAATTGAGAATATAGAAGTTTGAGCTAGTTTAATTACATCCAGATCTGATTATGGCATGAGTATTGAAAATTTTGATGCAGTCAGATTCAGGATCATTTAATTCAGGCCAAGTGGGATGTATCCACAATGAAGGGGAAATATCAGACACTGTACTGCAGTACTAGGCAACATAAGCTATTAACATGACAGCTAGAGAGCTGAGAATATTTAAGAGACTTAAAGGCCGGCTCAGTGGATGTTCATGGTTGGAATCAGTCCTTCCGAACCGAGAACCTTACGTGCCCTTCCCCTCTGCTCCTCCAACATTCTAGATGGAATTTAGGTTTCTGCAGCCTCCTCACTGTAATTCTATGCATGTATGCGTCTGTCCAGGACTCTGTGTCAGCACACATACGGTATCATTTCTTCTGCAGTGCAGGTCCCAGGGCAAGATTTTAAAATGCAGACCCTTCTAATCTCTTGGGATTCCAAGAAATTTCATCCTTTTTTTTTTTTTTTATAAATCTATGCTGAAAGTAAAATGTCCCATAATTTCAATGAGAACCACACTACACAGACTTCATTGAGGGCTGATCCTGCAAAGACTTTTACAGAAGCCAAATAGTCTGACTCATGTAATGGTCCCACTGTAGCAAATACAATTACTTCGCTGTATAAAGCTGTCTATGTGCATAATGACTTGCAGGACTGCATATGCTTCTACTAGTGCGGACAGAACGCAGCAGCGATTACACCAAGGTTCAGAATTTAAGTATGTGTGAATACTTTTCATCTTAAGTCTTTGTCACATCTTGCTTAAAACACTGTTCAGCATATTTCTTAGAAGTAATGAAGTAATGCATGCTTTCATCAACTGATTTAGAAAATTTGAGCATTTATGACTGAGACAGGGAGTCTAAACAATCTTAGATTGATGGTGCAAGGCCTGCGCAAAAACAAGGGGAGGCGTATGGGACTGTTCGAAAAGACATACCAAGTACTGATAACGTTGCTAGGCGATTAACTCCTAGCCCAAAGAGAAGTCCCTCCTAGTCTCTGAAAAACAGACAACCCCAAAACATTGGACTGGAAGAAAGCCAGAGAACAACTGAGGCTGCGCAGAGCGATAAGGAGAAAAGTTCATCAGCGAAGAAGAAGAGGAGACCTGATTACCATGAGAAGTGAGGGGAGGCGGGGGTAGACTATGTATATGTATAGGCGTTTTATGAATATGCACTATTTTGTAACATATAAGCCGGACGAGAGCTGCAGACGGCACGCATGCTTGTGGTGGAGCGATCCCCCATGCGCCCAGCGCTGAATAAACATACCCACTTTATAACCCCAAAAGTTATGGAGTGATTTCTCCGCAAAACAATGACTATAAAGAATATTTTTTAAAACAAATCAATAATGGTTATGACTTCAGATTACTCTGAAGCTAAACCGACAGAGAACTGGAAAGCAGAAATCTGGTCTGAAAACTACTTTTTCAGAAGTTCCTTCAAACATTCAGAAAAAAATGGCTCTGACTTCATAAGACTGAAAATTGTTTTCCCAATAAATTCTTATAGTACTCAGCTAAGAATGCCAAATAGCACATGTGGCTAAGTGGAACAGAAAACTAGAGGATTATCATAAAGCAAGTATGTGCAAAACAGAGTCAAATAAAGGCCTAATCTTAGCCAAGAAGTAGTAGTTACTTCTGTGCTACTTCATCTACGTTGGTGTCATCATTCTCCTTTGGACCAAGACAGAATATTTCAAGATTTTAATTCAAACCATTTACATCAAGAAATCCTGTGAAGTTTTCATTTACTCCTCATAAAGACTGGGGTATGGGGGAAAATGTTATTAAGTTGAAAGACTTCTCACCCTTCTAAAGTAGATTGCACAGAGTTTTTTTGAAGTAAAAAGTGACAAAGTAAAAATACATTTTCACACCCATGCCTGCCATTCCTACATTAGCTTGGCATATGCTTTGTGAACATCTCAGAACAGTGTACAGTTTTTTTCCTCACCTGCAGTCGGAGAGCTATTTTTAATTTATCATTCTCTGTCCTATCTACTTCAACCAGAATGACAGCCAAGAACCACAGAATGCCGGAGCAAAGCACAACAAAATAAATGTAAGATGCAACTGTGGGTGCCAAACCATGGCCTTCCTACACCTGCAAGGCAGTAACGATGAGAGAAGTTTCCAGGAGGTTTTTTTCCTCCTCAGCCAGAGAATGTGACCCCAACTGTTAATCACAACTTTCCTCTGTTCAACCATAAGGGTGCCTTAAGTATAGAAGTCAACCTGGGTGAATGTTCTCTGGCATCCATGTAGAATAGTATTTTACATCCCTAGCAATATAAGAAGGCTTTGATTTACAGGAAAATCAGGTCCTAAATCACAATTCACATCAAGGAGTTAAACAAATGTACCATGAATATAACGCACAGGGCTCTAGCTTCATTAAAAGCATTAGTTCATCATAAAGCCTTGAAGCTGATACCAGTTTTTCTCCCACTGACAAATTGACCAGTAAGACTGACACATTGAAAATAAAATCCTGTCTTATATCACCCACCTTCTCTCAGCTGAAAATATATGACAGCATAAATGCAATGCTGAAGCGGCTAATAATGCAGGACACTTCTACCAGCTTTTATGCAGAGAACAAAAGATACAGAGACACCTTATCCCCCTGCAGTTCATAAATACACTGTAGAAGATTCAGTGAAAGAGTAAGAGGTTATTTTTGTTGTAATTCTCTGAATGTGCACACAACAGATGATGCTGCAGTTTTGTAAAAACATGTGGATCTACAAAGACATTTAAAGATTTATTTTATGCCGCATCTTGCAAAGCACAAATATCATCCGTTAGAAATCTTTCATGCTGTAGGCATTTTAAAGGGAAGAGAAGACATACACTCTGCTTATTGTTTCCGGTGTAAACATAAATAAATTGTCACGTAACTACATGGGTAAGAGAAATAATTTTTTATGCATAGGGCACCAGACTGGGGCTAAGAATATATATGTACATGCACACAGATAGATAGGTACTACTTCAACTGGCTGCACAAACCTTAGAAACGATAACGACAAGTTCTGTCACACAGTAAAACTATCAGGTTAACATAAATACAGTACATGTCGTTCATGGCTGCATTGCCCAATTCAAACCTTCCAGACACATGACAAAGAACAATGCGGAGAGACCAATCATTAAATACATTAAAAGAGAAAAAGAAAGAAGCCACTTTGCTGAGAGTGATTGGAATTCCACCACACACTGCACATTTTTTAGCAGTAGTTTAAGATTCAGCTTAGGAAGGTGACAGTGAAGGTTGTATGGAATGTCTGTGTCTGCACAGGGGTGACTGTTGAAGGATTACTCTTCCAGTTCTCCAAAGAGGCAGAGTGAAAGACAAGTACACACAGTACCTTTTTGCATTGATATTTTTAAAGCTACTAATGTTTTGTTATGCAAGAGACCTCACTCGCCCTCTTCCCACCCCCACCATCCACAAAGCACCACAGTTGTTGAATAATTTGCACAGCACCAAATCCTGACACTTTTAAGCTAATGGCAGAACTCTCATTAATTTGAAGAGAGTCAAAAATTGGTCCATTAACAAACTACAACTGTAAACAAATAAAGTGAATGCCTCCTCAAAGTCAGAAATAAGACTCAACTAACAAATGTCCTGGACAAGATGAGTCAGTGGCAAACACTGCCATACCTACGTGAGGTTCCCGAGTACCCCACAACTTGTTATTTTTCATTTCAGTAGGCAGTCCTCTGTGGAAACTAAGCTGGATTGTCTCCGTCTGCTAAGTAAACAAACAAAAACTTAAAACAATACTGCCAAAATAGCCCTACATCCTTCAGGTTTGGAAATTCTGAAGATTCTCTCCCACAATCAAGCACTATTCAGCACCCACTGAGGCCAGCAAATCTCTGACAGCAGGTCACTGATGGTGTACAGCCCAGCCCCAGCCAAAATGAAAGCAGCTCTCAACTGCTTTTAACCCAGTATCAGTAGGGACACAGGTTCCAAACATACATTGACCCTGACCCCTTAGGGAAGGCTAGGATGTCAACTGACAGCACATCAACAACTTGACAGTAACAGTCTGTGTTCGTATTCTAGTACCATAGAGAATGTGAAGCAGATCAACCACAGGGACAGTCACATTGCATTTACTCAGAGGTCAGAGTTTCTATGTACATAGCTATCATGGACTAACTGACACAGTACCCATTTATCTGTTGTATTGAAAGCTAAGGTGCATTCATGTGCACAAAAGTCTTAAATCCTGAGGGAAAAATTTAGAGAAAGTTCTTATCAACCCATTTCCTACCAGCCTCAAAGCCAGAGTATCTGCTCTTTATGCAACTTGGCCTATATGTAGAGATGGCTGCCGGGCAGAAAAGAAGTGGCTCTGTACAAGCAAAGGGAACCTGACTACCTCCAAAAGTAACCCAATATAAACAAAGCACCCTGAGGAATCGAGTCCCCCACAGCCAGACTGAAACACACACACATCCTGGTTTTCCTTGCCCGGACTGTAGATTGCACATTTGTAAATGGATCTCCTCTTTAAAACTTCCTCAGAGTTGTTAGGCAGAAGAACAAAGAGTTACAGCACAGCGAACCCTTATTTGAAAGGTCTTGCTTTTGTAAGTACTTACTTAGTGCTGAGAAATCTATTGGCTGCTTAGGGTGACCTTAGCAGGTCTATTTCTGGGTAGTACAAAGGAAAATCAGTGCTTTTCTACAGGAAACAATGAGTCGGTAGAGGCCCTCTAAAACAGCATAAAGTAAGGAAATGCGAATACTGAAAGAATTCTTCATTAAAAGCAGTACTGGACTGTGCTGTGATCAGATACCTAAATGTCATACCAGTCTACAATAAATTTCTAAAAGTTAGAACAGGTAGAAGCCTATAAAATGATTAAAAGCTATAAAGACCAGCAGACTACATTATCTGATATTCTCTATCTTCAAATAATGCGTGCTGCATAGATTTCATTACAGAAACTATTACAGAAATTTTCTAGAACAACAATCTCAAACATTGTGTCAGTATACAGAGAAGTTTGAGGAAAATAATCAGAAGCTTGTTTCACAGAGATATGTTTTGCCTTATCTTGGATGCATTTATACCATTTTCAAGGCATATTCTTCATATCCGATATGTTCTGTAGTCATATTAGCTACATCAAAGGAAAAGGGGAGTAAATAGGGAACAATTCTTACAGTTTTCCAACTCTACATCCTTTTACAGTACATGAAAAAAATCCAGTTCTTGGAATAAATTTGCAAGGATATTATACTGCCTCTTCAAATATTCCTTGGGAAATAACACTTTTTGTTAGAGAGTTCACACTGTACTGAGTTTATAATTATTTATCCTGTGTGTATTCAGGATGTAAGCTAACAAAATGTCTATCTTGGCCCATCAGATATCATAGGGTGCTTGCTCTGCTGAAGAAATTAAATGCAGCTGAGCTGAATGCCTGATGGTTGATTAGGCTCACATTTTGCAATTTATTGAAACAAACAGAATCAGAAGAAAAGTACAAACAAAATAATTTTACTTCTAAGGCCAACAAGTCTTTACTGATAAAGCAGAAAAGCTATGGTAATATTAATAGCATAATTAAACCATAGCTTCAAAGTCAGATATTATTTTCAATTATTTGAAGGTATACCAAGCCTGGAATGGAGGCTGCAATTCTGACAAGCTTTGGTACCAGTCATTTTCATTAATTATTCAATAGCAAGCTTCATTAGGCTTTCTGGAAAATTGACCACTGTGTGTTTGGTTTTTTCTAATTTTAAGGATGTCCTGGAAGAAAAAAAATATTACAGAAAAAAGGAATTTACACTAAACCAAATTCTGCTTTTTGAGGAGAGATAGCTATACTCCCACCTTTTGGGATGAATTGATCCTGCATTTAAAGTCATTAAACTTTGTCACCAATTTTCTGTTTTGGAATAGAACCTTAATTCCCAAAGCAACAAACCCTGAAGCTCTTCACAGTCAAGAACGAAATTTTCGAGGATGGGACTGGTCTTTCATGGCAGGAAGCTTTTAAATTCTTTATCAGAGGAGAGCCACAAGACTTACTGCATTCAGAACAAGACAAAAGATACATTTCAATAAAAAGAAAACAAACAAACAAAGAAAATGAAGAAACAGAAAGGAAACTAAAATTATGGGCACAGGGGAAAAAAATGGAAACAATAAGAGACAAACAAATTAAAGAAGGGGAAAACCCAAAACTTTAAGTGGCCTGTGAAAAGCAGAGAGAACTATACTACAGGATCAGCACGTACGTCACTGAGTACTCTGAAACAGTGCCGACCAGGTAACTGACTTGTCACAGAATCACTGGTGTAGTGACCTCTGAAGGCATCTTGTCACCTGCTTGCTCCAGCAGGGGCACATACGAAAGGTTACCCAGGACCATGTCCAGAGAGCTTTTTAATATCTCCAGAGATGGAGACTCCACCACCTCTCCGGGAAACCTATGCCAGTTCTCAGTCACTCGCTGTCTTTTCAAAAGAAAGGTTTCTTTTCAAATTAAAATGGAGGGATCTTCCTTAATGAAAGTATTGTTGAAATTGCTTCATATGAATGAACAAGAAATGTTTCTTTTCAAATGAAACAACTGTCAAGAAGAAACATGTTTTGAAACATTGCCACTGTAATCAAATTATTTTGTGGTTATATGAAAATTAGTATCATAATTATGTCCTGAATTATTACTTCAAAGTCAGAAATTACGTTTTAAAAGGTCTTGACTGTCATTAAATCATAGTGTCCCTGGCTGTTGGGTAACGAGTATGAATTTTCAACTAATATTGAAGAAGAAAATGGTTAAAGTGTTAAATATTAACATTTTTCGTTTAAAAATCAGCAGCAAAAAGAAAAGAAGTTCACAGGAAATATTCTGATCACCTCAAAAGCAAGTCAAGAAATCACTCTCTGTACAACTCAAGTCCATTTTGGAGGAGCATTTTTTCAGCCTGAAATAGAGCTCTTCTTGAGGTAGTGCCCTCATGGCCTACAAAAAGAACTTTGAGGGGTGAGAGTTGCCATGTATTCGGTCTGGTTTTGTTTCCTTATTTTTTCATGGTCGTAGAGGCACTTCCACCATTTGAGTCCTCCTTAACCTCTCATTTCCTCCACCATACTGGAAATAGTGTAATTCAACTGGTTTGGTCTTTTCATAGACAGCCTCCATGAAGAACATCTACGGAGGTTTGGATTTATCCTACAGCCTCCGGAAATTCTGCAAGCTACTAGAAGACTGGCGGGGGGGATGTGTCTCATCTCCACAGCTATAAAGAATATTTCAGTTCTTGTTCATATTATCTTTTAGGTTAGCACACTGAATATATTAGCTTACATTAAATAGAATCCAAACCAGTAAGTGACAAACTCGTAATCAGCTCTATTAATATTCATGGAAAGCCACAGGATTATAAGCAATTGTTGAAAATTAAGCATACTTATCCCATTGCTATTTCAGAGTCTATCCTTTTCAGCTTTGTTGGCTCATAGCACATCTGAGTCCTTCCTAAAGAATATTTGCTGATCTTCACACAAGATGGGTGTGAGAGACATGAATTACAAGATGAGTCAAACTGCACAATAATCTGTCCAGAACAGGATGGGAGATAAATACCACTTCCTTAATGCAAGTGGTGGTGAAATTGCTTGATGCAACTGAACAAATTAAAGCAAACTCCTGCAAAAGTTCATTTTCAGACAATTCTGCAAATTGTTGCTGATGACTATGTAAGTTGCTCCTGGGTGCAGATTTAGTTAACAGCGATGTACATGATATCCTACGTGCAGTACCACCAGACACCAAAGTTCAAACAAGGTTATGTGGCAAGACGACAGAGTTCTTTTCCCCTCTCTCATTTACATAGCAATAGCTTTAGTTCTAAGGGAATGTTATATTTTTGCTAGATTGTTAGGTGTGGGTATGAAACGGTGGAATTCAGAAAATAAATTATATGGCTATCTTACAGAATCCTTTTGAGTGAAAGGAATGAATACATTTTTTACTGTCATTTGTCTCAAAATTTAAAGAAAAGAGTGGTGTGAAAACCTAAACATCTCCATACAAAAAAAATCTCTGTAAAAGAAAAGATTATATTTCTGGCTGATGTTAATAGGCTTGACTGTCACACTGTTACCAGTTTTATGCAGATTTCACAAAACTAATATGCTGACTCCACACCACAAATATGTAGATTTCAGCTTAAGATTTAAGAAGATATTTTTAAAACACTGAACTCTTCTGCTGACAGAGTGTCTATGGTCAACAGCAAATTTGTGCAATAAAACTTCAGTGTAGTATTAGAAAGAGGTGCTATGTCGATTGCTCATGTAATTCATCAGCAGACAGAAACAAGGCTACACCGATGTCATTAAGATAGCCAAACAGGTATTTAAGACTTCAGATCTAACACTCATAATCTGTCCTGCCTTTTAAAAATAGTCATACGAACTCAGCAACAAATACCATTCATCTGAGATCTTACAAGCAGTCCCTTTCTCCCCTTAGCTTTGGTTTCCATGCGGTCCCACTTTTCACATAACCACTTGGGAACTATTTAATGAGCTGGTTGGTTTTATTTGTCAGAAAATACAGGATTATGTCGATTTTTACAGATTTTTTGTTCTTCAGTCTACTAAAGGCAAAAGCAAGTGAATGACCTGTGTGTGGACATAAAGATACCGATCTGCAGGCTGGGGAGAAGAGAAAGGCACCTGGTAGGGACAACAAGGCTGGCTCCAGGGCTGGACAAAGCAGGTCCTTGCCTGGTGCTCTGGAGTGATGAGCGCGGCACACGGCTCCGGGCCCGGGGCCCCAGCCCTCCACCACAGCCCGAGCCAGCTCCCTCCCCACTCCTGCCCTTGCTACAGTGAGTGAGACAGCAGAGCAAGGAGCGGGGACTGAAAGAAAAGTCTTCTACCAGTAAAGTTACCCTCCCATTCCATCCTGTTTCATGTCAGGCCCCATCTTTCCCCTCTCCTTCTTCCCTCAGGATAGTCAGGAAGAAAAGTATTTTAAAAGTCTTGGGCTACCTGGAGCAATCCCCCTTGGACCGCGGAGTTCAAATCGCCATTGTGCCACGTTCTGGCTATCTGCTCTCACTCCTATGTTGAAAATGTCAGCCTGATGTAGTATAAGAAATATTTTAACATCTTGAAAATAATCAAAGCTTATAAAAAATATTTTTATCTGCTTTCATTTACCAGGCGTTCTGCATTATTTCATCTCACTTTTTTCACTGCTTAATACAGCAAAACTCATCTTACAGGTTGGAACACACTAGTCATTTCAAACAAACATCCAATTACACAAGCTAAGGACTGTATTCTCACAAGTCCTCTATATAAGATTAAGAATTTGCATGTTTGTTTATTCAAAATTCATTTTCAATTTCAAATGCACGTTTGTGAAGAAAAACCTTTTTTTCCAACTATGATAAAAAAAAACTCGTCCACTGACAATAAACAGAAAAAGCTTAATATGTTTTCCACTATTTCTCTGGCCTGTGTCTGAAATTCAGAGTAACTGTCAAAAAATTACTTCACTACATGCAAACTCCCACTTAAGTTGCAGTAACCATCTTACGTTACTGCAGTGCTTATCCGCTTACCTGCTGTTAAAAGAAAGGTTTAACCTAGTCCTCTGATCTTTGAATCATGACAGAATATAGTCTCAAATCGGTCAGTTGAAAACCTGGAATAATTTATAATTGGAAATGCTTCTTTGCATACATCATTTTCTCCTTAGACATCAAGGAAAGACAAGCAGAAAAACAAGCCTTGTTTCTAACAAATTATGCTGTAACTAATAGAACTCAAATGATCTCTCGATGAAGCACATAGGCAGCTGTGTTGGTTCCCTCATAAACATTTCTAGAGTGAAGTAGACTGAAGATTTCGTAACAAGGAACCTAACATTTCCTAAAATATTGGTGCATATTTTCACAAAACCAAACAGAAAGGCATAAAAATATCAACAGAAATGCTGTTTGTTAAAACAATTCAATCATCGTGTCATTTTCTAAGAATGGGTGTTGACAATAATCGAAGTTGGAAATGGTAGCAGAAATCAACTGGGAAGTGTGATTAGGCAGTTACGAGATATTTTCTCATAAAACTGGAATTTAAATAAAAGGTTTTCCTTTCATGTAAAAACAAAGCCAAAAACTAAACAGACCAACTTCATAAAGCTACAACAACATATTTATATAAACAGGTTCATTAAAATTATGTTTAACGTTTCCCAAATATCTATCATCCTAGATAAATGTTCTCCTTGATCTGTTAAAATTGACGGAATCTCCAGAGAAGACTACGTTCCCAATTTGTTCTAAGCACACAGTGAAAGTTCTCCTCTAAGGAGACTGCTCTCTGCAGGACAGAGGGCAGATGTGGGTCAGGATCCTTCACCCCACCCCACTCACATATATTATTAAGGAAAACAGATGTACTGACAAACCAAGTGACTTTTAAAACTTGACAGTTGTGGTGTCTTGAGATACTGACTCCAGAGTCTAGAGTCTGGGCTAAGCAGCCCCTGACAGTCCTGTGTCTGCTCATCCTGCCCATCGCATGTCAGTTCCCTGCTCTTGCTGCAGTGACACAGCTGTTTCTGAAGCCATGCTGTAAATCAGGTGACTGAAATGGTCCAGACTAAATATAACATGGTTTGTCTTTGGAAAAGCTCTGAAAGGTCTTGATAGCTTTAGTGGTAGTGGAAGGGGAAGAAAAAGTAGGAGAGGGAACTTCAAGCTTTGACTGAAAATGATACCTATCTAAATTGTAACTGGACAATTCATAGCCAGAACATTTCTGCATCAGTTCCCCTCCAGCCCTAAGCCTTTCCAGAAAGCAGAGGGAGGATGACTAAACTGATCATCACCCCTCCATTCTGAACAGCTACAACGGATGTCCTTAGACAAATGTCAATCTACTCAATCCCATTTTTAGTATTCTTTCTAATAGCAATATCATTTTCAAAGCTCCAACTATAATACAGTAACATCACACATTTTGAGCATGAGACATGCTACAGAGCTATCAATATTTTAGGCCAAAAAGCAGATCTCTTAGGGCAGAACTGATATTACTCAGATGCTTTGGGTGTTGCTCAGGAAGAACAGCAGGTCCCAGTGGAATTCTAAAAATGCAAAATGGGAACACCGAAAAAAACCTGAATCTACAATATCAGCAGTTATGTCACTGTGAAGGGAGAATTTATACATTCCTCATCCAAAATGCATAAACTCATAACAATTGTTCAACTGCTAACTCACAGCAAACTTGTTTAACCTAAATTCCTATCTTACCAGGCTCCCTTTCTAACCTAGGGATGATTTCATAGCCTCCTGCTCCATTGGGTTTAAGATTCCCTTGGCTGTAAAGATTTCTCTAAGCTGCTTCCCTTCGTGAGCAGTAGATTGCAGTGGAATAATTCCTCTGCAGTATTTTCTTAGGTCCACAAATTGATTTTTCACCCTTGGCCCTCCCTTTCAAGATACAAACGCAAAATAAAGAAGCCAGACTGACACTGAATGAATGTATGTCTTGTTCCTCAAGTGGCTTTACAACAAGGCAACATAAACAAAGTATCAGGCTTGCATTAATCATAAAACCTACATGAAGAGCTCACAAAAGTGTTGCGGGGGTTCACAAAATTTCAAATAAAACCCCTCAAAAATTTAAAGAGCACCACACTTTACTAAACTGGGGAACCTGAGAAGATTCAAAGTATTTCCTCTCTCAAACTAAAGGAAGGAGTTAAATCTCTAGTTCTATGGGAATCCCCAACAGCAAAACATTTCACTATGACATTCGTGGTAATATTTTTGCAAGTCTGCTTGCACTACGTATGCTCTGAACTTAAAATATTTCATCCTGACACTATACCATAGGAAAGAGTGCAATCTCAGAGGAAACCAGGACTCAAACTATTAAAACATTTCATACATTTAAAGAAAATTCTTAAACGATACCTAGTATTCTCTTAGTTTTGCCCCGAGATTCTGAAGCGTGTGGCAAAGCCAGACACGGAAGGGCCGTTCACATGCCTTCCTTCACTTTGCTATTGAACTGTCTCATTTAGATTTCTCCTCCATTGAGAAGTCCCAATAGTCAACCTTGTTCCCTATTAATAAATTCACTGCAGTTTCTGCAATATCATTAGGTGCCAGTAATTGCCCAATTTATAGCAGTAGGTGCCCTAAAATACTGTGAACCTTATGGTTTCTAATTATTTACCTGAAGCCAAATTCTACTGTTAAACCCATGACAACATTTTTCCAGTACTAATTTTCGCTGTAGGTATTTGCTGTGGCCAATAACCAAGCTGCTGATCTTTAGTTCCCCTCCCTGCCATCAATTATTTTTACTCTCGAGGACATCAAAGGCTGTGATTTAGAGGCAAGGGGAGCATATTAAATATATGCAGAAAACCTGTTTTTAAAACATGTACTCACACCAGTACTCTACACCTAAGCAGTATTTTAAGCAGGTGAGAAAAAACAGGAAGAGAAGGCTTGTGTCACCCAATAGAACTAACCAACACTATTCAAATATTGAATGAGTACTAGTTCCTATGCACTGAAAAGTTTGCAAACCAGAACTTATTCCTATATATTTGTAATTATAATTGAAAAACTGCTAATTTCAAGAGAATACTGCACTCCTACACAAATTGCAAAAGAGGAAAAATTATGTTAAATTAGTTAGCTATAGGATAAGCTATGAATTATTTACTAACCTTGATTCATGTGCATAATTCTTCACAGTCAAGCATGCAAATCAGATCAGGTAATTCCATGCAATCATATGATTACTAATTTCATATGTAATTAATTCATCGGTTGCAGTTAAATACTGCATCTGTAGTTGCAGCATTTAAAAGGTACAAATATATTCTTGCTTACATATTTCAGACAGCCAATACCTTTTGAGAGTCTAAGTAGATACTTAATATAGGGCTTTAATACCCAATTTTTATAATTCAGATGTTAAGATCAGGTCATGTGCTCAGAACAAAAGTTTTCAACTAACTGTAGAAGAGTACTTGCAACTTCTATCTTTCTTTGGTGTGTGAGGCAGAAACAGCAGCGTGTTACAGGTCAGAGGGATTTTCGTTAGTCAGATAACATTTCAATATTCGTTTGAGATGGACAGCAAACGCAGAGTAGCCTTTTACTTAAGTCCTAACAATTGCCACCATTAAGACTTAAGTAACAATCAAATTGCTGCTGCTCGAGTTGGTAGATTGCTAACAAAGTTTACTTCTGAGATGTTTTTAGCTTCTTATGTAGGAAGAAAACTATACAATATGCAGAATTTCTGCCGATGCTTAGAGTCAACACTGTTCTTAATTGCAGTTTCCAGGACTACTGGAGCAAGCAGCACTAATTTCTTCAAATTGAAAGGAAATAGAATCCAGTTTGTATATTTAAACAAGAAAATGCACAATTTTCTTTGAAAGATTTTCCAACAGGAAGAGCATATATATATACACACAAATATATCTGTTTTAACACAGACATATATATTCGATTCCAAAGATTTAACATAGCAAAGAAAAGCATGCTCAATTTTAACAACATACTCTTTATGTAATATTAGGAAATTTTAGCCTGTATTGAAAGAATTCTACTTTTATCTTTTCCAAATGTTCAATACAAGCCATGTTATTTTTTTTCCGTGAGACAAAATAATACAATAAAAAGAGCAGCATAATACTGTGTTTCCTTCTCAAAGACTTTCCTATGCATCCTATATGCTTTCAGTTTACATGGGTTAGGGTAATTTTTTTTCCTGTATCACTTAGACCTGTTATTTAATTTGAATTCCAGGAATCTAACACAGGGAAGCACTAATATATATGCAGATGATGTGAGATTATGAGTCACTGTATTGATTTTGATGGTACTAATCATACATTTGTGTAATGTCTTTTCTAGTAACTCCAATTCCTTTAAAGATATTGTGGTCTTAGCCACAAGAAGTCTAATGACACCAGAAAAGCACACTGCCAGAATAAGCAAAATTCATCATACCTACTGAAGTTATTACTAATTGAAGAAACTAGTTATTTTTTTATGCTGTTCTTATATTTTTACTTGGCTTTAATCTATCAGTTTTTAAAAATTCATTTAATTTTACTGCATTTTAGGCAGGCACCTCCTGGTTTCACATTCAGAAGAATCCCTCAAACGAAGAAAGTTTTAGGTACAAAAAATGATCCCTTAGATAAGCCTCATTGCTGTGTGACTGGGCAGCCACACAACCCTTGCCAGCCATCACAGGAGCCAACTCACAGCACTGGGCAGCCTGCACAGCTGCTAGTTAGGGATCTCCGAGTTCTGCATAACTAGAGCTGCTCAGCCGACTCGCTTGACATCCTTGTTCCATGCCAGCTGGCTCACCTGTCATTTCCCTTCAAATATTGATTGATTGACATAAAATACATGTCTGTTAAATCAACATTTTTCAAGGTACTGCTGTTCTGCCAGAAAAATAACAACTGGATTTAAAATTAAGTACTGGAAAATAATTTCAATTTAATTTTCTGATTTAAATCAAAACATTAGTGAATCCATCTTTTTTCCTCTAGTAATTCTCTCATCCCATTTTTTTATGTCAAATCACTTCTTTTCTTTGAAAAGCCCTTCAGAGGAAGCAGGAAATGCAAAAAAAAACATCTTCTAGGGCACAGTGAAGGAATGTTCACTAGTTTTAATTTCTTTCAGTGTACACCCTATATTAAACATCATCCTGCAACCCTGAGTCTGACCATGGAGTTCCACATTTATCTTAAGATACACAGAAAGCTTTCCTGGCTAACAGTGAAAGATATTTTCTTCATTATCAATCCCTAAACTATCAATTTCATGCATCAGTTGGGTGGCTATGTGGAGATCGCCTTTCTTGCCTTTTTGTTGTCCTGAGGAAGAGAGTGTGAATGGACCTTATCGCTCTCCACAACTACCTGAAAGGAGGCTGCAGCAAGGCGGGTGTTGGTTCCCTTTCCAAAGTAACAAGCCATAGGACAACAGAAAATGGCCTCAAGTTGCACCACAGAAGGTTTAGATTGGATATTCGGAAACATTTCTTCACTGAAAGGGTCGTCAAGCACTGGAACGGGCTGCCCAGGGAAGTGGCGGAGTCCCCATGCCTGGAGGTGTTTGAGACGTGTAGATGTGGCGCTGAGGGACAGGGTTTAGTGGTGGCCTTGGCAGTGTTAGTTTACAGTTGGATTCTATGATCTTAAGGGCCTTTTCCAACCTAAATGACTCTGATTCTATATCTGCACATCTCCTAAATATTTCCTTGCGTTCTCACTGGCAAGCTCAGTTGGAAAATGTCTGCAGGGAACAAAAAATGGTTTTTGTCACACAGAAATGTTCAAGTGGTTTATTTTAAGAATCTGCAGTTCAGTAGGCTGTGCTTTTACAGTCCTTTGCTAATAGTCCATAGAAGTTTATAAGAGCATTCACATTCTTTTTTTTCATTTATTGCTAATTGCTGTACTTCAGTTTTGTGTAGAAGTGCTTGACATAATGATGCTATTGTTCAGCATAAGGATTTCATTTCCAGAATAAGTTGTATTTACTGAGGAAGAGGCACTTTACCAAAATCTAGATAGAGTATGAATTCAATTGTTGAGATCTATTTTACTACAATCTAAAATATTACATCTGCAATTCTCAAATCATTTTAGGAAGAATGCCAACATCATAAAATACAGGAAACAACAACAAGAATCCCTCTTGCCTCTGTGGTGGCACCTTAAATTATTTTTGATGAACGAGGCAGACTTCCAAAATTTCCTTTTCAAAGATCCTAGGCGATACTCAGACTGAATAAAATCAAGCTTGGCTCAGTGGCAGGCAGTTGCAGTCTGGGGAAGAGCCTGCAAGTTTCCCTTCCCTTTCCCAGGACACTTCTGCTTAGTAGCACAAACCCACAGGACCCAGACTGTTAGCTCTTTACAATCTGTGGGAACCATGTGAGTATTTAAGGGCTATTCTCCTTTAGTCAGCTTCCTAGTCCCAGATTTCTTTAGCTCTCCCTTCATGAATATATTTAAATCTAAGCAGCTTTCCTTTGTCTGTCTTGTCTTTACTTAGCAGTTTAGTAATTTGAAGGACAGACAGATAATTTTTTTAAACTAATTTTTTCCTTTTAAAAGAGCCATCAATAAGTACACGTTTAGAAGATGAGTATAAAATACGCTTGTGTTGTTCATGTCAAACAAATGAGAACATGAAAGGGCACATCCTACATTTGTTTCTATGTTTGCCACAAGAAAGAGGAGCCAGCATTTCAGTGACTTGTTTACCTCCGAAAGATGGCAGTAAATGTTATTACTGGGACCTTTCGGATGTTCCTCAGCTTGAATTGCTGGTCATTCCCCATTCTTCACACTTACAGTATCAGTAATCAGCACAAGGGCACGTGAGCCAAAGAAATCCAAAACAGCCACTCAAAATACAGAACATTAGGTTTTAATGTTTAAATATAACTTATATTTACAGTTCTTTAAAACTTCATAGCTCTCCATTGGCTTTGTTAGGTGGTAGTTTTGTTCTACATAATTTTTGAAGCAAATCACCAGCAGGAACAGCAGTTAAGCTGTTTTGCTGTTCCATTACCCTGCCACATGCACATTCTGCTCAACAGGAGCACAACTTACCTCTGCAGATCAGCCACATCAATGGGACAGCAAAGGGGGCACATTTTGCAACATGTGCTAGGAACATAACTAAATTACATGATTTACCTCAATCTTTATTGTTCCTCTACCCTTCTGACCTTAGATTAAATAACGAATTAGACAATTAATTACAAGCCCTTGCATTCACTTTGCTTTGTTTCTTACTGATGACATTCAAATAAATTATTTTTTCCATTGTTACGATTCATCTCACAAGGATTATATACTGCCTTTCTCCTTCATTTAACATATTTGGAAATAAAGCTTATTTGCTCAGCCCTACATACCTCCAAAGTTATAACTGAAAAGAGCTGGAAACAAATCTAAACAAACCCCATGGTTTTCTCTACAAATAAGCATAGACTGATCTACAGTGAAATATTTATGAAATAAGAAGGTGGTGGTCTGCTTCTCAGAAGCGTACCAGGATCAGTGATTCACAAGCCAACAGAAGATGGTAAATATGTACAGCTTTTGGAAAGGTATAAACTGGTTCCGTTCTGAACACCCAGATATGGCTGCAGTTATATGGCATTCTATGGGTCTGATCACAGAATAGAAATGAGTCCGTTTTAAAGAGCTTAGGGAAAATAATTTAAAAAAATATGATCTTAGAATTATTAGGAGTTTCAGTCTGTGAAGCAGCAGCGTCACAACAGTATATGGCTCAACTGCCTTCTTGGGGAAACCAGCTAATCCATCTGTAGCACCAGCAAGATTTAAACATAAATAATGTTTCTCTGAATGATATACTGAGTTACAGCAAGCAGTGCCAAATAACAGTACGTACTCCTCCAGAACTCTCCACATGTGCACTTCACACACCTACACTTTCTTCCCTCAGTGTTCACACAGGCCTATGGGCTATATCCTGAGGTGTTAGCATACAGGTAACTAAGCTGCCACATCAGATTTGAATATTTGCATTTCTCAGCACTGCCAGGAGCAACATGAAGGGTTCCTGATTAGAGTAATACCGTGGAACTACACAAAGGGAAGACTGAGGGGACATTAACAGGTGAACAAGCAAGAAGGCATGTTCCATCAGTGTCAACATCACTCTGTAGTTCCCTTACACAAATTTACTGCACATAGGACAGTTTTTCAGATCTATTGCTTTGTTGCAATCTTCATCCCTTGGGAAATAAGGAATAGATTGGTGAGAAACCAAGGAAGGAAATAGGAAAATAAGGAAAAAGGGTGAGAAACAGTGCTCCTTTTGACCAACTAGCTGTGGTCAGCTACAAATAGCACTGAAAAAAAAATCAAGTTTGTGTCGTCAGTAAAGTATGTATTAGAAAACCTTATCTTCTCCCACAAACTGAATTAAACAATAATTGTATTTGAGTCTCATCCAAATCTCTAAGATTTGTCCAGAGATATATAAAAGAAGTATAACTATAATTTTAGGAATAGCTATAAATTGTAAGGAGAGGAAGGAAGGACAGTTAGTTCATGTTACCATGAACTAAGCAGTACCAAGAAAATAAATTAGTCTGAAATACTGCAGATGGAAAAGGCACATGTGCTCTTCCATTTTTCTCTGGTAATTTGTTGGGAACTTTCTTCATTTCATTCATGCCAATTATTCTAAAATTTCTGCTGCCATTACTGGCCACGAGCAGGGAGCTGGTATGTCCAAACTGTCAACAGCTCACAGCAGCAAGTCTCTAAAAAATAATTTCTAATTCTTAATTGAGTCTGGCTCTTAGCTTGATAAAGAAATCTTTCCACTTACCTTGTTCTTATTTCATCCTCTCCAAGGAGATAGGAACACATGAACCTTTCTATGTCTTGTATCTTCATTAGTAAGGAATAAGTCTCTGTGGGGGAAAGAACACAAATTAGATAGGGACAAGGATAGGAAGAAGTCCGAAGCCACTAGAAATTTGGAATTCAGAATAAAAATCTCTCAGTCCATACGGCTATATATCAAAAGTGCATGCTGTATAATTAGAAAGTCAGCTCATCATTAGATCTGTATTGTACAATGGAGCATAAACTTATTTTTGTATAAACCACAGAGTACTGGAACTTTTGCTCACAGGTCACCAGAACTGAAAGGTGTCTGCTTCAATTATTTCTCTGAGACTTTCTGCAGATATTTCATAACCCATAAATGTCAGTTATCAAAGTGCAATTACATCACCTCCTTGCCAGCATCAGCATTTGTCCTTATCAGCATTATATTCTCTATCTTGCTCCAATCCTTTTTTTCCTTTCTCCCCACTTTCTCTTTCTTATTCCTTATTAACCCATAAGACAGCAATAGTGAACACACAAGAAACACTGATTTGTCACCTGGACAAATATTTTGAAAAGAGCTTTCCACCTAAGCAACTGAAATGGGTAAGTACCACTTTCAAAAGCCATTAGGTTCCTAGGTGCTCACCCCTCTGCAGGAAACGACCGCCTCCACACCAGAGGACATGCATGCAGCCCTGCTCCCCAAGTTCACTGCACAGCATAATATCATCAACTTCACATCAACTGCAATGCTAAGCTGTGAGTGAGGGTGCCTGCCACTGCACTGCCACACAGCTCACTTCTGGGGCAGAAGCTTCTGGCAAGGACAGAACTCCTAACCGCTCCCACTAAGTCACCCAAGTCCATCTGTCAAAGTCCCCAAATTCCCTGGTACGTCTCCAAAATACTAGGCCAGGCTTTGGAAGCAGAATATCCAACAAGCACCACACCCAAAGGGAGCTTCTCTTCAGAGCTGTTAGCTCAAATGCTGACGCCATGACTGCTACCAGCACAGAGACAGCTTTGAGCTAACTTTGGCACCTTACAGGACACTAGACCAAAAAGCCTAAATGCCACTGTCCACCGAGACTTCAGCTCCTCACTGCCTACCTGAAAAACACAGCAAGTTCTCAAAATCACGGCGCGTTTTTGGAAAAAGACGACAGCTCTAGGTACTAGGAAACACAACTTCAAGCAGTCAACATTCCTTACTGGTGAAGTGTCCTGATGTGCACTGTGGAGGCAGGGGGAAGGGAAAATGGAGAAGAGATCTATAAGACTTGTTACCCTCTTTTTCGTCTGTCTCTCCACCAGTTTTAGCCTGCCCTCACCGCCCTCTGGGATAGGCAACTTTGACTACACTACTTGAGAAACAAGTCATGTAGAGACCACATGCCTTCAGGCTGGTAGATGTTATGTGAAAGGGGAGAAAAACTTCCAGTTCTGTAGGACAGGGAAAGACACCAAGAATTTCAGGAGACAGGCTCATCCCAAAATGGCTGTTCTGCCTGTACAAACACCTTTGAACTTCTGCAGGGTGGGGGGAAGAAAAAGAAGAGGTATTTCAAACAATAGGAATCTGCTTAGCTTTCAGTGTAGGCAGTTCCTTTATATCCCAGAAGAATATGCTGATCTAAACAATCTTTTAAGAATTTTTAGATTTTGTCACGGATACAGTAGGTATAGGCAAATTACACCATTAAGGCATTTATATTCTACCATAAAAATCTGAGTATTTAATAAGAATTAGAACATATTCTATAGCCAACTGACTGTATAAAAACTTCTCAATATTACTCTAGTGCATTTCTAATGCAGAGATACTTCTTGAAATATTCAAAAGCAACATTAAACCATGTCAATAACAAAATCTTTTATAATACTCAGTTCCCAAGAGTTTATGAAATACACGTTTATACAAATATTCCACTTCTCAGGTCTGCCTCCTAGCAATCTCATTTAAAAATGCAGTTAAACTACTCAAATGCTCCAAAGAAAAAGCAGAAAAGATGGAGAACAGTAACTGGATATTGGAGATGCTCTGTCAGTATGGGAATGGCCATTTTCAGGACAGGTGAAGAGCAAGAAAACACTTGGACCAACTCCACATTTACATTCACTCATATATGCCTAAATATTTATGGATATTTATTTTTCCTCCACAATACTAGCCAGTTTCATTGAATGGAGACAGATCACCTTCAGAGTACCTAAAAAACAAATGCAGTTTAAAAGAAATCTCTGATCTTATTCTGTAGTTATAACAGATTAGATCTGACTTTATACCTCAATAAAGCCACAAGTTAACACTACTTTCTTGGAAAACTGTTCATCAAATGTCTAGCTATCATTAGCACAAAGCTAGCATTTGCTAGTATTTTAGAAAAGATAAACTTCAAAAGATTTGATTCAAAGTACTCAAATATGAAATCCCAACTCATTGGTACCAGAGTAAACTACACAAAGCAACACACATCTTTCCATCAATTCCTAAATATAACTAAAAGCAGAAGATACACATCAAAATGCCTAAAAGCCCCTTTGAAATACTGAAAAGGATAATATGAATGATCCAGCAGCAATTTTTACATGAAGTCAAGTGAAAATATTTTGACAGTTTTTTAGAACATTATTCAATTTTAAAATGGCTTGGTTTTGAAGTACAGCAGATGCTGCAATCTTAATAGGGTATCACTGTACACATTTAACCTTCTCTGTAGTCTCAATGTCCGTTTCTAAAAGGAGGAATTCAGAGGAGAATTATTAATATGTTTTGGTTTCAGTTTTGTCGATTAAAAAAAAGTATTTGGTAAGACAGCATTACCAGAATGGCCTTGAAATGTGTTTAAAGAACATTTTTCCCCAACAGACATCCATGTGCATGCACCGAGACACAGACAGTATGTTTTATAAGGCCTAGTCACCTACCAAGCTTGCTGTAGCTGCAGATGCCTCCCAGAGAACCAGCTATACACCTGATAACCAAACCAGTATCACCAGGAACTGCCTCTTACAACAGCTTTGATAGAAAGCATGATCAATATAAAAGATTAGAAGTAGACTTAATCTTTCCTTCTCCTTCTGATATTTGTTCACATAATATCAGGCTATCTAGAAATTCTGTTTCTCTTTCCTGGATGTAGCTCAGCAGATAAGCAAAGCTACGAGAGCTCTAAAATGCTAGAAGGGGATAACTACTAAAACACAAGTTCTGTCTCCTGGTACACAAATACTTTTGGGTTTTGGTTTTTGGTGGTTTTTTTTTTGTTTTGTTTTGTTTTTTTTTTTTTAAGAGCTCAAGTCTAGAGCTTACCAAATTGTTGCTTTGGGTAGACCCCAAGTCTCTGACACATCAAATATGTGCTGTTATTAAAGGGTGCTAGAAAAATTCAAAGCAGACCTCAAATCCTAAAAAAATAATTTTAAAAAAATCATCCTTTAACACAGCAGTTCCCAAATAGTGTAGATCTGTATAAAGAGGTTTAAAGATAAATCATCACCAGATTTTATCTTCACCTTTGCTAACCAGCTCTGACCGGTAGTAAGATGTAAGGTGAGTTTACCAGCAGAGAGTCCACTAGAAATGTCCTAAGGTATGCAGAATATGACGCCACGAAAAGGCAGCAATCCAGCATTTTCTAAGAATCAGGCTTCTAAACAGCATCTCAGAAGTGATACTTGGCACCCAAAAATCTCCACTCTCAATAATCCTGGTGCACTACGGCACAGCCCCCAGGCCCAGGGCAAAGGGGAGAGCTGTAATTCCTACCTGCCGAGGACTCAGCACCTTTGTTTGCAGTCTAAGCAGATAGTGGAAATACAGCCCTTCACCCCCTTCTTTCCTAAAATTTGTTCATGGGTAAACACAGGAAACAAGGTGGCTTCTTAAGCCTTGTGTCAAGGAATACCAAGGACATAAGAAACAGCACACTGATCTGTCATGATGCTCCTGCTCTATGAAGAATGAAGATTCTGAGGGTTTCTGATCTGGTATACTTCCATGGCTTTGTACTCACTGCAAGGATTTTCATTAAAGAGAAACCAGTAATATCTCACCCTTTGTCTACATTATCATTAACCCGCTTTCTTTACAAATTAAAGGCACTGAAGCAGATTTTCTTTAAATTATGCTATTAATTTCATTCTCTTGGATCTTTTACCTGTGTTGCACAGATTACTTGCCTGCATTACTTTTAGTCTCATGTGTCCTGAGAGATGATCCATTAATGATTTATTTTTAATAATACTTCTGCTGTCAAATTCTTGGGTGTGAAATTTCTTCTAAAGCTTCTGCACCACTCACAATCCCTACCACAAGAGTTAGCATATCTGGATCTGGAATGGTGTTCAAAAGGATGCTATCAACTTACAACCCATACTGAGCCACATCCAGGAAGTACAAGTTTCCCTCTTCTTAAAGCATACCAAAAACAGAAGCAGAGGACTGAGAAAGAATGACCACAGAGGAAATGAGAGGAAGAGTACCAGGGAGGAGGGAGCATGCAAGATTAAATGATGAGTTGAATGAAGATGAGCTGGAACAGACAATGAGAATAGAAAATGGAAAATAATTCATCAGGAACATGGAAATATTGAAGACCATTTAAAAAAAAAAAAAAAGAAAACAGCAAGAAATTGGAATGTGGAAACACAAGACAAATCTAAAAAAATATTTCCTCACATTGCTGATTGGTTGTAAGTAGTGATTTTTTTTTTTGGTTGACGTATTCTATCAGCAGGACTGAGTTGGGGGTATTCCTCACTTATCCTTCAGAAGTCACATATACTATACAGAGAAAGGATCCCATTATATTGTTACCTTCCCCACACCCTATCAGATCTCAGTTCTCTGAATTCCCTTCCCTCTCTTTCTTACAGTCCCCAAAACTATGGTGAGTGCCCACAATAAGAAAACGCTCAGGCAAATCACAGCATGGCAGTTTAGACAAACGTGCCCGACTAACGTTTGTCTCAAGCAGTGCTATTTCACTTCTGTGATGGTCACTCAGAGGCACAAACTGAACAAGTGCTAACAGGTCACTCGAGATGGATCTTGCATAAGAAAAGCCACAACGCTTGCCTGCAAATACGTGTTTGTCCTGCTGCAGGTAATTTCTCAATTTCCTGTTGTCTGTTACATATCGGCTCCAGGCCCACTTACCCACAGCGCAGTTCAGTTCCCGGCACCTGCCGGGCCGAGGCTCCCCCAGCGCACGCAGAGACCGCTCCCTGCTGAGCACCTGCAGCTACAGCACAGGCAGAGCGGCCTGAGGGGCACCTAGCACCCGCCTTCAGGTTGGGTCCAGCAGGAAGAAAAACGGGATGGGCTCTAGTGCGTGCAGTCAGTCTTGGACAGGCAAAGTGTGAACGTACACCTGGAAGAACCCCTCTAGTTCACATTACTCACCCCTAGTGACCCGCAGTTCTTGTCCCAGCTCTCACCATCAGACAATGCCATCAAAGACAGAGGCTGTGCCATTTTGACAGCATGCTCAGCACAGCTTCCAGGCTGATTCCTGTGAGAGGTGGCACCTGTCAATCTGAGTGACAACTCATCCAAAATTTTAAGCATTGCTCTGACACCAATCCCTTCTATGAGGTTTAACAAATAACTGCTTGAGCTTTCTCCTGGTAAAAAGTGAGGAATTATCCCCCAAGAAGGAATATGGGCCAGTAGGAAGTACATGCCAGTGTAATTACGTTACTTGATAGATGCTGAGAAAACAGCAACTCTCTTCTGAGCAGCTTTATAGTACTTTACAGATTCAGAAGTCTCTGTGTATGCAGGACCCAGGGGCATCACTGCTTGTAGTAATTTCCTGTAGTGGCAAAGACATATTTACAGCAACCATGAAGGGGTTAAAACAAGATAAACTGTGGGGTTACACTGGAAGCTGTAACAAATTAGGACCCAAAGACACACAAGCCAGTGAGAGTCAGAAGCTTCTGAGGGTCATCCAAGTCTCAAAGTTGAGCAAAGTACTGTCAAGACTAAGCCCTGCTGTCAAATATTCTGAAGATTTCCTACAAGAAGTATGTGGCTGGTTTCCTGAGTCTCTATTTTTCAGTGCATATTACAAGATACTAAATGTATATCCAACTTAGATCAGCTGCCTTCTTTGTTTTCCCTCTGGGACTATTAAAGATGTGCCAGTGGCTACAAAATGTTTCTTAAAAGACTTAAAGTAAATTCCTGGTCAAATATTAAGCTTCATTCATATTCTTCCTATGATCCTTAAGCAAAAGAGGGTTCTGGAAGTGTCTTTTGGGAGGCATAATAAAGACCATGCAAGCAATAACAGAGTTGATAAATCATTTACGAAAAAAGTAAAGGGAGAACATTCCCAAATGCCAATGCAAGAAGTGTTTCCACTACATATGAAGCATAATAAATACACTCCATTTTAAAACAGTTAGATAACTGCTACACCCAAGCATGCACTACAGTGGGAAGATGTGAATTATGACCAGCAGAAAGCAAACAATCCAGCGGTCATTCAGCTTCTTTCCTTAAGAGGCAAATCTCTCACTGAAAAAATAGGAGTCTGCCTATCCAATACGACACAACTCAGTGGATGAATTCAAGCTGCTTGAGAAACAGCCTCAGAACTTCTTGACAAAGACTACTGATTTATTAAATAATGAACCAGGCACTTGTCTTCTTTCAAATGATTAGACTGATGGTCACCTACCAATACTGTCCTCTCAAAGCAATCAAGAGACATGGATTGTTATTTTTATAGTTAGCATTTCCTTTATCAATAAAGCATTTTTTCCACAGGGAGTAAACAGAGTAATGACAGTGTCATGGGAATCCCATTCTTAGGAAGCTGAGGGCTTGCAGTCTCAGGTGCCATGCTTTAGCATACTCGCACCAACTTCAGCCGCCTTGCCAGTTCACTCCTATAAAGGATCCAGCCCATGAGGTTACGAGGTCATGCTAACTCCAGATAAAAGAACTGGCCTTTAAAAAGTTTTGGCTGCTTTCAAATAGAAAATGATGCTTTTGGGGTTAAAAAAAGTTAACACAGAAATTGATGTGTGGTTACCATCTTTGAAACTTCTTACATTCAGTGGCTATTCAGGAGTTAATTACTTGCAGCCTCTGCATCAATTCCTGCCACAACTAATGAAAGACCTCATATTAGTAACATTGGCATTATGTAGTAACAGTTACCCAATTTCCGTGGACAGTGTTACATGACTGGAACCTTTCCTGCCTTTACATATGTGCTAAATGGTGACTTTATGGAACATAAATTCTTTGTTGGGTACATTTAGGTTTGCATGTTTAAGAATTATTAAAAAATTAACTGAACTTTACACAATTAGTCATGACATCATATAATTATTTGCCCTTTGTCTTACCTACTGACAACCATTCTGATTTTGCACATAGTAAAATGTTTAAATAAACCACAGATGTATACATAAACTTAAAGCAATCAAAGGGATTTTGTTTGGCTTTCAATACTTCATGAGTCAAACAACTCACCTAGGAAAACCACAGGAATCAGATGACAATCTAGATTTGGGATTAGTACTTTGATGATGTGTTCAAATTCCGAAATTTGTTAGTAACAAGCCTGATCCAAGGTTTGTTTAAACCTTTTTCCTTTAGAACCATTTTGGATCTGGCTCTATATTCCCTGTGAAGAAAGAAGCAGCCCATTTCTCTCTTCAAAAAAGAAAGCACTATCTCTAAGCAGAATAAAATAGTCCTCTACATTTATCAGTGAGAATATCTTGACAGAAAGACATTAAAGGTTTTATTAACAAAGCAATAAAACAAAGCAACAGTGATAGCAAGATGCAACCAGCAGTAAGGGTTGAAATCCTACAATTTTTTTCCTATAACTCGCGTATCTGCACTGTACGAGCATAGGTCTGTAAGACTGTTTGAATTATTCAAAATTGAATGAGCTTCCTTTCAGAAGAAACCTCCCAGGAACCTAATAGAGTATCAGGGATAAGATCACACAAACAGACTTGACCTCTTTCCTGCTTACAATTCATAATTTAGCTACAGTGTCAAACAGCAAAGCAGACTTAAATAATATACTTCTTATAAGGATTAAACAAATGAGTAAGTATAATTAGTAAAACTATAATTACCAGTGCAATGTTTCCATTACAGCAATAAAGACAGAGTGCCTGTAGAATAAACTCTAGTTTCCTTCCTTCCAGGATAACTAAAGAAATGAGAAAAGCATGAATAATTCAGGATTTTACTTGCTTTATGTAAAACAGGGCCTTGCATGTAAATTTCAGATGAATCCCACATTCACTGAAAAATCAACTCATTTACTTTCAGAATAGTAAATGGAGAAAATAATTTCCTTTTAGACTACTGCACTGTATGCCTATTTTGCATCCTGTTGAACACTCAGTGAAGGATTAACTGGCATAACGTATCAGCCCCTTACCCCAAAGGTGTGAACAGCACTGTTAAGAGCCTTTTTCATCTCGGATTTTGCATTTTTATTAAGTAAGCATACTTGCATAGACATGATTGTAAAAAATTAGATAGCAGAACATATTAAATAATAAACAAGGATAATTAGATCACATCTGAATACCATTTTTGTAACTCCAGTGAGAGGAAAGGAAGAGAGTGACAAGGTCTCTGATGCTTTTGTCCCTGAATCTAATTCTACCAAGTCATTTACCTGCTTTCAAACAGCTACCAAAAAGAAAAATGGAAGAACATCACACATGATGCATGATGACCACAGCTTTAGATTTGCCCTGAAATATGAGTTTTACAGCAATCACCAAACCGACCAGGTGTGAGAAGGAGCTGCTCTGCATCCTGTCCGACAGCAGGTCTGGCCGGGTACATGAAAGGCAAGTACAGAAGCTGCCCGTTCAGGAAACAGCATTTGGCTAATGAATTCTTCAGTTCACCTCTCTGCAGGGTTTTACACTAAAAACAAGCATGCTGTGATGAGCCTCAACTGTTAAGCCTAAACCGCTATGCGAGAGGTGGATGCCACTGCCAGTCTGGGAGGCTGCAGAACATTAAGTGCCATCAGTGCAGTCCCAGGGAGTTAACCCTGATCCGACCGCAGGCGGCCTTTCAGGCTTTCTTCAGGATTAAGGCCGCATCATTCTCTTAGTCACAACGGAGATTTGTCTTCTGTTTGTCTCCTCCAACTCAAGGTGTTCCAGCCATGCCCAACAGCCCTTATTTCCATCCCCAAATCCACTCTCGCTTCCAAATGGATGTCTTATCACTTCTGTTATTTCTAAGTGTATTCAGGAGTATAATCTTGTTTGCAGACACTCTGAGTCAGTCTTAGAAACTCTGAAACCTAAACTTTTCTTAGCATCCTACCATTGGTGATACAACCTCATAATCTGTTGCTGTAGCACTGCGATGCATGCAGGATCCAAGATAACATACATTTTAGCGGTACAGGAAGTGAGAGGATTTGTTCAGTCATATTCTTACTTCCTTTGGTTGCAGTCACTGCAGTTTGGTTTTTTTTAAAACATTTTTAAAATATCTGAATTTTGGACAAAGCTTGAATTTTCACAATCATTAATTTAATCTGTTTTGCAAAATCTGTGCTCACATGGAAATAACATGTCATTAAACATCTGAAATAGTTTCCCAACTATAGGATTTCTTGATGTAAAGGTTATTGTCTGCATCTTGAGACAAAAAAAATAGCTTACAAACTTAATTCACAGGAGAGCATTTGAGAAGGCATCCCATCAATGTGCTTTAACATGTCATAACAGCAATCGAGAGCACTTTTAAAGTTTCTACTTCTTGTTTAAAACTGAACAGAAGAAAAACTGGCTTTTGGCTGAGAATAAGGGCAACTGAAAGAAGGCCAGAGAATACTTTAATAAATGAAGATTAAAGGCACTCATCCCCTTCATCTCCCCCCATACAGAAGTGCTGCAGGTAGGGAGGAATGACAGAACATTCCAGCACATGTGTATCAAGCGGCAGCTTCCTCAGGCAGTACACAACCCATTTCACAGTCAGTATTTTATCTGCATCACATACTGCTTAGAAATTCTACCACACAGATAAGGAAGAAACAGTGGCGGCCTAGGGGAGCTTCCTGTTGTAAACTGCCTGTAGCTGCCCCTTTGTGTGTCATCTGCTACTCACTGTCAAGTGTTAGCCTCCATCACTCGAGCTAGAGAAAGAACAATTGAAAATTATAGGCACATTAACAGAGAGAGAGAGTTCTAGGTGCCCTAAAATACAGAAAAGGACCACTTGGGGTGGTGGGGTGGTGGGGGGTGTGTGTGAAAAGATATACAAATTCCACCAGCTTGTTTCTGTCACTTCCTTTTACATGCTTAAAAGAAGAAAAAGTCATGTAGAGGCACACATGCTGGATGTTTTTTCCTATAAAGACATCAGGCAGTCTCCAGAGCATAAATAGACTGTTACTCCATTCCACCCTTTGAGCTAAACAAAAAGGCCAGCTGCTTATGGATTTGACTTACTGAACTCAACAAGCTACAGTGAAGCCTATGTTCCCTACACTCACTGGGGGGGTGTCATAATAATGGTTTCTCCCTGTCGTCGTTCACTTTACCACATGACTCCAGGGGATGGACTGTGCTTAGCTCAGCACAGGTAAGGGGGGTGTGTGTGTGTATATATATAGTAGGCAAGGGAATGGCATTGCAACTTTTGCTTTTCCCCTCACTCCATTAAAGCATCTCTCCATCCAATCCATTTACTATGGGCACATCAGCTGGCCCAAAGCAAACAAGAAAACCCAATTTACAAGGCCACAATCAATTCACACACCTCCAAGGAAGGTAAAATACTAATTTGTACTCAGGTGTGTTCTTACATACTCCAAATTATAAGTGACTGGCCACTTGCCTTTAGGCATAAGCTCCTGATTCTCTCCAGCCTTTTGCAGGAGGCCTATCAGCTTCACAAGCTGCTGAGGATGGCAGTAGCTGGTACAGTTGCACCTTCACTGTGGTTCACAGCCTTGCATTGGTTCCCTTGTTAGCTGAAAGGAAAACAGTGATATAGGGTCAAGCTATTTTCTAGCATCATGTTTTTATTTACCCTGTACAGAAAGACTCAGCAGCAGCACAGACAATTCCTGACAGAAGCCACAGTTACAGTGTGAGCCAACAGTTTAATATGCTGGCGTTGCCAGACTTCTTGTCAAGATGAGATCTTTCTCATCTTGGAACTGCCCAGACAAAAGTTACTCATCTTAATGTACGTATCCTGGGCATAACTTCTCCAGAAAAAAGGAACTTCAGGTAGGTTTGCCTGGAGCCAGGTTTTGACCGACAGGAAGCGCTTAACCAACACAAATTCTCTCAGTGATCAGCACCACACGATTGTTCCCTGGGTTCCCGCAGGTGAAGCTGTCTGGCTTTAACACTAAAGTAAGTTTCCCGGTGAGGGCTTGCTGTTCACAATATTTTAGATTGAGCATTAACTATAGAACTCTCACCCAAAAAAAAAAAAAGTCTCATTTGTCCATTTAAACTAAACAAATAAAGCATTAAACTTTCTCTCACTAACTCTGCTTGCTTTTAACTGAAACAATTGTGAAATTCCTGTGTCAGAAAAGAAAGTATCAGGGGCAAAGTTAGAGAAACATAAGGAAAATGGATCTAGTCACTGAAAGACAGAATCATACATTTCAGGAAAAGAAAGGGCCTTCTGGCTCACATAGCTTATATCCCTAGGCAACAGGATGGTTGCTGCATGGTCTCTAATATGTTTTCATCGATTTTTATATTTTTTTAATACTCCAGAGAGGCAGCATCTCAAACCATCCCTGATAAATTCCTCTTTGTCCACTTAATTTACTGTAGACCTGGAAACCATTTCTTAGCATCTGCAAACTTGCATTTTATTTACTATAATCAGAAAATTCTTTTAAATATAAAATATATTTTAACTTTAATACTAGAGTGGAAGCCATACCAGATAGTTTTCGCTTTTCTCACATGAGAGTATTTGTGATCTGGAGTTCATGAACTGTGCTGCAGTTTGATGCAATAAATGGTACTTTGGCACATTCTTTTCAGAAGGATGAGCAGTCACAGACTTATTTATTCAAACACATTAGTGGACAAATTCACCCCAAAGTTACTTATTTAATATTACATAACCTTTTTCAAAATATTAGTTTGAAGTTTTCCTGTCATCCTCATTAGAAAATGTTTCCCTAAATACCAAATGTTTCAGACAAGCAAGATTAAGGAGTCTGAACGCGGTATTCAGTGCCAGACATTTTCAGATTTGGCTGTTGTGAAAGATTTAGAAGCTGCACACTGGCAGTTTACTTCACAAGTGACCACTGGTTCATAAACTGAAAACTACAGTTTCATAGTCACCTGCAGTCAGCAATTAACCCAGTATAATGATGACAACTATTAGTAACAACGGCACAAGAAGTAAAAACAGAAAAGGTGCCATTAGCAAGTTGAAGTAATCTATTCAGGCAGTAGAACATAGCTCAAAGTTTCTACCCTTGAGCAACCATGTTTGAAATTTAGAAAAAAAAAAATTTTGAAAACTTCTAAGACTGGGAAACTCCAGTGCAAGAGGGAAGATTACTGAACGCCAGCATGGGTTTTCTGTTTTGTTCCGAGATGTGCTTACAGCAGATAACAGTCTCTGAAGCAAGTTAATTTAAATTACAGCTTCATATGATTGCTTATGAAGGACTTAATCTTTTTGGCCACATATTTCAAGCATTATTGTAAACTTCATACCTCAAAACCACACATACTGCATACACAAATGGTCTTAGAAACATTCTGAGAGGGGAAAAAAACAACTTGCAGGTGTGCATTTATTGTATTTCAGCATGCAAGTTACACTGGTGTCTTCAACTGCTTGTTTGTGTGAGCAACTTTCACCCAGTTTTGAAAACAAAACCTACTTCTGTTTGCAGACTTTATGGAATATTGCAGTTAGCATGCTTGCAGCCCCCAATGCAAAGTGTTACTTCTCTGTTGGCTGTAATTAATACAATAAACATGGAACTGTTACTTTTTCTTCCTACATTATTCAAACATCCTAATTGAAACCTTACAAAACCTGGCATGCCATTAGTCTCAGACACAATAAATGATGACCCAAAATGGTTTTGAGACCTAATTCCCTGAAGGTAAGTATTCCACATAAAGTGCCATAGTCTAAATTTCAGAATTAATTATTTTTGTCATTGGTGACAGGCATCATGAATCTGAGTTAATTATACTGGGAATGTCTGTAAACAGAATAACAGCTCAAAAGAAATGCATCTTTTTGATAAAATTTGCCATGCATTTTTGATGCTGAAACACAGAGTCTGTTGGGAAACTAAGCTCAATCTACCCGGAACGTTAATTATATACTATTGCCTCTGCTGGTTAGTAGGTTTAAAAGACTGGCTTGTAACAGTCTGTTACAAGCCAAAGTGACCTGTCTGACTGACAACAGTAGGACAAGCAATACTGGTATCTTAATAAGCGTATGGCCACCAGTCCTAGAAGAACTCAAGAACAGCACTGACAGAGTTTATCAGCTTCGAGGCTGGCAAACCAGCACAGTTTCTCTTTGAGAAGGAAGGACTTTGAGACTTGCATCCTGTTAGAACACAAGCACAGCAATCGATGAGGTAGAGAAAATGAAGATCTATTCAGAGCAGTATGCTTAGAAGTCCTTCCACAGTAAAAGCATATGATGGGCTGAGACTGTTCAAACAAACATTTACAATATTTTCAGAAATATGTCATTATCTCAAACCATGCCATCAGCACATAATATTTTGTCTTGAAACAAACATTTCAAGATTTGACTCTTTAGAGCAAGCAGAGATAATTTTTTTTTAACTAAATAACTTAAGTGCAGTTACTTTAATTTATTTATCAATCTTCACAGCAAATGTTTATTTTGGTAAGTATTTTAATTAGGTCCCATTTTAATTTATTTAGCAACTAACTCAGGTAACTGATTTTGGGAATTAGCCTAACTCTTTCCAAGTGTTCTGCTGGAACTTTATGGTAAATTAAGAACACTCAAGTCCTCAAACAAAAGTTTGTGGAAATGGCATTAATATTTACAAGCATATTAGTCAAATTAAGATCACAAACTCTGAGACAAAACATTAGATGCCCGAGATGGATCCAAAATGATGAAGCATCAAGGTTCATAGAGGTCCAGTGCTATCTATATGAGATAAAGATGAGGTTTATAAAATCCAAACTGCAAAACTCCAGAAGTGACAGAACAGGCTCAGATTAGCTTCTTTATCATGAGATTCTCAGCACACAGCCCAGCTGCACAAGCCATGGTTATGTTCCACTGTCCACAGAGATGTCACTGCTAGGTTTTAGAGGTCCAGAACATAGAGGAAAAAGTCTGAACTTTAAGTTGATCATTGCCTTAAACAGCTCAGACCTAGGTGATACCAGAGAATGCACCAGCGAACTGCCAGTCCTCTTGCACAGCATAAACAAGACTCAGGGCAAATCAGCTCACTATAGTTCTAGCTTAATTTATTTTAATTGCCTTCTATTGCACAATAGCTTTCCCTTATTTTCTCCTTTAAGTGGGAAATACCCAACATTGAATAATGGCTGCTAGTCAACCTGAGAGTAAACTAAATTTATTTTGGCATCATTAATACAAAATCCAAAGGCCATTTCTAAAAATTAATGGAACGGTCAGATAATTTACTTTCTCATTTTTTTGACACTGATGTAAAAATAAAACTACTCAGACCTTTTTAGATGACTGAGACCTCAGTTTGTGACAATGCTATTCTTTCCATAACACAAATGGAATACAGTCTCCTGGGTAGGAATCGGAGGACACAGGGAAAGTTAAAACAACATGAACCCTTATGGAATTTTTACATTCAATCCCTATAGTGTTGCCCAGTGGCATCCAGCTATCAAGTTTCTCCTATCTTCTGCAAAAGTGATTAGATTGTGCCTATAGGTCAGAAAGTTCCTAGTAGATTGCTTACTTTGATCCACAATACATTGTTTTATACAAGTCAATGATTGTTGCCAAAATAACTCTTCCAAGTGATGCAAAACAATTGTATAATATTAGCTTACCATCAGAAGAAAACCTGAACATGTTTTAAAGTGCAGAATCTTACCAGTTTCTGTAATTCATAACAGGCATTGAGGGTTTGTCTCTTAAAAGTTAGAACATTTACAGTTTTGATTAGTTTTGTTTTAATTAGTATTAACTTTAGGGAACCATCTCCTGGATACTGAGGACATATCAGGATTAATTTTTTTAAGCTTTTCATTTCAGTGTGTAAAAAAACCCTCTTATTTTTTCTTTAGACAGTTCATTCCTAAGAACAACACATACAGAACATTTTCAAACCTGTTTTATAGTGCTCTGGAACATTTCAAGGATTTCTAAAGCATTTTAAAATCCTTTCTATAACAAAGGTCAGGATTTTTGATGGAAAATAACCAACCAACCAACAAGCCCACTCTGCATGTAAGATCTCTTTGAAGGGAGTACGTAATGAAGCAATTTCAGCACAATACACAGAAACAAGTCAGTCTAGAATCTACCCTGAAATTCCCCCAGGATGCTTGTGTGTTGGCCATATTTACATGATTTGATGTGTAAAAACCCAGTACATGTTTGGACAGGATTTGGTCTCTTTGCTCAAAAAAGATGAAATGGTACACCAGCATACACAGAAGTGTACACGTAAACCTCCAAGTCCTTCACATGGCTATGAAGAACTTAAAAAGTGAGACTGAGCACACAAACGAAGATAGGAGTAAAAGATACTAGCAGAGTCTCCCTGCCTTCGTTTTCAATCACTGGGGATGAAAATCAATGCTTATTAATCTGGTTTCTTTCTCACTGCAGAAAGTATAACACTATTCATGCCAGGAATATACTTTTTATGAAATAGCACGCATAGCTGTCTGAGAAACTGCAGAGAAGTACCCTGATTCTGTAAATTATAACAAATCTTGCTTCATGAACCTGAAAACACCCCAATGAAGAGTATATTTCTCAAACCTGAAACGTTTTCCAATTTTTTTTCTGCAAAGATGACCTATTAATCCCTGGCTGCTGTCAAAAAAAGATTCTCTCTGATTTGTTACTGTTTGCTTTTAAAACAAATACTTTACGACAAGCTGAGACAGCCCATTGGGCGGGCTTACTCACCAAGATTTTCAAGCACAAAAGATCAACTTCTAGACCCTGAGCTTAAGCTCTCTCAACAGCAGGTTAATTAAATTGACTGTGCCTCAGTGACAAGAAATGCATATGTAAAACAGGACACAAAAAATTTATAAGATACATATAAATATACCTCAGTGTTGGCAGTTTGCTCTAGTAGCTTCTTTCCCAACTACTAAATTTGTCTTCAGAACATGAAACAACCACCCATTCATGCAAATTGTAACTCATACCATAGCATCTTTCATTCACTCCACTCGTATCCTTTCCTAACATGTAACAAAGGATTATCCATGGGGTAAAACGTCCAGTTAAGGTCCAGACTAGTCTTCCACGGCTATTGCTGCTGTTTCATTAGTACAGTGCTGTTTACGTTTTTCAATAGTTTTATAACAAAATTAATTCAGGACTGGTTTATTTACATGTCTGCAAAATACGAACAAAACCCCATAATTCTGATTACATAGTCTTTTCAATGCTCAATACATATTTATGACATATGGTGAATACAGTCTTAAACCACCATTAGTAAATGCAGCAATCAGATTTTAGTAAAGTTCTGAATAGAGTGAATCTAGGTCATCATTTATACATATTAAATGTAAATAATACTTTCATTACAGGTCAAGCAAACCTCCTTACTGAATAACTAAATATTGTTGCAGATCAAAATACTTACCTCTAGGACCTACTGGGACCATTGTCTGAAAAGATTTCAAATTCCAAATTCTTCTAGTCCTGCCATGGATATGAATAATTTTGAATGTCACTGATCATTTTAGATGTGGTTGTTCAAGCCTCTGTCACCTCACCATGTCTATATATACACACCCAGGCTATTTGGGGTGTATGTGTATATATACACACAGAGCCCATTAAGGCTATATACATACACTCACAAAACTTAGGTGTAGAGCAGCAGAACACACCATGAAGTGTTTCAGGAATCCTGGGGGGATGATGTTTGTGGGTTTAGGGGTTTGGGGGATGGTGTGGGTGTTTGCATTTAGTCTGACAGCCAGATTAGCCTGAGGCAATTCCTGTGTCTGCAGTATGTCTCAGTGTATTGCAATATATTTCCTCCTCTTGTCTTGCCAGCTTCTCACCTTTCTGATCATTGGGTTTTAGTTTCCACATAAAAAAAACCACAAAAAAACTTAAAGTTTGGGGTTTTTTTGGTCAGTCTGTCATTAGACTTTAACTGACTTTTACTGCTCACTACATCACTTGAAAATCCATTTAAAATTTGTTAGTCTTCATACCACTTTAAAACCCCTGAATATTTCTAACTAATTATCTCTGCATCTCTAGACCAGTATCAGTCTCCTTTGTTACCCCTATATTCCACTTCCAATTTGGCAAATGTTATTGATCAAAGAGGGAATCACCAACTTTATATAATGAGCATGGAAGGGCTTTAAAAAAATTACTTTCTTTTAATGTATTTCTTTAAATTAGTTCCTTTGTCTCTCCTGTTCCACTGATTCTTGCATCTTCATACAGCTAACTTTATACTAATGAACTTGCCCTGTAAGATCAGCTGCTGCCCTTATGCTGTTGTTTTTTCCAGCCTCTAATGTTCTACTCACAATAGGTTGAGTGCAGTGGATTTCTTTTCTCCATCTTTGCAAATACTTTATTGTGAGAGTTTCTTCAGTGTCTAAACTATTTTTGGGATATATGACACATTAAGGTAAGCCAACGCCTGACCTCATTAGGACAATTAATCAGAGAAGAGAATGACTTCTCAGGAATGATGAAGAGCTTTTCTCATTGAAGAGTGCAGATCATACATCATTAAGGCATCTGGGCAGGTACGGAGCAGTGCACATGCAAAAGGCTTCACTGTAGAGATCACCTTAATGACACTGTCAATATGGAGGTGGGAGGAAATTTACTGAATCACAGGGGTTGAAAGAGAAACATGATTCCGATGATTAACAATTAAGGATAGCCAGTCTTGGAGCCTAAGCTTTAAAACATAACAGCCTTGTATTTTGTCTGAATACTTGTCATACTATACCAGCATCACTGAACTCACTAGCGCAGCGCAACGGATTCACCACAGCAGCTCTCCTTCAACAGAGAGGTTTCTAATTCCAGAAGACTCAATTATCATTTCAAACAGGCTTTTCAGGAAATAGCACGTAGAAGTCTACAGATTTGAAAGCTACAGATTCCAAGTCTAATCTTTTGAAAGTCAACAGAGATCCTAATAAATCACTATGGTCTTGTAATACTGTCCGATTTTATTTCAATCCAAACCAAGTTCAGCTATTAGAAAGAAGCATAATTTGTTAAAGAAAACAGTCTTCTCAACAAAGTTTTGTTTTGTTACATATGAAATTTTCTTGTTTTAGGTAGATAAAAGCTTTTGAAATAAATCACCAATGGGGAAACTATGCCTTTTGAAAAGTGTTGAGGATTTAAAAAAAAAATAATCTGTAATTTGCTGTTATGAAAACATACAATTATTTTTAACATATGACAAATAGATTATTTTTGTTCTACTGTCAATGATGGGATTACCATTTCTTTCATTAGGTAACAAAGTGCAGAGGTACCAAAGATTATAACCCATAAATAAAACTCAAGTTTTGTCTTTGGACAAAGGCCTTTACCAGGTCATTGAAAAATGCTTTAGTCATTAACTAAAAGCTTTTTATTCACCTGTCAGGCAATACACAAAACATTAACCTGATCTCAAATCTCACCTTAAGGGGAACAGCTGCCTTCCCTTAGTATTCAAACAAGCAAACTCACAGAATAGCTGAAGCATTGCACAAGGACTGGTTACAATTCAAAGGCTTTGTAAGCACTAAGGCAACATTCCAAAGTGGTAAGACGAAACTGTTCCATCAGTTCTTCAAATGAAACAGGAAAAGCCCTCCAACCTTCAAAATCCACTCTGATTTCAAATAGCAGTAACACACATTTTCAACTTTTTCAGTGCTCACTCTTTTGTGGGACAAAGGTGCGGATTATAGAAATACAGTATGTGCCAAGTGCTGGAGGGCATGTATGACATGGTGTACCCTTTAGAAAGAATCCACATATTTAAGATTAAAATCAAACCCCATCGCTAACTGTGGCATCTGATCAAACTTTATTGAAGCTGGACAGCTTACACATCCTTCATTTAAAAATAGCTGTCAGAAGCAACATGGAAGCATGTCACCACCCCAAAATGCAAAAGTTCTCAGGTATTTGGAGGTTATTCAAGGGCCTTCTCTGCTGTTCCTGAGTGCAAGAGAGCATTTGGATTCCAGCTAATAGTGTAAGTGTCAGAGGTAAGAATCTATCTGGCTTAATTGCTCCCGCTTCAATTGCATTTTGGCTGCACAAGTTCAAATATCAGGAACTAGTACATAATTCAAATGAAATCAATTGCACAAGAATTAACCCTTTCTGGAAAACTGAGCCAGGTCACTCTTGGCTAGTCATGCAGACCATTTCTATCTGAAATTACCATGTTAAGAAACTTACTCCAACCAAGCTAGTGCAAAGATGTACACAAGCCACACAAGAAGTGAGCTAGCTTTCACTTTTCAAACTTACTAAATGAATATTCACACAATGTTATTGTTAGTGTCAGAAAAATCACGTATTAAGCTTGTTGGCAGAACTCCCAATTTTGTCATGCCAGCAGTAATATTGTACCTACGTAACATGCTGTTCCAAGCTCAGCTCATCAATAATACCATCATAAAGAAGCATTAGAAACTTTATAGTCCTTAGATGCAATCTTTTTCGTAACTACTTCAAGCAATTTCTAAGGGCTTATTAAGATTACAAAAACTATTATTCTTCCTACACACTCCTTGCTCCATATATTATAATATATATATTTATTATATATAGTTTTCTCAGTTCTCAATGGCAAGATAAATATACGAAAGAGGATGCATGCTTCCAGCAGATGATTCAGCAAGCGTTTTGGGGCAGCAAGCTCCTGGTCTCTTCAGCTACCCTCTGAAGATTAGATGCTACTGTAGTGACAAGAAAGCTGCTGTTCATCCGAATTCTATAGGTCCAGTTGCAGAGAGGAAGTTTCTAAGCATGTGCGTTTTTGATTATACTCTGAACAGGGATAAAATAGCCACTAGCAGCTGAAAAGCAACATCTTGTAAGGTATCACCATGCACAGATCAGGACAACACTAAGTGCAGCTAGGAGTCTGCATCACTTGCAAGTGCTCTGAAAGTGGGCACTTCTGCTCTGGACTTCATTCTTGCTTGTTTGTTAAAGTTCTTTTAGTTCCACATAAAATGGAGTGCTAGAAGTTTGGCTTTGTGTGCAAATCCAGTGTCACAGAAAATCCCCAAACGCACCCAGAGATCTACTGGATTATCTATCTAATTGTTTAAAATTCTTTGTACACTATTACCTTGGCATATCTTAAGTAAATTAGTGTTAAAGCACTGATCTTATACCTTTACAGCTGAGAGTTGAATAAATATTGCAGCTTCAGTCTTCATCAAGTTCCTATGATCTATTTCTAGTCCTGATTCTATCTATATAGCCCCTGACTATATTTTGTAACAGCCCTGAGGCTATTCTGTTTTATCTTGACAATTATTATCCTTAAAGAACAGCACAGTGAACAGACCCATGCTCACCCTAGAGTCCAATTTTTTTGTAATTCTGTCCAAGTCCTATGTTCCATAATAGCTTTACATTTGGAAACATGACAGATAACCACAAATGTGAAGAACCAGTTTTAGCACAGCTGGTCAGCATTTATGCAACACTTTTTCTATTAGAAGATCTCCAGTAATGATGGGGGTTTATCTTTAACCCTCACGTGTCACTAATGTTCCCATCAGCTTTAATGGTCCATATTCTCTATTGAGTCACACTGATGTAAAAAAGAGCAACTTTACTCAAATCAGTTTCTGAAAGCACTAATTTAGAGACAGAATTGAATCTGGATATAGACTCTATTTCTGATATTTGATAAGTAAGCAAAGATTATGGATATTTTGAAAAGATAACAAAAATATACCAAAGGTCTTCCCTAGAATGTTATCAGCTGTATTTAAGGGCGTTTCCATCATAATTGATAGCTATGTAGATTTCAATTTCTCACCACAGTCAGTCATACTACAAATAGCATCATTATTGGCTCAGTAGAACTTAGACTGAGAAAATAAATTCATTTCACAGATGTTACTCAGAATTCATGACCAAGCTGTCTTAAATCCCAGTCCTGGACTGGAAATAAACTCACAACAAGCCCTTGTACCAGTCCCACATCATTCATAAGCAAAACATCAGATTGCCCTTGATTTTTTATTTCTTGTAAAGATTTACACTGCAACAAAGAGGCAGTATCCAAAATTAGCATAATTTGGTAAAAGTATTCATGAAGAATAATGGATTTGTTCCTGAAATGTCCTTGGCTAGGCTACTGATAGATTTAACATAAATCTCAATAGAATCTATTTTCATCTAAAACACCATATATATTTCAGTGCACTCTGTAATTATAAAGCAATATTCGAGTCCTCTGTTCCTCATGATAAACTGCACTGTTTCTATTTACAGTTCACCTAACCAAAACCTTCCCAGAAGAGGTCTTCAGTTAGTTGCTGAACAAGAAAGCAGTGTTGGATAAGCATGTTAGTATTTGACCAGCTCAAGGTTTGTCCAACTATTCCTGCCAGGAAGGCATTTTTCTTGGAAGGTCACAGAAAATTGTCTTAAAGAACATCAAATAAAATTCAATAAAAAATTCTACATTAAGCTACAGGTCTGCCAAATTAACTCCACTCCTTCCAACTCTATATATAAACAGAAGAATTTTATGCAGTGTCATCTTTAAGAAACATACTAAAGAAACTTCATTGTTTTCTTCAATTCAACTTTTCATTTACTTTTCTTAATAAACTACTTTCTTTACTGAAACAATGAGTCTTCTACCTATTCAGTATCACAGCATGAGTTCATAAAGAAACAGGACAGAGTTCAGAAAGTCAAGTTACAGTGTCTGAGCCTCCAAAAAATAATGTTAAAGAAAATATCCCACAGATGTTTCTAATTCTAATACTATTAAGTTCAGAAGATTTTTCCTTGCTCATCTTTTGCCTCAGTGATGTCTGATAGTATGCTCCTCATTCAAAAAAATAAAGAACAGTTAGACTAAGGAAAAATACCTGGATCTGCTGACTCAAAGAACATCAAGAATTTACAGTGTCAATGGCCCTGAAGATTAGATGTTTTCAAAAGAGGAATTTTTATTATTTTAGATATGCATATTTTTAGATATACAAGGGAGCTTAAATAAAATGGAGATACTACTTTTTTATTATTTAGAAAATACATTCAAACCTATAACTCAAAGCAAAGCGACAAAACTGAAGTGACTGATTTCACGAAGAATGGTATATAGCATTACATCAATTAGCACACTAAAGCTATTAACAGTTACTTCAAGACTTTACACTTACCACAGAGAATACACAATTCTCCCTCTTACATGTTTTAACTGTAGCAATTATGAAAATAGCTATTTAATTCAAAAAATGCATGGCATCTTCAGCTCCTGCCTGTGTCAGCAGAAGCTACAGATGTCTCTGAATCTTGAATTAATTCTGATTAGAAGTGTAAAATATGCTTATTGATGCGTAAATTTTGTACAGCGTATATAAGTTTACCCTACGAGCAAGAGCCATAATATGTGCAGTGATTTACAAAACATGGATTTGGCACATTATATTAAGACATCCTTTTTATCTTCAGTGATACAGAGATATCATTAGCACATAAAGTATATTTATATATCGCATAACAAAGCACAATACCTCTTATATACTTCAGTCCTTGGCACTAACATTAACTACTGTTTTTCCAAGTGAAATATGAACATTTTAATGTGTGTCATTTGATCCAACAAAAGATACTGCCTCACAAACAGAACAAACTTCCCCTCAGAAACCTTACTGCCTTTTATATCATTGGCTTCCTCAGCTATAAACAAGGTAATGGTGTGAAGAGCAGGGTGTGACATGCTGGGGTGTGAGAGGCAGAAGGCTAACTCCAAGAGAGAGGGTGAGAGATGAAGATGACACATCAGAAAAAGGAAGATAGATTAGTTTTTTAGTCAAATGTAAGACAAAACATCCACAACTGGGTTTTTTTGCAAAGGAATTGGGCTTTCTATTAATTCAGAAATACCCTGTGCTGAGGTGTTTGCTATATAAGCTCTATCGACCTTGAAGGCATCTGTTGTTCCCTGTCAGTGGCAGGTACCAAGGAAAAAAAGCAAGTCAAGGCAATCCATTCATTATAAACCTTCCAATACTTATCACCACAAAACCATGGCGTTTCACAAAACTGTTCTATTATGGATGTTTGGAAAGCAGATAAAAACTGAATAAGTCGATTTCATGGAATCTTTGAGAAAACGCACCGAGCCACAAGCACATTCACATTCACCTAGCAAAACAAACTAAAAAAATTCTGGATAGAAATGAGGAAAATAATGCTAAAGTAAAAGTCGGGAGCATAACAAGAAGTCCAGCTCAAACTGAGTTGTACTTTTAATTCTACTGCCACTCACATGGGCTTTTTTGTGAAGTATTAATCATCTGCTGATTGCATTCTTGGGTTAGATTAAGATAATTTTATCGATGCCGAATCAGACAGGTAACCATTACCATTTAGTTTTAATAGGTTTGATGCAATACATTTTTATTGCTGAGGTAAGTATTGATTAAAGCCTCTGCCTCCACTTGTTTTGATTGCCTCATGTAATTAGGAAGACTAATAAGAGTAAGAAGTACAAGTAACATTTTATATTTGCATGAAGGCCTGTGAATGACCTTTACAAATTGAATATACTTCAAAATACATCTGCCCTTGAGGTAAAGGACAGCAAATAAACAGGAAGCCAGTAAACATCAAGGTATAAAAAAAGGAAGAGTCTATGAATTGCTGTGAAGTAGCACGGTATCTTCGAGGTCTGGACAGAAAGGATTCCCACGAATCAAGTCTAACCTGCCCTGACTGACACAGAAAGCTAAGTTCATACCATTTCAGAGGATATACTCCTGATATTTTAAAACGTGATTTGAGGATTTTTAAGCAATTCTAAAAACTGCAATCCTACCCAAAACTGTGAGATGCAGTTGGGTGGTCACAAAGCTATGTTAAAGTAGTCAAGGGTGTAGGAAGTGCAGAAACACGACCACAAAGACCAGAGCAAAGTCAGGGTGCAGGGCTTTCAAACAGGCAGAGATTTCCCAGAACTGACCAGACCATTTATCCCCGTGAGCCAACATCCTGCTGGCAGCGACTGCCAACACTTGACTCAGCAGGGAGTATGAAGAGGAATGTCTGATGAAGATTTTTTTATGTATCTTTGGAAAACCTAAGGTCAGATTTGTCAAATACAATCTCATTTGTCAGATAATCTCCCAAGTGACATTGTAACAATGTTTAATGACAATTGGCTTTTATAGAACAGCTAATTACATTAATGAAAAGTGCAAAGAATAGAATTTTGAAATATATTGTGAACAGATGCAGTATATGTTTTCAGATAATGCATTTCTATGCCTGAAAAATTATTGAATTCATTTCATAAAATCTGAGAAATCCGGTTTGGAAAGCACCAAGCAGACCCATTTTCTTTCTCTCGCCTAGGGCGGGATGCATTACTCATTTACTGTACTGTACTATGTTTTCTAGACCTGTCTCATTTTAAACACAACTTCAAAGATATGAAGCATCCCACACTTCTCTTGGGAAACTACTCCAAAATAGTACAGAGGTTTATTTCTGACATTTAATATAATCTCTCCTCCTCAGCTTCATCCCATTACACTCACTGTCACCTTCTAACAGAGTTTGAAAATAAGCAGACAGGGATTTTGTGAAATCTCGTTTAAAGTTTTGGACACTGTCATCCATATTCTAAGAAAAACATGTTACACCACCTGAAGCCTATCCTGACTTATTTCTAAAATGCCACCCCCAAAGCCACACGGCCAGACTTACAGCCACTTTCCTCTCTCAAGGAACTTCAGTGAGAAAGGAAATGAACGGCTTTCTTCTGTTAGCCACAGCTGGGAAAGGCTCAGAAATATGATCACACTCAAGACATTTTTCCAGAACCCTTCATCAATCCCAAACAAAATTCCCCTACCTCTGCTGATCCATAACAGTGGAGGAAAAGTTACTGTCTATTTCTACATCAAAACGGAGTATCCTGCTATATGAGTAAAGTTGGCTTTCCAAAGGAAATCTGATGTATCACATATTCTGACAGATTCATTTGACAATGGTATCCAATCATAATAAGATAATAATTATTTCAATAAAACAAAGGTAAAACAGGTTATGAGATGTGCTGCATGCCAATAGCTGAGGTTCCCAGCTCCCTGACCGCAGATTGTACCGCTTGTTACATAGAAGAATTTCTGCTTTTTACATCTAATGGACAAGAAAATGGTATTGCTCTCTCCAGACTCCAAGTACAAGTGAAATCAGGAGATAAAAGAAGAGTTACAATGACCTTTGATGTAGAGGATTTATAAGAACTTATTCCACCATATAACTTATCCAAAATGACATCTTTAAAGCAGCCTGCAGGCTCTGGGATACCTTTCTCCACTGTGCAAACGCTTGTGGAAAACAGAAATGAAAAGCTCTTTAATATGTAACTGTTCTGTAAGCTCCTGATGTGCCACAGGGAGAACCCACATGCTTCTGCTCTATTTGTTTGATAACTGTATATCTTAAAGGGGATTTAGTGCACCAAGAGTTGCACAAAGGACTACAGTAAAATGCATCATTTATTTACAAAAAAACCCCTAACCATCAAACAAATTAGTGAGGGCTAAACAGACTCTATATAACCTGGTCCAAAGTACAAATCATTGTATGGCTGCCCATGGAGCAACTGGGAAGGAGATTATGAGCTGAGGTTATCTTCCTCCTCCTCAGGGCAAAACAGTCTATCCCACTTCTTCACCACGTGTGTGGTGTCTGACCTGGTACTCTAGCTACAGCATGAAGCATGCAGGCAGCAAGGTGTCACCAAGGTTCTTGCCCATTCTCTGTCCTCTCCACTCCCTTCCTGACTACTTGAGGAGGCAGCAGAGATGGCAGCATAGGAAAATCTGGGAAAAGTGCAATTATTTTTTTTTTAAAAAGGATTTTTTTAAATTTCAAAGTAGTGCATATGGGATGCACAATTTCCTATCTGCCTCAACAGGTTTTTATAGCTCTGCGATTGTGTAGTTTTGTGCAGTAGTACAGAAGAATTCCAAGCTTGCAAAGCTCTATTAGTGTCATAACCACTGTTAATATTCCAGACTTGTGCACACAGGCTTATTTCTCCTGCTACCTTGAAACTAATTGTAAACAAACTCATATTAAAACACACAATAGAACTCACCTACGGTCTCTTCTGGGAAAAATTCTTATCAGCTGCTTGTACCATTAAACTGAATGCTCCTATACATGCGTTTTCTCTACAAAAAGTCTGCTAAAAAAAAATAATCAAACTTAAGCCCCCTCAAACTACCAGGCCTTTTAGCCAGAGCAAGCTCAGCATCCTATTATTCCATTAATAGTCCTAAATAAACAAGGCAGATATGCTCATGTATGTGGTACATATCTTTTTTTTCATTATGTCTCTCTGCTCCTCTTCCCCTTCAGCTTGGTGAGTTTTTCATTTTAGCCATCTTCTATATTGTTTTCACTGTAACGATGATAAGTGAATGAACAACAGACAGGATGAAACTCAAAGCAACCTGTAGTAGTAACACCTGTGCTACAACTGAAGCTCAGCCGTTTATGTAGGCAGGAGACCTATGGGCCTTACACTCAGTGAAATCAATCCCAAGGACCAAAGAGAGGCAGGCACTACCTCTGGTTTTGCCTACTGCTTTCTCATTACCTTCCTCAGTAACACAGGATCATTTTCCTTACCTCACAGCGAAAGCCTCCACATGCCTATAAGGAGTGCTGGTGGCATTCTTAGTGCATTTAACACCCTTGCCAGAGGCAAGGGAGGCCTCTTACTTTTTCTAGGGTCTTCAAAAAAGAACAGCAAGCCAAGAACATTGAACTTCAAATTAAACCTTCGAACTGACTATTCAATTCCCACATGAGGAGCAGGCAGGCATGTTAAATTAAGCACATGTCTTCTAGTCTCTAATCAGACTATAAGGCACAGTTTCACCTACTGTAAGCAAACACATTACCAATAGCATTCAGTTACACCAGTTCTTTTGAAAATCAACATGAAATAATTTTGAGGTATAACGTGAATCAGGACACTATAGGAATAAAACAGTCCCCCATTCACTTCTGAGTTTGCAGAAGTTGTCTACATAAGAATGCTGAAAATATAGCTGCACCCTGTCACTTATCAAGTCTCTTGAATTTAAGAATTTCAAACTTTAATTTACTTCACTACTTCCTTCAGAGATATTATCAGATATATCCTGGCAATAGCAGAGCATCTAAAATCAATTCCAAATCAAATATTTTCTGAATACATTTTTAGTTGCAGTGCTATTACACCTACAATAGCCTAGCAGAAAGTAAAAAGCATATTTTCCTAGTACTTGTATAAATAGAAGCAAACACAAAAGATAAAAGGGTGCAGGTTGCTAAAACCTCGATAACTTCACTTTTTCCAACATTCATGCCACTAGAGCTTTTCTAGTAATGTGGTAGTATCACATACAAATACATTGATTAGCACAGGTAGGATCAGCTGTCTTTCAAACAGAGTTCAACCTTATTTTCCTTTAGTCCTTTCTCTTTGAATCTGAGATTACGCTGTAGTTGACCCCAGACTGGATAGAGCTGGAAGAACAGTATCCTGTGTTCCAGCACTTGTTTCACTTGGCTGTATTTGATCCTCTCTGCCCCTTGCGGGGGTCGTTTGTGTGCTATCACAGCATGTCTATTTTCTCACTTTTCTCTCTATAGCCATTCTTTTATTCCCATCTTCATTCCTTTCACATTCTCTGCCTCTGTGAGTCTCCATAGCAGTACTGACTCTTGATGACTGCTCGCACTGCATGGCAATTTGGGGTTTTTCTTTAATTCCCAGCAGTCTAAGCTCCAAGTATCCAGTTTACCCAATGATTTCTATTTGGTTAAATCCAGGAATTCTGCAACCCCGTGCTCTGCTTGACGTCTAGTTCTGGCAGTCAGATAGGCTTTTTCTCTACATGCTCTGTGAGCTTTGGGACTCTGCTCTTCTAGTTTCCTCCCATGCTTTCTTACTTTTTCATGATTTCTTCCTGCAATCAGTGCCTTATATATACACGACTGTTGTGGTTTCTGCTTCTACCCTCTCCACTGAGGAGTGAATGCCATACCAGATGAGGTACAACCCACCCATTTTAACATTGCTAACCATCTCCACTGTTACCAGTCTTTGATCCTGACTACTTCCAGATCAAGACCAAAGACAGGAATACCGAACTTGGAGATCTCTGGCTATCATATCCAAGGAGCCACAATGTAATACTTTCTTCTAAAACAGATCAAGCTCTACCCTAAAAGTAGTTAGGGTTTCTTGACACTACTGATGTTATAGAAGTGTTCCAGATCTTCCCATCTCTGAATTTCAAAAATTTTAATCACATCACAGTACATCTACTTAATTCATTCCAAATAAAACAATATTTTCCATTTTTTATAAAAAAAACCCTTAAGATTGTTTGAAGTTGCTAGAGTTGCTGTCCCCACAGACACACACAAGACTACAAAGAGATAATTTAATAATAGGAAAATTAACTAACAAAATAGGCAACTTGAACCACTCTTCTACCATATCATTCTGTAACTTCAGAAAAATCAGTGTGCTCATCTGACCTAGCTAGAGTAACAACCCAGCTGCAGTCAGAGAATAAGACCCCTACACAGACAAATAGAATCTGAAACCACCAAAAATTAGTAGGAAGATGACAAATGAATTTCTTAATTTGGCAGATCTCAAGTATGGACCCAGGTGGTCAGTTATTTGCGCAGAACACTTTTCTGTTATAGCCCTTATCTAACTTCCACAGCCATAAAAATAAATAACAGCTTTTGTCTAGGTAGCCTTTTGAATACCCGTAAGCTGAAAGCACTGATGCCCTCTCTGGGTCTTGAAAAGGAGGTATGTAACCTTTAAGCAGAATTCTCTTATTATCTAGCATTTTTAAGTTTCCTTGGAAACCAAGACGTGCCCACAGGAACAGAGTTTAACTACTTGGTTTTGGTGGCCTTTTCCATTTAGTTTTATCTCACTGCATGTTGAAGTGAAAATATAATAGGCTACAACAGAAAAATAAATGAAGGGAAATCTGTCGCATACAAATGGAAGCAAAGGGAATCTAGCTTTGAGCTATAAATACATAAAGGTCCCAAAGGTATGTATGCAAGTAAAAATGCAGCAGTTAGTAGCTGACATAGTGACATTTTCTTGAGACAGGATAGAAAGTCCATAAAATAAGCAAATAAAGAGAAAAATACCAAAGCAGCACACAATGAATCCTTTGCAGTGGGCAGAAGAGTATCAGACAGAATGTGCATAGAGAGTGTAGGGTTTGATCTCACTTTCCCTAATGGAATTTATGTCCAATTAATACCTCTTTACCACATTGAGACTAACATGATGAGATCTATAAAAAGGTTTTCTCTGTCTGAAGCATGGCCTTTTAAATTTTGTCAGCACTACCACTGATGTCAGAATAAGCTCAAAAGGAATGACTGCAAATTTTCAGAATCCCTATGGAGTCAGAGGAAGGAGCGGTACCAGATTTGGAGCAGAGTGATCGCCCACTACACTTTTAAATTAGTTTTCCTAGGAAGACAGAATTTCACTTAAAAGATCTAAGGAGGTGACAACTATCAAAATTACAAATTGTGAAACCTTCAAATTATTCTGTTGTCTGACTTTTCCATTGCTGTTATTCTTCAGGTTTTTTTCTTCAAAAGAACAGCACAGAGCCTACCACTTGCCATAACTTCCTCTGACACACAAGATTATGATCCAATCATGGATTGTTTCAAAGGTTACAGCTGTGCACTTCTGAGGTTTCTGGATTAAGGTAAACAAAATAATTCTGTTACCTAGAGGTATTAAACACAGGTAGGGACTTGACTGCATTAGTGGTGGGTTTTAAGTGTGTGATTGTACTAAGCAGAAGCAAGATCTTTCTTACATGAAAGGAGATTAAAAAAGGTACTGTTAAAAAAAATAGTAAATATCAAGCAAAAGATGACTTCCCAAACTTTTTTTTCCAGGAAGACACAGTGACTTTATGTGCAGCACCTTCAAAAACACACATGAAAGTGGTCAAATGACACAGCTGCCTGTAACGGCTAATGAAGATAGCTAACATGTTGTAAGGTCCCTGGTAATTTGAAGCAATGGTAACTTTGATACTAGTTTCTAACACAGAAGCAATTTCTTTGCATAACATTCTTAAACTGGACTGTCTGGGGAAGGATTGGGAGTACAGAAAAAGAAGCTGTGTTTCCAAGTTTGAGATGTTTTTAGTTCTCTAGATCTACCACTCAGGGACAATTTTAAGAAAAAGTTACCACCCATTAAGTATTTTTACTTAATCTTGTCATTTCCACTGACATTTTGTTGCATTTTCATGCCTCCTTGTTTCAAGTATGCCTGCATGCAGAAATACAAATATGCTCAGGAGTCCTTTGAAAGATCAAGCTCTAAGTGAATATGATATTCAAAAGCTTGCTTATACCTTGACATATTCTGTGAATTCGTTGAGGCATGATTATGGGCTGTAATATATTTATCTGAAATACACTGGTACACTTTGTACTGATAAAATACTGACAGAGTAAAAGTCATACCATGTAATGAAAACAGTATTGAAGAGGAAGATAGTAAAATAATCAGACACAAGCACATATTGCCTGCAGAAGGGTGAGGAACTTCTCAAAGGTGAAAAGCTTTACTGACATGGGGGGAAAAAGAAAAAAAAAGTCTTAATGCAATCTTACAGTCTCCAATGGTTTAAATTCAAAATTGAGAGCACAGGTTGGAAGATCAACCAAGCAAGTCTTTTACAGGAGCCTTCTCCAGCAGAACACCTCCTGGAGGCTAACCAGCACTTGGGCACTTGCAGCAATCTGCCTACAGGTTTTGTCAAATGAATGGGTGCGGACTCACACCTAGAGACAAGTCTGTTCCAGCGGTTTTGCAGCCTTTGATGTGAAATTTATAGCCAGGCTGAAAGCCCAGAAAGGCTTAGTTATCAACCACCTAAAATTTACACGCTCAGCTTGGAACTCTGTTCGCCAGAGACTGGGTTGATTTCACAGAATCATCGAGGTTGGAAAATGCCCCTGAAGCTCCTCCAGCCCAACCCTGACCCTCCCCCTGACCCTTCCCAACTCCCCCAGATCCCTCAGCGCTGGCTCAGCCCGACTCTTCAACCCCTCCAGGGATCCTGGGGACTCCCCCCTGCCCTGGGCAGTCCATTCCAACGCCCAACAGCCCCTTCTGCACAGAAATCCTTCCTCAGAGCCAGCCTGACCCTGCCCTGGGCAGCTTGAGGGAAATATTCCCCATGATATGTGCACAGATAGTCACAACATTGAAGTATTGAAGATAAGAATATATCTCAAGTAGAATTAGACACGTGCAACAATTCAAAACATCGCAGAATTTCCAAGTGAAGAACTGCATGCAGATGCACCAAGTCAGGCCATGACTAACCCTAACCCTCTGGGGCACTCTGACAGAATGACAGAGAAACTCAGGGTGCAAAGGGCCTCGGGAGGTCTCTGAGCCCAGCCGCCAGCTCCAAGATCAAACCATCTTGTTCAGGGCTTTATCCAGTCAAGCCTTGAGAAACTCCAGTGATGGAGACCACAGCGCCCCTGTGGGCGAGCTGTTCCAGTGCTTAGCTTTCCTTGCAACAGCCCTTATGAGCAGCCAGAACTGCTCTTGGTGCCATTTATGCCCATTCAGTCATGTCCTCCCAGCCTCCGTCTTCAATACAGTTTTAAAGAATTCAGCTCTGTCCAAATTTTCATTGCATTTCAGAACACAATACTTCACACAGTGTACAGACCTGTATACTTAAACATATGCCTTGAGTACAGAATAATTTCCCCCTTAATATCTGTTATAATACTGGTCCTGGGTCTCGGGGCTCAGCTGACTATCTGAACTGCTGCCAGAGGGTTCCAGTCTAGTTGCTGTTTAGGTCACCTGTTGGGGAAACCCAAGAAGCAGCTGGATCCTAATGCCAAGAGAGAATTTAGCATCACATACCAAGTACTCCAAAGGCAAGTTAAATCACTTTGTAACTTGCAGGATAATAGAAGCAAGAGCAGAGGGAGATATTTTTCATTCAAAAATTGCTTCATGCAGAAATGATGATCCGATTTTATTAATGTCCCTATACACATGGATAGTGTCTTTTCCCCCTTAACCTATTTCTTTATGTATAATGCTGTGATATACTACCATCCTTCCTGAATTCTGACACAGGTGACACTGATGCAAATTATGCATCTCAATAAGATTGCACTGCTAAAACTGAGATAACTGATACACAAATGGTTTTGTTTTTTTTTCTTTTCCCACAGCTAATTAAAATTCCAGGGTTTAAGTAACTGTTATCATGTCCAGAGACAGAGATAAATGGATGAATACATAGAAAGCTCTGTATAACACATGCATGGAATAACTTTAGAAGACAAGAGGGGGCAAAATTAATAGTTGCTCTCAAATTGATAACAGTCCTAAAATGCCAGCGGTGCTTTGCTTCTGCACCCAGCACATCCTTTTATTTATGCATCTGTAGTCTATAAAAGAAAAGCTAATTTAAAAATCTACTCAAGGAGAAATTTTTGAATTTCTTTAAAAGAGCTTTCAGAATACTAAGCAGGCCTATACACAGAGATTCAATGGAAGTTTTCTGTTCTTTTACTAGTCCTCAGCATTAATGCATTTATCATGGAACATGTACATACATTATATCCGAGTGTAATTATACGATTATAGACATCTTCTGCCCATGGACTCTGTGCACAAATAGTTTGAGTTTATAAATAACAATAACTGTATGGATAGGAATCTGACTGTTTGTACTTCAGACAGAAGCATTTGTGAACTAGCACGCTATTTTCAAAAAGTCTTAAGCAGCTATAAGTTCAGATGCTGAGCAAAATTTTATTCACAGCTTCTTCGCCTAAAAAAGCCAAACACACATTTACCATAAAAGCATGCTGAACAGTTGTTAACTTCTTTGTGGAAGAGGAGCTGAACAGAAATTAAGAGAAAGAACCATCTTCAATTTCAAAATACACCACTCAGTTAAGCAAACTTCCTAAAATACTCAGGACTTGATTCTTATCTCCCACTCTGGTGTTTGAATAAATTCAGAAATCACACCCTTTCATGAATGTTTTTGTATCTTCTTCCTTTCAGCAGTAGGATGCAAGTGGGGACTATATATATTGGATCTAGTTAAAAAGCCAAAGCACAATTTTCTTTTAACATCTGAATTGTCAACAGGTAAAAATCAAGGTATTTTGGTTGTAGAATTCCCTAAGTGATTTTTTTTTTTTTAGAGAAACCAATCTCTTGCATTTTATTACAAAGGGTCAAGATTGAAACCAGCAGTGTAATATTTACTCGTGCACGAGTTCCTTTAGAGGAAAAAAGAAAACAAAAATGAAACCCAAACAAGATTAGTTTTCAATGAAGTAGCTGAAGACAAAGTAAGTAAATTAGTTTGGGGATTTACTTGTCACTAGTGGAGAATGTTCTTAGATAAATCAAATCAGAACACAAACAATAGGAGAGTAGATATGTTCCCCTTCAATTTGCTGTTTTATCAATCACAGTTTTCAAGTGGGTTTTCTGTACTAGTTTAAATTTAAGGAAGAAGATGGCAACTGCTGCAATAACCACCGTGGAACACAGGGTATAGTAGGGAAATTTTATTCTCTGCTAATGACAATGTCCTGAGAAATATGTTCTACAAGCAAATCATCACACAGTCTGCCACAGACTCTACTGTTGTCTTTTTCCATGTTGACAGTCACAACGAAATGGCTTACTACTATATTAGACAGTTTTTAAAGGGTCACATTGATCTTGCAAGACAGAATTAAAAAGACAGATTTCCCATGACAATATTTTGGTTCAAAATGATACAGGAAATACCAGCAACAAAAAGCAATTGCCATTACATGTTGGGGGGGAAGAAAATTAAGTTACCTGAATGTTTGGGTTAAAATAACTTTTTTTCTAAATGAGCATAACACACACATGCAACTTCACTTACCTGCTTATCAATAGAAGAAAATAATTTCACTCAGGCCCAGCCACACATCAACGTGTGAAGCATCTGTGATGAATGACATTATATCACACTTAATTGCACTGCTGGTACATTGTCCAAGAGATAAATCCACTCATTCTTTCCTTTATGTGTTGGATATGTAAGAAGAAAGTATAGCAAGATCAGCTATCCACTAAAAGATGAAGTAATGTCTTAAAAAGAAGGAATTAAAATCTGGTTATTATTTTGGAATAAGCTGTATGCAAACTTTTTCAGTCTCCAGGACAGTTCCTATCATTTATTTTGTTCAAGTAGTTGGATTCTACTGACTACAAACTAGTATGCAGTAGATCTAACATTACAGCACACAAGGGAGTAATGCTATTTACGATTTACATATATCTGAACATACATCTTAAACTGTTACACCACAGAGTATATCACTTTCCATAGATCCTGATGCACTGAGAATTCTAGAAAAAGGCACGATTTAAGATAAAAATCTGTACCAAGACAGAGGAAGTAATACTCCCGTTTTTATACTTTCTAACCTTTAGGATAAAAGAAGTCCAGAGCTGTAGCAGGTGACAGCCATCCTCAAAAGAGACAAGGGGAGATGCATCATCCCATCTCCTCTTTCAAATTCAGCCAGCATGGGCCTAAGGAAGAACAGCTGTTAAATGCACTTTTTGGTTATTTTTTGCTCTGCTCCCTCGACTCTGCCATCTGAATCTCCAGGCCACCTTTACTGCCAGTCACAGTAGATGACCCTCTGCCCTCACTCCCCTACTGTCTGTTACCAGCAGTACTACAGACAGCTCTATATTATTCAGGTCATACCACCTACAACATATTTACTGTTATATTTTGGATTTCTCCCATATGCGTCTGATGGGACTAGGACATTCCCTTTCATACAGGCTAATTTCACCATGTATCTTGGACTGCTAAAAGTCATTCAACCAGGGGCTCTTTTTTTTCCTTCACTATTTCAGTGCAAAGCTCTGATATAAACCATCACCCAAATGTTTGCAACTCAAACACAATTAAAGAGAGCATCTAAATCAAGATTTTCATGTGCCTTACACCTTTACTACTAGTGCTTCATAGGGCAGCAATCCAAGCTCCAGCTTCAGTGACTTTCCAAGACAATGCATTATAACAATAGTGGAAAAATTGAAGTCCCAATATTAGTTCACATATCCCAAAGCATACAGGCATCCAAAACACATATCAGGGATGTTTTGGATACATAGTCTGAATTTTGGGGAAGTAGGCAAATACCTATTTTAGTAGCCAGGGATGGAAGATGAAGACTACAGTCATGTATCTTTGTGACACAGATAATAACATACCTTAATATCTATCCGGTAATTCACTTCACTAATCCAGAAGTCATTCACTGTTACACAATCAATCCTAGACCTCAATGCAGTAGGACTTTCCCCAACTCATCTAGCTAATTAGCATTGTAACTGCTCAAGTATGGCTTCAGTTTACACTAGCAAAGCAAACAAGGTCAAAAGCACACTATCTATCCATCAACCAACCAACTACAAAATGAAAATGTAAACTGAACACATTCAAGAACATAGGGAGTCAAACCAGAGTGAGGCTTCAATTAGGTGAATCTCTCAGCAGCACAAAGTAAGGTGATGCCAAGCCTCTTTGCATCACTCTCCTGGTGTACTGGCTGGCTTGGGTTTCCCTCTTCACAGCATAAACACATTCTTCCCAATGCACCTCTGAAAATTCAAGTCCCTGAACAATTAGTTTTAAAAGTACTGCCTGTGTATACAATGCAGCTTCTGATAAAGCAAAACACACTTTCTAAAAATTATTTGAGAAGTATAAAGCAAGTCAAGTATGTTTTCTCTCTGCTGGGTAGTCATAAGACATTGATGGTACATAGCTTAAAGCCAGGCTTAACCCATGTTAAACACTTGGCTTTATTTACCTTTTAGCAAGTATATACTGCTGCACTGTAGTGTCTTTCAAGGTAAGAGTATCTATAGCAAAAGCTGACATTTTGAAATAAAAGTCCAGCCCATTGGACACACGCACATTCCATTAAAGGCACAGTTCAAGTACTTTTTCATCTGTACGTAATTTCCTCTGCATTAAAAGATGTCTTAGCATCAAAGATGTATCAGAGCCAAATCAGAATCATAACTAGAAAACATTCTAGACTCACATGCAGAAAAGTACAACTACAGGTCTTTGGTAGAAAGGCCCTGATAATCTGTACCCATAAAGTAACTTCAGAACTGGAGTGATTATTTGCATTCATACTCTACAGAGCCAAACTGTAATTTTCTATCTCCAGACCCTTTACACTCTACTTTCAGGAAAAGGGGTATCACAGATCTATCCTCGATCTGAAGAGCCAGGAACTGATCACTAAAAGCAGTTATTTGTAAGCCTCTTGACAAACCCACTCTTTTCCTGGAGCACAGCAATGACAGAGACTCCTAAAAGTCCAGTTTGGGCATGAAAGCTGCCACTTTTAGAAAAGCAGAAGAAAAGATTAAGGAAGCCATCTGAACGCCAAACTTCCTGATAGAAAACTACTGGTTCTGTGAGAAACTCTTTCCTCTATTTTACTTCTCCGTATCACTGGAGACATACCTTGATAGGCTAATGCAAAGAGAGGCAAAGAGTGTCAATGGTGACACTGAATTTTCTACCTTCTCTATGCTAATACTGTACTGGAAAGAGCAAGCACATTACAAAGGTTCTGCAAAATTTCATCCTCCTCCAGAACATTAGATAGTCCAAAGAAGGTGCTGTATGAGTATTTTGCAGAAAACAATGCACAGAAGTGGAAAAACTGGAAAACTAAGGCATGACCTATTTACATAATATCACTTGCCTGGAACTGTGCATCAGGGAACAGATAGGAAGGTCAGCTGAATCTCAGCATAACAACATTGAGTTATGATTATAGAAGGGAATAAGGCACAATCTTGGTGACACAGCAGCTCCACACAAGACCCCACTCAGCAGCTGACAAGTGGGAAATGGCTCTGTATGAACTGCTTAGGTTAGGGGGTGAGAACACGGTGGGAGGGACTGAGCTGTATTGTTGGTCCATTATTCAGGCAGATTCAGCATGTAAGAAAATATCCCGAGTCTCACTTGACACTGCCAGCACTGTTAGGAATAACTACCTCAGCAGTGTGTTGATGATGCAGCAGCAGGTCAGTCCATCAGAGCGAGCTGGAAACCCTGCCCGCACCACAGTTTTTTTAGCACTTCGGATGTACTTGACATAATAGGATTACAGCACGCGAGGTCATGGAAGCACAGTCTGTATCACTTTTCCTGGTAGCCTACAGTTACTCTTAAAGAAAGTGAATCTGAGGACAGGGGGTCCAGACTGCCTCCTGGAACACACAGGAACATGCCAAGTAAGCACCAAGCCTCCTAAGGTCAAGACAACATGGCTGCTTATGGAATCTGACCCCAAGAAAACCACCAGGAAGCCTTTAAGTAAGGAAAGTAAATACAGTCCTGTTGTACAAACTTTTCTCCAAGATCCAGTGCCTGCAATGGTACAAAACATCAGGGAGCGTAGGAACAACCTAGAACAGGCATTACCTTCTCTGTCAGTTCTAAAGGAGGTCAGTGAGAAGGTTAGGGTCCTTCAGGCTCTATTATCTTATACTATTCTTATAGAATAAGTAAAGGCATAAAGATGATTCCAAGTGGAATTCTAAACCCTCAAATTCTCCTTTCCAAAACCCTTAAAAAGCAGCCAGCTAAGAGAACTGCAGTTTTTAAGGGCAAGAAGCATTTTGGCAGTCCAAGAACTTGCACGCAGAATTATAGCCAAGTCAATGCTTACATGCAGGTTATAAAAAACAAATTAAAGCAGGGCAATAGGCTGGCCACCAGTGAGAACTGCACAGGAATACACTCAAATTGTTTGCCATGCTAATTTCCAGAAAATCACCATATTCTCCACTCTTCCTCCAACCCCAAAAACTTACAGAACACCAGCTTTCTCTGTGCTGTTAGATGAACCGGTCCATTGATTTTGTATTTGATTTCTACAATCCCCTGCTGAAAAACTTCTTCAATAATAAATGCAGTTTCATGACAGACTTGAAGTGCTTTGAAATTGACTGCAAAACATGAGCCAACTCTTATTTCCCTGAAAAAAAAAAAAAAAAAGAGGTATGACCATCTTAAGTATGCCTTTTGCATTAGTGTTAAAGAGACTGAAGGCCTGAACTCATAGTAATTTAAGAAATACAGCATAAAAGTCCTTTAGGAAGATTCTCTTCATCCACAAGTGCACTGAACTTCTGTTTCTGTCACAATCTGATTACACAGTCAGGTACCCTGTATGCTCTGACATGCAGCAATCCAATACCTCAACTGCAGAACTATGACCCAATCTTTCTTGCATTTAGCATGTGATTGGAATTCTTGTAGCATCATGAGAGAGATATTTGGATGCCCTCACGTATCTCCAGATTTAATTTTAAAAATTATTTACTGTGTTGAAGTGTGTGTATAAGCTTAGTAGCCTGAGAGAAAAAGAGTAGAACCTTCCTAGGAATACCCTTACAAACCAAATCCAGTTCTCAGTGTTGCTCATCAGTGCCCAGCAGGGTTGTACATGACATCTCATACCACAGCAGCTGCTTTGCACTTTAAGCAGCCTTGAGCTCCGCAGTTGCAAGATTCTGTTTACTGTAAGGGACGTTATGTCCTTAACGTGACTCTTTAGCTATTACAAAGAAAGGCATCTGTAGGTCTTTGAAAATCTCCCTCAAAGTCATTAGATGTAGGTAGTTAAATGTTCCTATTGCAAAATGTAAATCATCATTACAACCCGAGAACCCACCTAAAATAAAACATCCTTAATAATCTTCACTGGAAGCACAACTACAAGCCTTTTAAAACCCTTCACAGCTACTGAAAATGCACGCTTTTTTGGCAGATTTTTTCAGTAGAGTACCCAAAGTGTCCAATCTTCTACAGACTTGCAACTGAAAGCACCCTCCTACTCCTCAGGCTCTGAAGTTGTCCTCTGAAGTCTGATTGATCTCTCCTGCTCCATCAGAATCACAAACTGGTATCTATAAGCATTTTACCCAGTGAATATTCAGCGTAAAATACATAGACGAGTTTTGGACAAGGGACTAGAAGCCAGGCCTGCTCTCCTCCAGGGAAGTGCTTTCATCACTGGGGTATGGGTTCAAAGCTGTGTCTCGATGCAGACACAGCTTTAACAGGCTCAGGAAGTCTTACCTCCCCTCACCTCTGAATACCAATCCCACCCAAGAGGGGCATAATACCTGATAAGGAGACTTTTCTGGAATCTTAAGAAACATATCTGAAGTTATCCAGACGAGGTCAAAAAAGGAACTGAATCAGGTTTCACATGCATAAGAGCATGGCAGGCGTGAAGGCATGGGCTTTTCCGTATTCTTTCAGGACCAACGGAATAGACATCTTCAGTGCTTTCCACCCCTGTTCCAGCATCTGTCAATTCTATCTCTGTCTCCTGACAGTTCTCCATCTTGTAATCTGATACGGACTAAGTATGCAGCTTTTGTGTTTTTCATAATTCTTGACTAACCAACTCCAAATCCTGAATTTTAGCCCCAGCGTGAAATCATTCACCAACTCCACCAGGACCTTTCCCCCAAGACTAACCTCAAAATATCCCCCCAGGAAAACAGAGAAGGCACACTGGGACACACTGGAGATAAAAGCAAACAGGACATACGTGCATTACAGGAGACAAATTAAAATGCCAAAGACTTCTGTGGGCATAGATAGCCTATCTTAAGCTCTGAATAATTAAACATAAGTGTGATGCTCTCCTCATGCCTGATCGAGATCAAATTCGTGGTTAAGTGATCCAGCAGTACACAAATCCATTATTCATGACCGTGAAACCATTTGTGGCTTGAGTTATTTTATGTATTTAGCCTTAGAGGTTGAGTACAGAGCACATGAAAAAACAAAGGAAATACTTTATTGACTGTAGTAAATTCTGAGAGAAAAAAGAAATCACATAAGAATAAGAATCTTTGAAGATACTGGAAAGTTCAAGTTGAAAGCCGATTATTCAGCTTGAAATGAAGATTTTTTTTTTAAAAAAAAAAAAAAGGAAATACATATCAATGCAACCAACTCTAATTGGCTCTTTTGCTCAAAGCCAATTCTAATTCCTAGTAACTGCAACATATTCAGTAATTATAGCCATTTAGAAGAGTGTATTTTATACCCTCCTACCATTTGAAAGAGAACGAGAGTCATAGAACTCCATTCTGACCTACAGTCAGTAAAGATGTACATTTGTCTAAAAATAAGTCTGAAGGAAAAAGTAATAAAACTAACGCTATAAAATTAATCCAATATCCAGCTTTGCCACTAAGTTCCCTTGTGACCCTGTTCTCTCCATCTGTGCAAGAAGAATCTTTTCCTTTCAACTGTTTTGTCTAGACAGATTCCATGTTCTTTCAGATACAGTCTAACCATTAGTCCAGATGTATAGTGCCACAAGCAGAACCCTGGCTCTTAGAGAACTTGTTGAGTGCTACCAGAATACATTCCAAGTCATATATTCTTTATGCATCTAGGCAGTAAACTTCTAGAGCTCCCCCTAATAATTAAAAACTAATTAGGAAATATATGCCAAAAAGCATGCATTCTACTTGCTGATAGGCAGGCTAAGGCATTTAAAGTAGATTTTCTAAGAAGGTTCTTTCTATATCGTGTTCTTTGAGACAGGAAAGGTAGTAAAACATAATACAACCATGCAAAAATGTATGTTCTATTCTTAAACTAATTTCTAATGGTTTTACTGTCTAAGGAGAGGCCATACACTATCACCAACATGTAGGGAACTTGGAGCATTTAAATCTAAATAATACTACACAACATATTTTCCCACTTGCCCACAGAACACAACAGGAAATAACTCCAGAAGTTCACTCAACTGAGAGCAGTAATCCAGTCTATGAAAGAAGTGCATCTGAACATGCCCATTCCTACAGGTTGCAAAGCCAACTCTCTGCCATTTAAATAAGAGCTTGGCAATGTTCCCAAGACAGAAGTTGTGACATTCCAGATGACAAACCCCAGTATTTTTCCCCAAAACAACTGCCCTGAATCAAAGTATTAAATTTAACTCTTATTTTACATGTCAACTCAAAATCATTCTAGGAAGCAGGAAAAACAATGGACCTATTTGAAAGACAAGGAACAATCAGAAATATTTCTGAAAAGTTCTCAGAAATTTATACTTTCCAACAGCCTAAGGAGATCTGAGAGTCAGTCTTCACCCCCATACTTGAAGCCTGTGACACTAGAAGGAACTGTGAGCAATGTTTCCCAGAACCTGCCAAAGCCATGTGAAGGGAGCTGTCATGCTAATGAAGCAGTGTTATACTCTAGAGCATCTGCTATTAGTTATTATTTGTTGCCCACTCCATCATTCCTTTCAAGGAGTCTTTAAGGAGTTTTTTAGGTCCATTAGATGGGAAAATAACTTCCAGAGACAGTGTGGCTGCTTTCTGGTCTCTTTGCAGTTTATTACTTTTCCTCATTTACCAGCATCCTAAATTGTCTTTGGTAAAACTTGATCACACTTCAGAGAAGATCACTTCCCATAATGCAGACTGCTTTTGGCCAACAGCCTCTTTTCAAACCATATGCAACGCACCAATATCAGCAACAGCGATCTGTAATGCAGGCATACAGGGTTAACTGAAGAAGAGTTGGTTTGCTTTTCTTTAAATAAAGAATTCAAACCATTGGGTATGCCAGGACCTTGTGTGCACCCAACTATTTTACAGTACACAAACAATGACACACAAACAGGCTCTGACACAGAGCCAATCTTTAAAGGATCACGAGAACAAAGGACACAAGAGGCAGCTGTTTTTCCTCTAATCAGTGCACACAGCTGTCAAGGCAATCATAGCCTCCACCAAGGACCCTCGAGTCACAACACACCCATCAGCTGGACCTGAGCTGAACAGGAAGACATCTAAAGACTGAATCATCATTTAGCTTCAAGGCTGGCAGTCCAGAAATGTTGGGGGGAAAGGGAGTGGGGAAGGAGAAAAATCTGGGAAAACCTGGGAAGGAAAAGAACATAGTTAAAGCAAACTCCTAAATTAATGGAGCAATACAGAGCAACTCATCAATCAGTTGTATACTGAAAGTGTTTCTAAATTCATCTGAGAGAGGTAATTATCTTCAGAGCCTCTGCAGACATTTTTCCTATCATACATGGCTGTCAATCTTTATTCTTTAAATGAATCAATATATAAAAACACAGACCAAGTTAATAAAGACAACATAGTAATATTCCCTGTTTGATGGGACAAGACTGTTTTCTGACAGTGCTTACTTGAAGTGGAATGGTCATTTTATTGGAAGCCCACGACCTGACTTTCCAGTTACAAAAGATGGTGTTTGGCTGGGAGAAGTTCAGTGAAAGGAGATGTGACAAACAAAACCACATAAACAGTCTAATGAGACACCCTGCAGGCTTAGTCCTTTCAGACACTGCAGAATCAGCTACATCTACCTAAATGGAGTTTTTAAAATAGCACTGAAACAGAAAAGCACTAAGGTATACCTTTTCCACTGTGTTTAAGGAGCAGGAGCCTTTCTAAATACACTATAAAACAGGCATTTATGCACCAGCATCAGGTACTGGAAACAATCTTCTCAAATAGCAAGAAAGCATCAGGACTTTTCCCAGGGTGTACTGTAGGGTTTTGACCCATCGGTCTGGAAATACTGCGTACAGACTCCTTGGAAGTGAACAGTGCTGCAGCCCCACAGCAAACAACCCCCCTCCCCATTTTCTCATCCTTGATATCCAACCCCCTAGACATTTTTCTTAGGTCCAGAAAACGCAAACCAACCCAGAGATCGAGATCCCCTTTGCACATTGGAAATATTTCAGACATTTGATAATCCTCAGTTTAGTCATCAAGAAGTGCCCTTAGGCAAACTTCACAGAGCTTCAGTGTTATTTTTAAAAAGCAGCTTACTAGTGAAAGAGGAAACTGCTATGTACTAGTTGCCAAGAGTATGTTATTAAGGAAAAAAAGAGTTAAGTCCTTGAAATGAAAAGCCACCTTCTTAAAACAGATTATATCTGGAAAAGATTTCAAGTCCCATTAGAAACCAATGGAAGAAAGTTTCAATGAGATGGCAAAGTAATTTTCTTTCAAATTACTTAATTTAAATGTATTAAACCATTAAATTAATGGAACACATTTTAAGTTACAGAACTTCCTTTAAAGTAACTTTGAAATCAAATCTCACTGGATTCAAGTATGGTCTAGAGGTTATTTAGTCTTAATGAGCACATTAAAAAAAAAAAAAATCAAACCTTTATCTTAAAAATATGTGCTTGAATGTGCCCGTTCTCCCATTTCATACTATTTCCTTCGTTTCTTGGTCACACCAAGACCAACTGATTTAATGAAAAATGAGCCACTACACCCTAACAATAGAGGCTTCAACTCCAGTAAAGCCAGTGTGAAGCAAACAGGACTAGAGACACGACAAAGATCTTTGATAGCAAAACAAATAATTACAATTATATTCATGCATATACAAATATCAGAAAACGACTGAATTTTGAGTTCATTCTTTCAAATATACCTAGTACCTTAGATGATACCAACCATCACTATTTTTCAAAAAAGTATTTCATGTGGAAATAGGTGAAAACAGATCATTCCAGGATTTATGTTCACATACACATCCATTAGAGTAGCATAAGGGTCTCCCATGTAAATCACTATCAAAATAAGAGTTTAGCTTAACTTTTTTTTCCACCTATGCACACTACAAACCAGTAAGAGTCAGGGATCTTTTAATAACTCTTTGCAATTGTAAAACAAGAGATGTCTTATAAAGGTAAATGAAGTGATCCAAGCAGCGTCATTCCTGTCAGTGGCACCATTAGGAAGAGCATTGAAGTTAATGAATCTCACACATTTAAGGAAGGTTTTCACCATTGCCTGGCTCTGCTCTGTCTTTCAACCTGATTAAGGCTCCACTGACATGGAAGCTAGTTAACTCAGTGCAGAGCTCTACATTTGCCTGTAACCCCTTCTGAGATCATTTGAGATAAAGGTCATTCCTGTCACGATCAGTTTCTTGAGTATCTGCAATTTCTGAGTCACTATGGCCCAAGAAATTCTTCAGTTTCTAAATACAGCCTTAGTGACAGCTGAAAAACGTAAGAAGAGTATGATCCAAGCTAGCTGTTCTAGCTACCTGTGTTAACATTAACTGATTTAGGACCTTCCATCCTGGAATTAGAATTACCTGAAACAGACCAAAGATTACAGTTAAGCCTTGTTCTGATTCAACATGAATTTCAAAGCCCAGAACTGAAATAGGAAATAGGCTTAGAATGTCTTATTACTCTCATTTGGGTTATTGGCTTAGTTATGATTCACCTTCTTTCCTGTTTGCTGGACTTGATCTTAAGCTTGAGCAGCATCACAGTTGTTTAATTAATATAATGCAAAGGAAAACGCAAATACCGTTAAATCTTCACTAGAAAAATGAGCTTGTAATGCTATTGTCAGCACGCAAGCCTGGTTCAACACACTAGGAAAATTTGACTTAGTTGTGCTTCTTAGAGCATTAGCAGTAATCCAGACATGCATCATTGAGCACAAGAATATCCACAAAATCTTCATGACAGCAAGTTTCTCTTGAAGCTCACTGCAAACCTTTTAGGTTAACATTCCCATTCATGCACAAACCAACGCAACTTCAACAACAAGGTCCAGATTTTCAGAGTTTGATTATTATTTTTAACAACTGCAATTTTACATGTTCATTAGAGCAAGTGTGAGCTTTGCCTGGTGAATGGAAGCCATTTCTCACTTTTTCTAGAAGAAGGCTAGCATACATCCTCTTCTCTGTACATACTGAGTCTTACACTTACTGCAAATACCCTGTTGCAAGAAGCCAGCTTCATAATCCAAGTAAATTGATCATTGGGGGGAAAAGTCAACACTAAATGCAATAACACTGGATTGACCTCTCAGCATGACAAATACTACTTTATAACTAGAGTTACACATTAGGACCACAGCACTGTACGAACTTCTAAGTGGTCCTGCTGCCCATCAGTAGAAATTAGGTAATTTATCCTGCATGATTTACACACACAAACAGATTCATGTGAAAGTGTCTGATACAACATTTGACTGATAAAACCAAATTTCACTATATGCATTTTCTTTTCAGATAATTAAGCTGGTATTAGAAATGTTTAGTAAATTTTCAATAAGAAAAAGATTTCAGAGAAAATGTGGGGGGTGAGGAAGAAAACAAAAACCCCACAAATTTTACCATATTTTTAATATAGCTTCTGTCAAAAAAGTACTTCCTTGTGTATAAGGAGAAATTTTGATCCTGTATATATGTGAGGACAAAAGACCATATAAAAATTTCTCCCTATCTCTGCATCAACCTTTGACCCATGCTCACTCCTGCCTCCACTGTGCTGATGTAATTGTGTGGGAAGTTGCTTTACAAACCAGACAATGAAATACTTGGGTTGAAGGTGTAAAAAGAAGAGCTCAATGGTTAAATCATCTCCCCAGAAAAATGACAGACAGGATTTATGTTCAAACATTCTCCACTGTGCATCATATATCAAGCAGTGACTGGGTGTGTGTCCTCCCCTCCCCAGAATCTGCAGTTTGATATGTTTTTGTTAAAAACTGCATATAAACTTGAGGCAGGGGAGGTGGAGTGGGGTGTGTAGGCAGGGCAGGGAGCAGAACAACAGCTGTGAGAAACAGTATATGAATTGGGAAATAAACATTCTTTAGAAGGTCACAAGTCGGAAATGTAGGTTTTCACCTGTCCCTGGCTAGCAAAAAAATAAGTGATAGGTCACAAGTTGCTTTGATAACCGATTCTACCATGAAGACCAGATAGGTGGTATAGAGTTTGACTCATTTGCCTAGGAATTGTGGCAATCTTTTTATGCAGTGAGTCAGCTAGAAAAAAAAATTCCACAGTTTTATGTAAACAAACAAACAAAAAAAAAAAGTAAGAGTCAAACAAATCAAGGCTATTATTCCCTGGAATTCTATGAAAACATCATAAGAACATTGACAGGAGAGCTGCAAAAAGAAGAGTTCAATCTCTTTTTGAGCTGTAAAAAAATGACTAGAAATGTCAAAAGTTGATAGCTTTCCCGAAAGGGATTCTAAAACTTCCGAATTTATGTCAGTTGGTATTTCTGCTTTTCTAAAAGACCAAAGACAGAAAGCTCTGAAGTTACACACCCTAATTCTGCAACACTGCTTTGATGATCAGAGTTTAATGAGAAGCCATGGAGTAAAGTTCAGAGGTACTTGCTGCAGAACATATAAAGCAAAGTAACAACACAGAAGAAATAATAAAGTAACAAAAGTGCTAAGTATTCCTTATGAACAAAAGAAATGCAACATAGACAGAAAATTAAGAAAACTGATTTTACAAAGCTTGAGTCAGTAAGCAGTCCCTCAGCCATTTTCTTACTACACTACTATAATTCCACACTCATTGGAGGCCTAAGAGCAAAAAAAAATTCCGTATCTTCGGAAAAATAATAATGTTGGGTACAGTAGGGTCATTGGCTTTTGTTCTGTAGTCCACTTCAAACCAGAGAAGCTCTTTCCTCTTCTCTCCATTGCCAACTTCCCCATGGCATGAAGTGATTAGTAGTAGGCTGTCAACTGTTTTTATGACAGCTTACAAAATAAAACCTTCAAGACTCCAAATAAGATGCTGGACATTCCTTAAGAGGTGAAATAATGAAGCAGAAATGTAAAAATAAGTCAATATTTAAGGCATTTCCAAGACAAAACACAGACCAAAACTGTATCTGTAACTCTCAAACAAGTAAATGGTAAAAAAAAACAACACACACACCCCACACCCCCCCCCAAATCCTGTTGTTATTGAAACATCAAATAAAAGAGGCTGGTTCTAAATGAATGCATGCAAAGGCAATAAAAAGTAGTACTAATGTAAACTATAAATGCAAGAGCAAATAAAAAGATAGCATCTGTCAGTAACAAGCCCGCTATGCTGAGACAGCCAAAGGAGAGGCCAGGCTGGAAGAGAGGCAGGCTGTTTGAGGTATGTAACATGGAATGGACTCTGCACCTCATACACCAAAACGCAGGAGGAAAACACATAATGGTGCTGGATGCCATCTTTAATGCAAAATTTCCTACCCTTCCATCTCTTCAGGAACCCCCAAGAACTAGGACTTCAATCCATTCTTCTTTACTTTTGCCACCTTCTCCTCCTTTAAGTGTCCAAGGGCTCACATTGTTTAGAAGTCACATACACCTGCACTCTCATCTATATTTAACATTCCAGATAGTTCCAGTGAAACCAGAACTACATTAATTTCTATCACTATATTTCCTGTTTCAAATCTAGAAAAGGCAAACTTGATATCTGTGAATTGTACTAGATTTTCCAGATGTGGAAAGGGAAATCCTCCATTTCTTCACACAATTGGCACCTGCTAGATAGCAATTTAACACGTGCATCTTAATCCTGGCCCAGGGAGAGCATTTGTGAATTGACATCTATACCCAGTTTAATCCGGGAAGTCCTTAAATGTGCCAGGCAGAATAGCATTAGTCAGAACAGTTACAGGTGCCTGCAAATAAATTCAACGTCACCCTAAATATGGTGTCAAACACAGACACTTCTTGCACCCTGCTGTTTCACATTTCCTAGAGCCCCCACTGACAGTACCATGAATATCACTTAACTATTAATCTCTTCCTACATACAATTCAGGAAATTATCTGGTACTTCAGTTACTACTGCATCAGCCTTCTTTCTTTATATGATGCAGAAAGCACAGATGTGGTTAGCAACACTGTGCTGCATTTCCTCCTATGAATAGTTTCATCTGAGATCAACTATTAAATCATCTCATAGACTAGTACATTTCATTCTTAAAAAGATTCCGTAGTGACTTGGGACAGCATGTTGGATCAATACCTTCCAGTCTGACTCTTAGCAACAAACTCCTACACTAGCAGAGAGATTCACTGTGCTACTAATCCATGTGTTTGGATTACTACCTGTGGGAAGAAAACATACACATTGCTAGTGTGTAAAAACATCTAAAGTATTTGCTTATTAATTGCTATGTGATTCAAGGAAAAAGTAATATATATATATATATATATATATATATATATATATATAATAACCACACATCCTGAAAATTAAGCAATTATGGATGGACAAGGAGAGGGATTTAGGTTTACTATTATACATACTAAATGTCTGATGAAAGTGTCCGAGAAGAGTAATTCTCCCAGTTGCACATGAAGGTCTAAATATTCAAAGTGTTTCTCCTCATCAGTAAACACATTTGATCAGACTGTATGTCAGCTTCTCATTTTTAGTGAATGACCCAAATGCACATTCTGAGCACAAGTCTGAAGGCCTAAACTGCTCAGAACATTATTTCAAGATAAAAATTTTATTTTGTATTTCAAAATACAGATGGGAGTTAAAGAGTTAAACTTAGCTTATAAGTAATCTGTAGTTAGATCACATGCTATGCCTAGAATTCAAACCAGTGCAAGACAACTACTGATAGTCACCATTTTGCTGAAAGTATCTCCAAGGAAAAAAGAAAAAAAAGAGCAGAGCTAGAATTGGGAGGTTACTCATCCTGTAACTGCCAGGGAACATGAGCTTTACCAAATGAATGCCAAAGACTGTGCTTTTTACAGAGGATAATATAGCAGTTTTCAAAAACTAATGGATTCAAGAGAGGGAATGAAAAATGGTTTGTTGAAGCTGCCTTGTACTGTTTTTTACCTCTAAACTGGACAGCTCCTTTTTAGCAGGAAAACACTGCTGTTTACCAATATTTGCTATTTACCAAGAGCCCCTCCAAAATTACTCAAATTGTAGAGTATGAGGTGTAGTTGTACATCCCGAATATTCAAATACTATCAAATACATTAACCATCATCATTGCCAACATTTTCAATAGAAATGTCAAAAGAAAACTGTATATAACTATTAAAAGTATGTTCTTCTAAGCAGGAAAGTCTATACAGGAGTAACACGAAACCCAAGTACCATAGCAGAAAATCCCTTCACTTGGCATGAAGAAAACCATGGTAGATTCCTCATGCAGTTCGCAGAGCAGATACTGCAACAAATAATCCAAGTTGCTGCTCTCTGGGTGGGATGTTGCTTGGTGTGCATCCAGATGTTCTACGAGCATGGGTTCTACATCTGATTTGCTCTTTAATTATCCTTTCATTTGTTCCCCACTCCAGAGGCTGTACATGGGCCAGGTGACCATGCACAGACGTCAGCCAGCTCTTCAGCAGACGCTGACGAGAGATCAGCCTTGTCAGTGCCTGAAAGACCAAGGCAAGGAAGGCAGCCAAGGGCCATGTATAAGCTGCAATGATTTGGGCCTGCTTATGTTTGTACAATAACTCAGAGATGAGACTGGAATACAAACACACAGTTTTGGCATTTACAGGACACACATAGGCTAAATGTTACTGAAAAACTTTGTAAGTTAAAACAGATGGGCATACTTAAACTCTGTATTGTTTCTAGCTGTTCAAACTTGCATCAGCTGTTCAAACTAGCTCTGTGGGAGCAAAAGCCATCATAGTATGGAATTTCCAAACTCAGCCTCAGTGCTTCTCTTTCAGCCCACAGAAGCGTTTAGTGTAATATGCAGTCACAGGGAAGGTAGAGGAGGTTCCTGCATATAAATTTTGTCCCCTCTGTTCTGACTTTGATACCTAAATGTCACATTAGTTTGATTCAAAGATATGAACTTCACAAATCACCTTAAATGAACGTTAATGTCAAAGCTCATTTGTGGCCAATCTATGCTGACATTGTTAGCATCAAGCCAAAGAGCCAAACATCTGAGTTGTGTCATTGAAATGTAATTATAGAGGGACAGCTGTGTGCTGTTCTGCGTGACCCTGAGGAGTAGCACAAAATAAAATGCCACAGAACCAGAAGCATCCTGTGACAACTTAATGGAACACAGGCAAACAAAACCTATGCGTGATATATTTTAAATTGCTGCTCCTAATGGAGTATTACAGAACATCAATTAATGAGCAGTTTAGCTCATTGGCACAACCTAAAATGACTTTCAGGAGTATATTTACTAGGGTCACATCTCTCTTGTTCACCATTTCATACATTCAGTGTACAAGTGATGGAAAGAAATGCTATTTTGTCCACTCCATGCCAACCACTTTTGTCTCAGAACTGTAGAAAAGCTGTATCTCCCTCGGCACTTCGCACTGGAGAAAGGAATGGCTTTATTTGTGCATGCTCCAGTACTCACGTACAGAAGCTCTGCTGAGGATCAGGAGATGCAAACGCTGGATTGGTATCCTCAGTATCCTACTACGATCCACAGAGATCCTACTGCTCCAACAGCAGTAAGAAGTAGAAATAGGATTGGCATACTGGAGCATCCTTTCATCTAGGGAAGGTTGCCTCTTCTGGATCCACAGAGCAATGCTCCCTGCAATCACTGGAAACCATTCCGTAAGCTATCAACTGGGAAGTTCAATGTTAAGGATTAATGAATAGCAATAGCTAAGGCAGGCTGCAACATTCTTCCCCTAAACATGGGGGAAAGAAAAAAAGCTATTCTTGGATATCCAGTTAACTCCTGGACTCCTTGCCTCCAGCAAAGAATTCATTCTTTAACTTCAGTGGATTTGGAATTTTCTTTTGAAAGACATGTCAGACAAGTAACATTTTTCTTTCTTATTAAAAATTTTATCCATCGATTAAACTAAACATGAATACTAACGAATACAGCATATCATCCATCTTTTGAGCCTAAAAGCACATAGAATTTGTGAGAACAGAAATGAGTTTTATAAAGCTTTAAGACAAAATGAAGTTTCCCATTGGTATCTACGTCCATATACATAACAATAGTTTTGCAGACGTCTTTTTTAGCAGAAGCTCTTTATTCACTAACCCTATTAAAAAACCCAAACCACAATTTTAAGCAAAGAGACTAAATAAGGAAAGGTTAAATATCAGATGAAAAAGAAAATTTATTGTGAAATATCAACTTTACAAAGCACAGGGAAACTGCTTTTAACAGACTTATATTAATACATTCTCTTAATACCTGAGAATCTTACCCAAGAGCTTCTCTAAACTATTAAGTTTCACAGATTCATCCCCTATTAAGAAATACACTGGAATCACACAAGTAAAAACTAAGTCTATAGATCATCATTAACATTTTAGGTGCGCTTTTTTTTTTACCCCACTTAAATTCTTAAAACTATGAGGATAAACAAACCTCTTCAAAGCTTCATCTTAAGAAAAAAATCCACCAAATAGGTATTGGGATTTTGTAGACAACGCCTTAGTATTAAGCTACCACAGACCTAAGCTAAGAGTGACATCCAGTGGAAAGACAGTCTATATCCTCTTCTTTCTTCATGCTATTGTGGAGACAGCTTTAGCTCAGATAAAACCTATCATAATACATTTATGTTATGAGTATTCAGAAATATATGTCTGTCTGTATTCTACATGTCACTGGGATGGCAGAGGTGCGAGAGAATTACAAGTAGCACTGGATTTGCATGGAGTTGAAAATTGTGCCACATCTTGATTCATTTGGCCTAAGAGACAATTTCTGTCATTGATTCACTGCAATAAATTATCTGCCTTAGAGTTAACTATTAAACCAGGGAGCAGCTGAAGATTTTCCATAAAAAAGTAACATGCTTCTGCTAATGCACTTGCACAGATATTTATTGTCATAACTAATTAAGTTATCTTTGGTAGTGCTCTATCCAACTGCCCAATGGCAACTCATTTTCTCAGGAAAGAGATACTATAAGCATGGAAGCTGCTATGTTTAAATCCACTGGAGCTGAACTGTGAAAAAGCTAAGCGAAGGTTGACAAGATGGAAGCAAATCCATTGTACGTGAACAAGACTCTTTCCCCAATTCATCTCCTTGGATATACACTCTTCTTGAGCAAATTAAAAAACCCAGAGGCACACTCCACAGAATCCCAGACAAACTTCTCCGTACTTGTGAGACGTGAGAGATGCAAATACTTAAGCAAGGGGAGATGTGTTTTGTGTCACCAGCATCCTGCTCCCTCCTTTCTTTCCTATACAAACAGGAAGGAAGAATAGGCGTCCAGGATGCTATCCTCTCCTTTCCTCTCTGGAGTTCTGAATGGTTCCAACACACCAGTTCTCATCCCATTACTGTCTGACCAGACCAGGAAGAAAGTTTCCCACTACTCTGGTTCCCTTTCCACTCTCTGCTTCCTAACTTGCTTGATCTTAAATTCAACATGGCTTCAGAGAAAGAGTTGGGGGGAAATAGTGCTTTTACTTTCCATCATATCCCTTCACCTGCTGGGTCTTATCACATCAGGTCTTACCTCTGCAAACTCATATTTAAATCAGTCAAAATATCTTCGTTAAACAAAGAACATCTGCTGCAAAAGTCTGGTAGGCACAGGGAGAGCCTCCCTGCCCCTGCCGATAAAGGCACTCTGTTGTTTAACGGGCACTGATTGAAGACAAAGTGGACAATTAATCACATGGTGATCGTAAGAAGCTTCTTGAAAGATTGCTGTGCTCTTGAGAGTATTTCCAAGTATCTTCTACTCCCAGTTGCAAAGTAAATCCATACTCGGTATAACCAAACACTGTTTCATAGCTAGCCAAACTCAAATCTGCAATCAGGAGCTCTTGCTCCATCACCTACTTGCATCACTGTCCTACTTACAATGTTGCCTCTCCAGGAATAATTACAGTATTTAACTTCCAGGTTTAACAATAACTACCTATAAGGTATGGCTGAAAGATTTTTCCCTTGGTGTAGTCATTTTTACAATATTCAAAAGCATCACCTTTTTTTCTGGCTACATCTTCAAGTAATTTTCCCAATATATTCCCTGGCTTTCAAATCAGATAAAGAAAACTTTTCTATTTCTACCATTCTGCAAGAGATTTCACGTATCATAAGATACTGAAGTGATTACAGTGTTGAGTATTATTCGAAATTCTTAGACAAAAAGAGGTAAGACATCAAAGCAAGCACAAGAACCCACCTTAGTTTAAGAAAGGCACCTTTTCGGGGCTTAGCTTTCCATGCGCAAAACCTAACGAGGGCTTAATGTACTGACAATCCCTTTATTCAATCAAATTCTTTTTTAATAACAGTAACAATGCACAGCATCAGGTACTGTAGCACAAGTGTGTGTGTGGGGGGTGTCCTCAGAGTAGTAGGATCTTACTTAGGTGGTAAAGAATGCCTAACCAAATGGTCAGTGGTGCTATCCAAAAGCAGAATTTCACTCCACAAAACCAGTTCTTAGAGGCATAATGGACCAATCTCTCAAAGCCACAACAGATGAGGTGCACAGCTGTGTACACAGCATCGCATGTCTAATCAGTATGTGCCCTTCATCTAGTGTTATGAATTACTATAACGGGCAACCAGCTGTGCAAATAAGTGTCATAACTAAGCAATGTTGCTTGTTAGTGTATTTTAAAATATACAAGAAATCAAGAAATACTGAAATATGAATACTGAAATATGCCCTGTAACAAATAGAAAGCATGTAGATGTTCTAATTCCTGCACTGGAGAAGGTGAAGGTGGTTAAACCAGGAACATGACTGGAGATGTGAAATAGCAGAAAGATCTTTCTTTAGATATAGAAATAGTGGCTATAATAATCAGGAATGATTGTAAGTCTTATGAGGCCATTTTGGATGGGAAACATGGAAGACAACAGATAAAAATAGCTTGATGCACTGGTTCTGCTCTAGTTATGCGTGTAACTTTCCTCAGTGGAGAACATAAATGTTCTTGATTACTGAATCCTTTGAAAGCAAATTGTCACTTTTTTCCACATCCATTTATACTTCAGTCCTGCAGCTGGAGCTGCATGGAAAGGCATTTGTTCTTTTTTTACTATACCTTTAAGTACGAGATTTAATTTCAGCGGAAATTATATCAACCTTACTATCTAGCACATTTATGCAACAGCTCAAGAAATATTCTTTCTAAGGATAGAAGCATAAGTCTGCTTTCTTGATAGAATTTGTCAAAAGCCTACTGTTGTCTCACTAACTGAAAACAGCCTGGAAAGTGAAAAAATCGTTCTAGTTTTCAAAAACAGTAGTTACAGAAAAGTAAAAAGAGATTATTAACCTAATACTAAAGCCATTGAGCACATGTTAAATTGCTGAATAGTCCATCATTTTTGTCTGGCTACTTAAGTAGCTACAACATAGCAAGTATGGCTTAAGAATCAGAAAAACATACTAAAAAACAGAGGACAGTTCTTTCATTGGTTTAAAGGAACATAGTTCCATTTAAATCACTCAAGCTGTGCATGTTACAACAGTTGAAATGAGAATTTGACGTGTTCAGACAGAAAGGCAGTTGATTATGAAACCACAGTTTCCATGCGCTACCTTACCACACTGGGAAAAATTACACAAAGAGGGTGCTGATGCCACCTGAGTAGCCAGAGTCCCATCAGATGAAACAGGCTTCAGGCTACAAGCAGTGATAAGCAGCTCTTGAACCCAGGACACTGAATCAACAGCCATTCCTATGAAGTCAACGTTGTGAGTGAAACGGGAACAGAGCAACACATTAGGAATGACTTGCAGAGGTAGCATAGAGCAAGGGACTAGTGTCTCCTAAATCAACAGAGCTTGAGGAGATCAGAAAGGCTAAGGGGTAAAAAAGGATGCTTCTGGTCCTCAAATCTCTCATAGCAACAGAATAAAAAGGTTTCCTCTGGTCCAAATTCTGCAGTGAGCAAAGGGAGGAAAGATTGCTGTGTCTGCACCAAACTTCCATCAGCCTGAGCAGAGTTTTCCTATACCCAGTGGTTTGTCAGTAGAAGCTGACAAAAAAACTGAAAGAATAACTACATGGGACAGAGGGCAGCAAGTTAAAATTAAAGAGAGAGTTGTATAACCAGATTTAAAGAATTTTATATTAAAAGACAAAAGGAATTTAATTTCACAGTGAAAAATACACCACCTAGGGATGAATCAAAAGAAGGAACCATATATTAAATAAGACAACTGTACTGCAAAGTTGGAAAAAGAACTAATGAGGCTCCCTGAAGGCAATTCCATGAAGTTGCCAGCTCACACTGACAATACAAGAAGGAAAAATGGATACAAAGATTGATTGCCCACATAGAAAAACAGTCACAAGCTATGACGCAACACTCAAGACAGGTTTATGTTACTGATAAAATAAATTCGGGGTGAGTATGATCTGTGTATCCTTACTCAAGCTTCTGAAGCTTTGAGGGACAAGCAGTCCTAAGTTCGGAGCTCTGGGTTTTCACAGTACCTCACGTGGCATTACACACAAATCTGAACAGGGGACCTATAACTACTCACAAAAACACGACTAAGGAGAACTTTTCAAGTATCCATCCCTTCTCTTAATTATTTTCACTGTGCCAGGAATGTGGCCTGAAACACTGTGGATAGCACTATGCAGAAAGTCATTGTGTTTCACTTGTCAAAACAGCTTCAGAGGGAATGCAAATCAGACTTACTCTTTTACAGCAAGAATTCCACTGGAACTATAATTAAATACAGAAGCAGCAAGATAAATCTGCCACTGGTACCAGGGAAAGCTTGAAAACCACCACAAAAATAACAACAAAACATAAAAGAGGACACAAGCCTTCTAACAATGGAACAGTCTTTAAATGGACTGGGAAATATGTTCAATTTGCTGTAAATTATAGCCCTGATAGTATACTGCACATTAAGTAACAACATTGAGTGGCTGCTATAACAGGCATAAATTCTCCAGAAGTGCCCAACACTACAGCACTGCCAATCAAAGCAAGTGTCTCTGAGGCACTCTGGAAAATACCATTACAGGAACAGTCACTACAGAGTGCTTGTGCTGAAACAAAACCAAATTAATTCAAATAGGCATAAACAGCCTTCATCTGCTGTGTTTGCCTTACAATTAACAGTGCAGGTTAACGTATTCTGTGAGGATAATAAAGGTGTTCAGAAGTTTTGGTACGTTGGGGTGGCAAGTTGGGGGTTTTGTCAATGTTTTGACATTTTGTTTTATTTTATTGAGGTTTTGTTATGTGTTTTGCAGCAGCATCTAGAAGCATCGTTAGAGCTTACAGCTCCATTAGACTAGCTGAGCCAAGCACTCAAAAAGAAATACTTCCACACAGAGTTGATTTAAGTGGGATGGGAGGTAAAGGCAGTTCCAAAAATTAGTCGCAATTTGTCTTCAAAAGATTTCAGATCCTTATTTAAAAGTTACAAGCTTTATTTCTGGCCTAAACACATGACAGACCAGACAATTTCTGCAAAACATTTTAATTATGCTAAAAACACTTTTTTAAAAAAAGTTCTATGCTTAAAACACTACACAGAAAATTCATAATCTCATTTAACACAAGATATAATTAGAGACTACAACAAACAGTAAGGAGGCACACAGAAATTGATAGCATAACTATTGCAAGTACCAGTTAAGTTGGTACTTTAATCATCTTTTGCAGCATCTGTATTTTAATACTTGCCTTGTTGCAGCCTAGGTTTCCCTTAAACTGCCAGTTTACAGTCTCTCAAGGACTGGTTATTTCTAACCTCAAACCCAGTTCCTACATCTTTTACTCAAGCTAACTAATGACACATACTAATAATTGTAGGCTTGTACAACAGGATAAAACAAATTAGCAAAACAGAGCTTGAACATCAGTTCTAAATCCAAAACCTTATTTGGATCTGAAGCTTAAAGAGAAAGCAACTAAAAGTCTAAGTGTTAACCACTCTTTTCATACAAACTTTTGAGAAACCTGTGTGGTAAGGAATTGAAGTACTCTCTATTATATTCCACCATTGAAATGAGTGCATAAAATGCTCTAAATTTTTTAAAAGAAGGTCCATGCTGCAATCAAAAGTCTTATGATTAAAAAGATCTGAGGCCAAAAACTCCAAAGACTAAACAGTATGCCTAATTTTATCCTCTGTACTAACAGCGCTCTGCATAATAGAACAAAATGTAATGTTGAAGAACATTGATAAACTAAATTCTTTATATTCAGTCTATTAACTCAGCCATTGTCCACCAGAGAGAATATACATTATATTATATAAGAAAAAGGCAAAAGTGTCTCCATTAACCTGTATGTATCTATGTGGGAATATTTCTCTTCAAGAGAATTTAAATCCTTTTAACTTATTTCAAACTGTGTCGGAGGTCAGCTGCACAAAAAAAAACTGTATAAAATTGCCAGCTCACCAATGACATTTATTCTCTACAAACCTTCTGTCAGGGCCTTGAGTGCACCAAGAGCCTGTAAACGCCCTGACCTGGGACCTGCAGCCACCCAGGAACTGCCCAGGGACCCTGCTGTGGCCGACAAGGGCAGTGTCCTGCCTGTGCTGTGGTCACCCTCCCTCGTGGGACAGCACACACCTCTCTGCTTTAGACACAGGTTCTCTGAAATTTAACATCTCCTTAGGGGAGCGCTGCCCATCTACTTGATCTCAGTGGGCAAGACATCAACTAAAACCTCTTAACAGGATTCCCCCTTTCACTATTACACTATTTCCTTTCCCTAGAATTAGAAATTTAAGTCTGCTTTCCCCTTCCAATTAACTTGCCAGCTCCTTGTCCCATCCTTCACTTAAACACGTTAAAGACAAGTTGGAAACAACTGGACTAAAAGCAGAGAACACAGTCAGTGGCCAAGGCCTGCCAGAAGCAACACCGAGCCAAAGGCGAGGAGTGGTGCACCTGCACCTCTGCTGACTGCGGCAGCGAGGCACCATCAAGAGGAGCTCTGCCCTTCGCTCACACCCAACACGGCAGCACAAGGAACCTGATTAAACTAGAGTAAAATAGCCGGGAAAGCACGAGATGCTGCATTGATTTCATGACAAGTGATAACACTGAAAATCCAAATTACTAGTGGAATTTGGTTCAAATGTCAGGTAGAATGCCCTTTACCTCACAACAAGGACTACCAGCAATTTCTTCAGACTGAAACCCTTCAAAATTTTAACAGAATACATTGCTATGCTACTCTGTGAACACACCAGTGAAAGTATTTTATTTTACAGACCCATTCATACATAACTCTAGAGTACAAAGCTGTAATGTTTAGAGAATTTAAGCGTTTTAATATGCAAAATTTGGAGAAGAATGAGACAAAGATCTCAGTACAGGATTAAACTCATGTTTTTAAAAAGGAAGGTGAGATGCCAGCACTATCAGTATGTAACAGTTTAATTTCTATCTCCTTTCTTACCACATTCTGTACCCAAATCACTTCATAATGCTTGCTTAATAACATCTTATCGTTACTCAAATTACCAAATTGTGTTCCTGAATTAAGTCATTGATTTTTTTTAAATTATCCCAAAGCATGAAAAAGTAACTGCTGAAATGTAATATGTGCTGAGTCTCCAGAGACCTGACACAGCTGTCCCTCTGACATTGTACTCTCCCAGCCATTCAACTGTCATGATAATTCTGAGGGTTTATACAATTAAAATATCAGTATCACCATTTCTGTGCTAATTATTTTACTTAAAAAATAAAATTGAGGAAATCAACCACCAATTAGGGTGCTTCTACTGTGCAGGCATTGCGGAACACATACGACTCCACAGAATTGTGATGGTAAGAAATAGAGAGTTTAAGACATTATTTTTCATTCCATCGTGGAATGCTAGAATTTGGTAATTAGTGTTTGAATAAGACCTTTATCTTTCAAGTATTTTTTCCCTCCCATTTCATCACTCAGGAAATAATTTTGTCTTCTGAGATGTAACCAAAATAGAAACGGTAAAAGTGACAGAAACACAACTTTGGTGCAGAGCTAAGCAGGGCAGGGGGGGTTCTTTTACCAGACATCAAGCAATTTCGATTTTGTTGCTTGGTCTAAAAGTTTCTTCCACTGTAACTTCCCCTTTCAGATGCATTTTTTTTAAAATCCAGTATTCAACAGAAAGCAAACTAATTGCTTGATAATGACCTTTTAAACGCCGAGATTAACCTTAATGGCTTTAAATGGAATTTTAATGAGTTATTCTGAGTATAACTAATTATTTGCTATTTATATGCATAGACATGGACAGGGTATTTTTGATTAAATTAAATTTTAGCATAAGATGTTTTCTTAAGCTGCATTCTTTGCACAGAGATATACCATAGGAGGGGAATACATATGTACATATTCACATACACTTGCATTTTGGCTCGATAAGCCTGTCTAATTGGCATGGTTGAAACAGAAGATCCATATTCAAGACCATGCACTGCCTGTCTCTGGGTAATGCAGGATAAACTGTTCTGAACCAAGAGGAAGAGATATTTAAATCTATCTCCCACATTTCATGCTAGTGCTCTATGCATGATACACAAATTGGTGATAGACACATGCATACTTCCCAAGATCAAAAAGCTGAAATTCTGACAACCCAATTTCAGGAGAACGGTCAAAACATTTCACACTATTCTGGCATGAAAAACAACTTGAAACATTGGGAGTTCCTGAAAAATAGGTGTACAAAGTATAGACTTGAACAAGCACCTTACTATGAAAAATCCATTTTATCTTCTTGAGGAAGGAGGTAAGCAAGCCACACTTGCCAGAGTCCTAACTTATTTAGCCTCTCAGTCAACTGACACAGTGAAGAAATGGTTTTTTGCTTTGATTTTTGATATGGTTTTGGTTGTTTGGTGTTGTTTTTTTTTTTTACAGGGATAGTCAAGCAATGCTTCTCTTAGAACTCTGAACTCCAATCTGCAATTCCTAGGGTATAAAGATGGAGGCAAGAGAATAGTACCAATAAATTTTACAAAAGATAGAGAAGAAGAGACAGCATTAAAAGCTGTCTTACAAGACTGGGAAAGAGCTGAAGAACAGTAGACATTTTAGAAAACTGTCTTCCTTCACAGGTCTACAAAACCAACTCTGATATGTGCCACATCATAGCTTAAACTTGGACAGAAGTATAGTACATTTGAGTTGGAGCTTGATCATTTATGCATCTTCCAGACTGAACTGTCAGATGAACTTCATCCATCTCCATTTCAGCTACTCTAAAACTACATTTCAAAATATTTTAAATAAGATTGCATAAAACTGCCTTTAAATGAAAACATGTCACCTAGTTATCACAGATCTTCAGGATATAATACCAAAAAAATTACAGATAATCATTGAGTTCTAAAGACCTCATTGAGGTCTTAATTTGGATTAATTCACTCATTTTAATTGTGCTTCTCAAAAAAAAGGTATATTTCAAGTTGTATGAACATCCAAGATATACACATACAAACACTAAAATCTGAAATTTACTTAAAATATCTGTGAGAAAGTGACTTTCTCCCATTTGTTCCCTACACAATAAAAATAAAGATCCTTACAAACTAAAATAAAGTAAAAGAAGTTTTGAGGCCACATTTAGGAACATTAGTAAATAGCTGTTACTTCTTTATCAGGAAGATAGACTCAAACAAAAAAAGGGTTATCTTACAGGCTTTCAGAAAACTGATATCAAAACCAGTAATCTAGGCCTAAACACCATGTTTTCTGGCAAAACAGACAGTTGCTTCCATCAAAATAACAGTCTGCCTTGCCATTCTGGCAGACGTCACTTCCTTGTATTTTCTAACAATAAAGAAACCAAAAACGGTAGTCAGCCACAGTCATTCATATCCTTACCTCTTCAAAGCTCTTTGTTTAAATTATTTACAGAAATATTGGGCAGGGGGGGAACATAACTGTATTTTAGATAAAAAGTAAGATCTTTTGAGTCAGATATACTACCATGATGTCTAACAGGTAGGTCACACTTTGCTAAAACCATTGGCCAAGTTCCCTGAACAATAGGACAATAGCTTTAATGGGCTAGACAACTCTTCATTGTAAAGCTTCTTGACACAACAGAAGAATATAATAAAAACATAAGAAAGTCATGCCCTCAAGACACAGAGGGAAAGTGAGGACACTCAAGAACAGTTTTCATGAGTTAGTACACTGGAACAGCAGAATTCAAATATTCTAAGTTACGGTAAAAAATAAGATACCACCACTATCAGATTCTTTTTTTCTTAAATGCATCCTTTAAAATAAATGTCAGCAGAATTCCCCCAAGTAGCAGTACTTGCTACTACATTGCTCTGTCATACTTCTTGGACTTCAAAGATAAATTTATCCTCAGAAGTTCACTGGACAAATGTGTGCACAGAAATTTTTTCTTCTTTTCAAATAATTAAAAGGTTGTAAAAGATTCTTGCCTTTGCCTGACTGACAAGTTCATGACCTACACCTCACACAGCAGACAGGCTGAAGAGAACTGAAGTTAACAGAAGACTTGAAGTATAAATCACCACCATTAAGGGGTTTTTCCAAACAAATATAGACAATCAAGTAATGAGGGGTTTGGCAAAGAGTGACACATCTGTCATTTAAGCACATCATAACCCTTTAGTGGGTGATGTTGTGTGACACATGACAATATGGCATGCCTAAACGATAAAACATCAGCTCTTCACTGAAGAACTACACACCCACTGGCACCTTGGTAAATTAGAAATATGAAATGATTGTATCACGAAAGGAAGCATTAAAAGAAGTTGCCACATGTCCCACGCAGGGCTCAACAAACTTCAGTCAGCAGGAAAAGAGTGGCTTTGACAAAAACTAGTATAGACCACACTTTTTTTTAATATACAATAATATATCTGTAAATACCTTTTTCAGGACTGATAGAAGGCATTTTCATTCACTATATTCATCCATAGCCTAGATCTCCCTCCAAGAAAGCTACAGATTCCTTAAAAAGCTGACTGGCACCTGTTCTACTCCTGTAAAACATTACTTGAGGAAAAGAAGTTTCTATCGTTTGTGGGAGAGCCTAGCAGTCACCTATGAAATAAAAAGCTCAGTTTTGGTTTTCTCCTCAAAACGAGGGAGCTCAAATTATGTCTTCCATTTTCCCAGGGAACATATTAACAAGCAAGCTGGAAACTATTCTACAACATTCAACTGAAGCTGTGCTACTCCAAGGAAAATAATTCAAGACTTCTTAGGCCAGGTAGAAGGATCACATGAGAGAGGGCAACTCAGCCTCTCATTAATGATTCTGACATAGAAACTTTACTGGAAGCCAGTACAAAACCTCAAAATATTCTTCTTATCAGACAAATGCTCTATTGAGAGAAATACAAAATACTGCATATTTTTTTTAATGGCATAAATACAATTACACATGCCTTGAAGCCTACTTGCCACATACTCACACAAAACAGTAACAATTCCATTAGTTTCTAATCAAAAATTGGTCAAAATTGAGAAAGTTTTGGCTGTACTAGAGAACTTTAAATTACAAGAGCAAAACAGAAATGGACAACATGTGCCACCAGAAAGCACTTACAAGCATTTTTAGCATTGCAGTTTAAATGTGGATTTGAGAAAAATTAAATGCCTAGTCTTTTGAAAGCAGGAATAAGATTCAGGCTTTTACTCTAAGACACATGTATAAACAGAAGACAACCACTGAAAGACAGAAAGTGCAAAATCCATAATGCTTCAACATACTACATTCATCCACCGTTCATTTTCTGACAGGGGTTTGGTGCTTTAAGGGGTTAAAGGTCAAATAAATTCTATGATGTTTAGTAGGAGCAGAGACAGATCAGTCAGGAAACATGCAAGTTAAATTTCTGCCTTCTATAGTCTCCTTTTCGACATGGAAGGCTACAAGGAAACAGGCATGGCATCTCTCCACATGACTACCCATTAAATGCAATCTTTCCCCAACGTAAACTTACCAGGAAGAAAGGTAACACTGAGCTGACATCCTCAAGTGTTAAAGCATCTCATTTCTGCTTCCCTACTGCAGTTCCAGGCTTGATATTATTCCATAATATTTGTTATCATCTGCTGGATAATGTGATTCTTTCTATTACATAATGATGAAAAGCGATATTTTGAGGATAAGTTTTTGGAACATACAACGTAAACCTGCATTTGACAAATATTCTCTCTACCCCCACAGCTAGCAGCTCCAACACACTATAACTTTGCTTGTGAAACACCTACCCAACTGCAAACCAGAGAATTCTACGCCCTGTAAAAACAGCAGCATAAGATCATTACTTAACATCAGAGCCATCTCTCTCCTAGAGAGACAATGCAACAGGAAGTTCATTTAAAGGCCCAGTCCTACCTCAGGTGATTAGATAACTGCCTGAGTAGTAAAGATCTCCAGGAGAGTAATCAAACAATAGAACTAACAAGGAGAAAAATACTATCATGGTTTAATGGAAAGTTAATTTAAACCCAGCTGTTACTTCAGCAAATAGTGTAAAAAATGGTGCATTGATACTATTAGATGAAAATATTTGGCATTAACATGCTCAAACTGTTCACACTGCTTGTCACAATAACATTCTTGATGAATAACTGAGTAAACCTGAGTCAAGCTCAGTCTACTGCCTCTGAGGAACTAGAGGCTCATTACCAATATTATCTAAAACTAATTAGTAGTTGGTGATTGTAGCCTGCTGGCACTAGGAACCTGATTAACATTCCTCAGAAACAAATAAGGCTGGGTTTGGGGAGAAGAGGAACATTTCCCTTTTGCTTCAGCCTCAAATACCAGAAAGGGAATTAAATAATTAACTATTTATACCTGTGCATGTTGCAGCTCACTTTCTGCCATTAATCTATAAAATGTGGTGATATTGGATGTGGTTGAGGCATTTTCTTTGCCTGATATATATTGAGTTCTGACTATTTTACTTGGTCAGAAGACAGAAATAGAAATCTTAAAGTGCAATTAAATATTTTATTACCATTGTTTAATTAAATAAATACTGGAGTAACTTGTCAAAGCAGGTTTCACTAGCGTGCTAGAAGAGTGTTTTCAATTTTCTTCATGAAAAATGTAATCTATGCCTAAATAATGTGATGATTAGTATAATTACTTTAAATAGTACTGGGTACATTTAGGGGAGAGCAATGGACCAGTTACTGAGTATTCCATGGAAACCAGTTCCTTTCATTTCCCTAATAACATGTTCTATGTAACCATTTTAATTCTTTTAACTGAAGAATGTGTTCATTCAAAAATCCTAAACAGAAGTTGAGGTCTAACTTAAGTTCTGTATCAGAAGAAAGCCCTGCAGTCTGACATAAATCTCAGTGAACACACTTAGATCTTAGTGGACACAGTAAGAGCCAGATTTGCAAGTAAACTTTAAAAAATTTAGGTCTCTGTATTAGAAGTTTTTCCTTTTGCTACTACCGAGCCACCTTGTAAAACATGTGTTGTTACGAATAGTTTATGCCCAACATAAATCCCTATCATAGTAAAAGATCAGATGAGCAGGACAAGGTGAAGTTTCACTCCTATCTCCGTTGGTTTCTATATGGTGAGAAATACGTATCTAGGTACATATATCAATATACACAGATATGCATGGATAAAGTATGGAGAGAAAACAGATCTGTCGACTCTGCTGCAAACAAAGCATATTTAAAAAAAAAATCCCTTTTTTTGGTTAATATTCTGAACCCCTATATTTAATCCCTGTGACGCAGCTGGGAGGAGTCAATGCTTAACGGCACACCGCATCAGGCCATTACTGGCCTTCCCTGGATGCAGATGTTCAGCTCTATCACTGTAATTCTTACAGCTGCTGAAATTCTTCTTTAATTTAAATATTTTTCTTTATTTGGAATAGGAGGATTGGAGATTATCCCTCTGCTTTTATGTGCCGGCAGATAACTAGCATTCATGGTCTTAAGTACACAAAAATATGCTAACTTGGTGTTATAAAGTATACCTGGTTTTGACAAAAAAAAAAATACTTAAAGCAAGAAATAGCATGGCACATATTAAGGGACAACTAGTATGCTGTATCTAAATTTACAGTCTATTTCTGCCATACCTCAAATACAAGTGTTAGAAATGTTCTTCAAAGTGATTTATTCATAACAAAATTAATTACAACTCTCAAATGATGTGTGCAACATTCAAATCGTGTCTTGATGCAGAAAATACACAACTAGCATGAAATATTTGTACACAGTAGTGGGCAGTACCAATAACACTAAACTGGTGCTAATTACAGTAGAACAAAATGAAAACGCTCAAGTTTCTTAAGCTTTGGATTTTTAACACAGGTGTTCATAAGGATGTATTTATAATGCTCAGACTGATGAAATGTTCACAATTCGTATACAGCAACTGAAAAAATCATATAGATCCTTCTGATTAGAGTAATAGTCTGCAGCAAGATTGATACCTTTTATATAAATACATGGCTGAATATTATAAAATTTTACATTTACGGAAACTGGAGTGCATGCATTTGGTGATTCTAACCTAGCTTAGGAGGACATCATGTGGCAGAATAACATATGAACAGACCCTGTAACCCACACTCAAAAAACCATCTACAGCTGCTGCCCCTTGCCGCCGAAAATACTAAATACTGTTGACAGACTCTGTGACTGTAGAAGCAATGTCTAATATTTGATATTAGGATAAAAGAGAGGATTATTAAGATGATCTGCAATTTTGTTAGAAAGGTGTGAATGAACAACTGGAGTCAGAGGGGGTTTCCTCAGTTACTAAGCCCGAAGCAGCCATTTTAAGATTTTAGGAGTACACAGTCCCATTTACAGGATTAAATTGCACCGTTCTGTGCACTTAGATCAAACTGTCTTTGACAGAGCCCTACCAAAAGCAGTGATTTGTGCATCTGTGACCTGAAAGCATCAATAAGCAACTCTTAAGGTATATGTGAAAGAGCCCCACCCTACCTCCTCAGTAAAATCTCCCCTGAACAGCTCCATGATTACTAGCACATGAATCAAAAAAATACAGTGCTAGACAGGTATTTTTCAAAATATGTGGCTTATTTCTCTCTTCATTTCTCTATTTACTTCTCTCTTAATTTCTCTAAAAAATCTATACTATTTGTCTCGTCAGAAGTCAATAATAAGTCCTTAGAATATTAGATGAAGATGGCATCTACATAAGCCTTTATTTTAGAAACTTAAAAAAAAAAAGCAATTTGCTTTAGTTATAATATTAGTCATAAATTATGGAATCAATTCAATTGTCAATTGTCAATCAATTCAGTCCAGGAAATCAGATAGAACTGGAAGAACAGAGAACAATTTAATAGCATGGCTAAGGATGCATAAACTTCTGCATGTTTAGAATTTCATTTCAGATAATCACTGAAGACAATGGAAGTTCTGAATCAGAAAAAAGCTGGAAAACGGAAATTCTAAGGAGAGCATTATTTTATCTCAGTGAATGGCGGAAGGGAGAAAGAGGTGTATTTACAAATGAATATACTGGTTTTAGAAATCTGAGGGAACACTTCCCAAGGTCTATCTACCAAATACTCCCTGTGAGGGACACAGAAATCTCTGCGTGCCAACAAGGGAGCTTACACAATGGGATTTCAGTCTCACCTGCTCTCATCAATCCTGTCTGGTAAAGCCAGTGGGATAAAATGCAAAAAGTAGGAATGCAATTTTCTTCAGCCACAGTGCTCAGACAACAAGGAAGAGGCTTCTATCAGCCAGCATCCAAAATAACCCAAGGTCAAATTTCCTGGAACTCAGCTGCAGAGGGCATGCACTTGAGCGTACAACCCTCTGCCATTCTCATATCTCCTGATTCTCTCCAGGCTCCTGATTTACATCTCCCACCTGCTGGGTAATCATACGCTATCCACCAGTAAGATTTGTTCACACTCTCACACGGATTGCTGTTTTTAATCTCTGGATTGTTGAAGTCCAAAATCTCAGGTGACTACCCTCTGATACAGTTCCAAATGTAATCTGAAGGAGTTTCTAGTTGCCTGAGACAGAATTGTACAGTTTTGCTTGGCAGGTGTTTTGAAAGGATTTTCCATCTCATCTTGTTGCATTTCAGCAGTCAGATGAAAAATTTCTTGAGCATCTGGGATGACATGTATTTGGGGTTTTACACTTAGTCAAAAAAAATATTTATCCAACAGATGGAAACATGATAATCTAATCTCTAAAGTAAGCATGCCTTTTGAAAATCTCATGCCTGAGTCAACATCCATAGTTGGCAGTACACTGTTACAATTTCAAATGTGTCATTGCACACAACTGAGAAAATGTCAGAATCAATCCTCCTTCTTCTTTTTATAAAAGAAGTGTGTTTATAACCTAAGAAACATATGGGTAATCTGAGTAATTGAGAAAAATCTCGTACCTTAGAGGAGCTATTTATACACAGGATGAGTCAAAATTACATTTGCTTTACGCACTGTAATAAATTAATCCAATCTTTGCAAAAAATCCTCAATAAGGCCTCATCTATAACTGAAAGTGTTTGCCAACCTAGCCAGGTTGGCTAATAGGCTGACAGAAAGAGTCACAACCCTACTCAGTAATTTTATGCAGCAATGCACTCCAAAAAGACATAACTGTATTTGAAAAAAGAAAATTGCTTTTGAGTTTATTTTATTAAGCTGCAGAGGCAAAAGCATTATCTGTTTAAGGTGGTTTTATGCAACTGGGGATTGCCAGTGTAAGGACAGAAAACTATGGTAGGAAACAAACACTGGACCTAAGCTAAACAAATTTAACACTGGTCATCTTTGATATATAGTTCCAGTTCTGAACTTTGCAGACAGAATTTTACCTCACTAATAAGAGGTGGTACCGCTGCGTTTGTACTAGCAGGCATAAATATTAACTCGATTTCCTTTACTTCCATCACATATGGTGGCCTCAGAGAACTGAAAACCTCTGGGCATGCATGGATGTGCTTTCAAGTAGTGTACACACCTGCACGTGAACTAAGCATATTGTATCACATGTATCTAAAGGCACCTGAGTGTATCTGGGAGCCACCTATTCAATTACATTCACACAAATTGCAATAAATAGAAAACTTTTGGCTTGAAATCCATTTTTTCTGGATCTCATTTACTGTTATTTTGTACTTTTCAGATGAAACAATTCAGCCCAGCTAATTAAAATTCTGAGGCATTTCCTATTTTTTAAATGCTTTATTCTGCAATTTTTTTTCTTAACATATAAATACATCTTTGTGATAATTTCTGCTTTTACTTGTAATTATCCATTTACAATTGGAATTGTCCAATTAATTATCCAATTGGAATATAATTCCAATTGTATTTGAAGTTAAATAAGTTTCACACAAGTAAATAATCAGATCACAACCCTATGAAACTAGTGAAGTTCTCTCAAACACAAATAATTTTTCCCCAGGAAAATCTCTGAGTTCTACAGGTCTGCCCAGTGAATAATTTTCATAACAGTGAGTATTTTAAGAACAGACCTTAGGACACAATGTTATACTTTCTTCTTTGCTGCTTTCTCAAAGAAGGTGCTTTTAACCTGCATATTGCACTTGCTCATTGCCCATAAATTGTCACATTGCACAGAAATTGTTCTCCTCCATCTCTGTCCAAAATTTTGCAGTAACCTCTGATTTCACCGTCAGAGACTGAAGAGCTCTCACAGGCATCACACACACTTCAACAGAACTAATTCACCATCTTTGCAGTGCTGCTGATAGATGTTTCAGCCTTAAATGTGTATCAAGAGCCAACATTTCTCAAAACGCTTCAGAAGAAACATACTTTTAAGCTTCATTTCAATCAATGATCTACAAAGATTACACAGGCAAAAAATGTTGTGCAGTTATTTGTTCTCCTAGGTCTCAAATCATCTGGCAGTAAAGTTCCTGGCCCTCTCTCTGTTGCAGTTATCCTATAAAAGGCTGGAGGAGGGAAATGTCATTTTGGTATTTAACAGTGACCTTTTTTTGGTTTTTTTTTAAACCATAGTTGCTTAGCTGCTGAATATATATGAACATGCAGAAAGATGCAGAAAATCAGACTGAGAGTTGAAGAGAATACAAAGACCTTCAGGGAATTAATTAATTCTTACACATGCCATAGCCTTTTTTCAAAAAAAACTACCCTGAGGGACCAAGTAGCACTTAATAATCAAGCAATGGTTAGAATTACTCAGGCCCTAAATATGATTCAAAATAGATGTTCACAGTAAGAAATCAAAGCTCAAATGCTGAGGAGTCAGATGCTTTTCAAATGTGTTGCACTAGACCATACTATTCTTTCCCAAATAAGAGGCTGAGGATGTTGACAGAAACCCAGCAGAATTAAAAAACCCCTCCAACTCAAACACATGAAACACTGCTCACCAGATGTTCTTAAAATCAGCAGTATGATGACGGGATTTCCCAACTCTGGGATTTCTGCTGAGTTCCGAAGAAGATATTGGTTCTCTTAGCCAATGCCCTCAATATGTTATGGCTCCCAACCCCATGCTAGCTCTGCTGCCAGCCCTTCATAACCTGCATCATGGGTTGCCAGAACCTGCTTTAGACTGTACTCTGGCAAAACTCCCACTGCCCAGCAGACATGCTGACGTAGTGCTGAAGGAAGTACCGTATGTGGAACACCAATATACAGGGGTTCAGAAAAAGGGAGAGAAAGTCTGAGTTTAAAGAATTATCATTTTACACATATTAGGATTGATTTCCTTTACATAAAACCAATAATACTCATGGTCAAAGCTACATAAATGCTGCAGCTAACATGCTAAGGCCTGTAAAAGCTTTGATAACAAATTTATATATGTCTCGTTACCTCTGTTGCTTGATCAATTACCTATTTTTAACAAAGTCTGCATACAAAGTGAAATGGCCACTGTCTTTTTGGTTTTACCTATGTGGTATACACTGTGTTACCAGTTTCCATTGAGAACCATAGCAAATATTAAGTGCAATAAAGCATTGTGCGTTCAGTTATGTAAACAGAGTTTGAACACTAAGATGTAGGGTTTGATTCCATCATGCTTTAGTATTCCACTATAGGCTACCTCATGAAAATGAATGCATCCATTGCTCAGAGCAAGTCCTGCTTCATTTGAATAAGACTGCAGAATCAGCCTCCTCATATCATCTTTCCTCATGGGCTTCTGTGCTAGAGCTCCTGTAAACAACTGCAGTCTCAGAAGACAAGGATGCAGCAACTTGGGATTTAAACTGAAATTTATAACTGAACAAGCAATATAACATCATTTTGTGGATGTTGGACAGCTTAGTGGATTCCTAATGGGAGGATGCAAGCCTCCCTTTTAACCAGAAAGCTATTTGGTGGCTTATATGGACTATACCCGTGTTGTTAGTTTGGTTTACATCAGAGATGTACATCACCACAACCAGCATTATCTGTCACCTACTCTTGTAGTTCAAGGAGGGGCTAATTGCTGCATAGGTATGTCAGAGTGAGATACTATTTCCTCTTTAGAACCGCTCTCTTCACTTTAAATTGGCGGAAATGGAGGGAGAAACGGACGCTATTTCCACCCGTTCTGTGACCTCCGCTACACAGTCTGCCTTCTTTGTGCACTCAGGCGACTGCTACATGATGACCACAAGCTGTCCCATGGGGTAGCCTGAGCACTAGCGTGCTACCCCCGCCAGCAGTGCACTGCCAGCCTGTGTGTTTCCCTCCACTCCAGAAAAGTAACAGCGTCTCTCACAGGACAAACACCTGTGTCTATATGTACCTGCAGGAGGGCAAGACTGAGAGGGCTTCTGCATCTCCCTTCCAATCTCCCACCTCCTTGGCACAGCTGAGAGCACCACTAAAACACTAAGTATAGTGCAGACCTACAGCTTTTCTCCATCTCCTCAACTGTCGTTGCCAGATTGTCTCAGTTCCTAAATCCAGTATGTGAGATTTTAGAGGTGAGAAAAGCAGTGGTGCTGTGTGGGAAACGCAAATAACAGCACTGCGATGACAGCAAGGCAGAAAAAAGGGTTTAAACCCTACCGCCACCTGAAGTCCCATTCCACGGGATCACCCACAGTGTGCAATCATTTCTATTTTTAAATGCCATATTTCCTAACATGAGTCAGTTACCAATCTATTTCTGATCTGAACAGGAAGGACAGCGGAACAACTTTAATCACAGCTGAACCAAAATTAGAACAGAAAATGGATCAGTTCAGTTCCTTTATTTATACTAACCAACTTTAGGTGTACCTATATGAGTGAATCGGAATACAAGAAAGAGTATCCATAAGCTCCTGTAGATACTGAGCATCAGAAGCTGGTTTAAAGTGTAATTCAAAACACAGAACTGGGTATTGGAAAGGGCCCGTTCTCTCCAAAGCTTTCACTTAGACAACTGGCAAAGTAATTCAGCCAGCTAAATTAAGTGTTCATCTAAGGGGTGGTGACAGTAGCATGGCTAAGCAAACACCTGTAAGATGCACCTCTCTGTCACCTTGGTTTCATTACAACATTTCTGCGGTTCCAAGCGCACGGAGGCCCCGACAGAGGTGGGAGCTTCCAAACACAGGTATACAAGAGGGCAGCAAGTGGAACGTGAGTCAGCAATGCACTTTGCAGTAATGAAGGCAAACCACATACCCAAGTGCATTAGCACGTGCGTAGCTAGCATATTGTGGGAAGTATTATTCCCCTTTGCTCAGCACTTGTGAGGCCACATCCAGAACAACCTTTAGTGGAATACTGTGTCCTGTTTTGGCACTCAGTATAGGAGAGAGAAAGAGAAAATGGAAGGAGTTCAGGGGCAGCCTCCCCCAGTGGCTAGGGGACTGCAGCACGTTACATGAGCTGAGACTAAGAGAGCTGGATTTAACAAGTAAAAAGAACAGGCTGCAAGGAACCCAAATGTGGTTTTCTACCACCTAGAGAGCAGCTTCGGAGAAGACAAAAGCAGACTTTTTCCAGAGGTGCACAGGGAAAGAATAAAAGGGAGTTCTGACTGTGTACAAGACAAAAAATCACCATGAGAGTGGCTGAGCACTGCAGCAAGGCCCTGGAGATGCTGCACCAACTCCACCTGTGGAGATTTTCAAAACAAAACAGGACAAGGCCCTCCATAATTCCCTTCTGATCTTAATTCTACAATTCTAAAACCGAGACTCACACATCACACATACATATATGCATGTTAGAAGCATGACATGAACTGGTTAAAAATCAGTATAAAATAGTTTTTTAAAAAAAAAAAAGTCATGCCAATGTGTGACATCAGAAACCCTCTTCTCCATGGCAGAACAGTGATACTCTAGCTGCAAAAATGACACTAAAGAAAATAAGAATAAAACCTCAGTAATACGACTATGATGTTATTGAGGACATCTTATTATTAGAAGATCGACAAAATAAGCTGGATGGCACTGGAACTGCAATCAAGCACCAAGATGGCAGATATGAACTCATTAAAATATTAAATGCATAAGCTTTATTAAAACTGCAGAAAGACTGCTGTCTGTACAATCTGCTGAAGCCCTGCTGTTGGTTTCTCAAACTGACTCATCTGTCTCATAATTCTTTCGGAAAACTTGCAAACAGAGAATTACAGTAATCAAAATCTTAGGAGACATTAATAAAAATATGGAGGTATTCTCATGAAGATTCTAGTGGTTATTATATAAATAGCTCTTCTTTTAATAGCCCAAAAGACAAAAAGTATTTTTCAGCTCCAAGGCTGCCCTTAAAGCTAGTTGCATGTGAGGGAAATACATCTAAAAAGGGAGAGGGAAAAATCTGTGTCTTTTTCCAAGCTATTTTGACTAGTAACAGCCCAGTTTCAATATAAATTCAATATGCATAATATATGGAGGGGTTTACATTTGGCGTTTACAGCTGCACTTAGGTAATTTTATAGATGTATGTATAGATAAGCATAGGGTCAGGCATGGATACAGCAAACTGCTTAATACAAAGACAGAGATTTCTTGTTTAGTTGCCTAGCAATAAGATGAGACTCCTGGAAGCTAACAAATACCGATTAGAGAATGGAATAGAATTATTTAATGTATCTAATGTATCATACAAAAAGGAACATAGGGCTATTGAAGAAAGGGAAATGCTAGGCCAGAAAAAATCAATTCTATCTAGTGAAATCTATTCAGGAAATATGTGGTAGGAAGAAACTACAATATATAAATTAAAGAAAGCCTCAGTCTGTTCACTCTGTCAATATTTTTCATCATTATTCTTCTTTTAGCAGAAAGTCTAATTCCATCTTGGCTAATGGATCTGCCTTTTGAATTGCTGTGTTTAACTTTGTCCAGCCCCCTCAATAACGTCTGGAAGCTGGAGAGAGAGATATATTTTAAAAAACTGAACTGGATGAACATTATGGAATTTCTCTTCTTGGAAAACACAGTATGATACTAATGTAAAGTTTCGTGAGATTTACTAGACTTGTGGAAAGGCAAAAGTACACACGTGTTTTATTTGTTATGAAGAGCTTTAAAATGGCACTGATGCCTTTTAACACATTTATAAAGTCTCTTCTCTCAGTTCTTTCAATATTATGAATGTTTTTCTCTCAGTACTTCCAAAGTAGAACAGGAAGATCACAAGCCAAGGATAGGCAGCATACTACAAGTCCAGCAGATTGGAAGTACTTACTTCTTGGAGAAGTACTGACACTGATCTTTTTCCCTTATGATCCAAATTTAAATAGATTAGTCTACATTAAAACTGGGAAAACAGTGGCCACTGGATAGTATTGCAGCACTGCTTAGAAGTAGTGTGAACTTGTAATGCACATTCATGCATTATTTAAACTTGGAAGAAGACATGTGACTCATCTTTCTGCTATCCAACCTTTCTTTAATTCTTCCTTAACAAAGCCTTTAAAACAGTACATCCCAAAATCTGCTCCTGTTGGAGCTGTCACTTAACAGTATTCCATCTGCTTGGGACAGAAACAGTCAGAAAATTTCTCTCATGTCTGTTCCACCAGCATGAATCAAGACTAACTCCCCAGACTTCCTGCGTGACGCACTGACTCGGGGTTTGTCTACACAAGGAAGTAAACATAAAGGAAAACTCGACTCAATTCAGAGCACAGTACCAACTCTGAACTAACTTCCAGTATAAACATTCTTACCACACAGAAAGCAAAGGCAGTTTTCCCCGCTCTGAATGTGGATTAAACTACTTTTAACAAAGACAGCCCTAACAAAATCCAAAGGTGTAATCACATTCCATAATGCAGTGCTTTACAAAAATAAAGTCTCATTATCAGAAGCAGCATGTCTTTCATATTGTCATATATATCTGGCTTCTCAAATGTTCCCTCATTTAATTTAGGGGTAGTTTTAGATACTGTACACAGCTTTGCATTTTGGCATGAAAATACCCTTTCACTGACTGTCCACAATATGTATTTGTACAGAATAGCCTGTAACTTTATACTTAAACAGCATTAATTTTTCCATGAAGACAATGCCTTAATTTCTTAATCTTCCTTCCCCAGTTGCAGAGACTGCTACACAGACTAATTAACTGCACCTTGATTCGGTCTTGTACTGTGGCTCCTTTGTCCTTGTTAAAGCAGTGTGAAACACCCTTAAATGGGACATAAACTATATTTACTACACGAAAGGTCCTAATAAAACTGGAATTTACTGATTTTTCTATATTGTTCAGACACTATAGTTATAGAAACTACATAAATATCTGGAAAAGCAGAAGCAGATAAAAATGAAGGACATGCAAGTGAAGATTTTGACATATGAATCATATAGAAATTCAACCAGTGTTAATTTACTGAGATGCAAATTGATTGGCGGTTTCATTATGGTACTTTCTGTGTAATAGTAATTTACAGCTTTCTAATAATTGAATCACCTGTGCTCCTACCACCTATGTGCTAAAAAAGCTAAGAGACAATAGTACTTATTTGCACACATCCATTAGAAGATACCTGCTGTTTACAGAGATCTGTCAATAAAGAATAGATGGTCTGGGGTGAACAGCATTATTCCTAGGTCCTTCTACCACATCTCCAATTTTGAGACTGTACAAAAAAGTGCAGTCAACCCTCTCTACCCATCTCTCACAGATCCCCAGAACAATCCAGCTCTAAGGAAATCCATGTGGTCAACATAAAAAAAAAATCATAATCTCTTTGGAAAAAAACTGTAGAGGAGTAAAGGCACAGAGTTTGCTCTGATCTCTTGTTGATTCTCACAAATTTCATATACATTCTGTGGCATAAACACTGATTTCAGAGAGTTTCTGAAAAAGAATTAACTGGATAGAAACCTCCAAGGCAGAAGTAAATAGTTTCCTCATTTGGGGCGATGTGGCAATCTTTCCATTTGATCTGATACCATACATACAGAATCCAAATTTTGCTTTTTTTCCTATGTCATAAGAAATAATAGCTTGAGCTATTAATTTCAGTGACATGCACCTGTAATTTGACCTCTGCTCTTCACTCCATCTTTTTATTTTGATCTTGACAAGTCACAAGAAATGTAACATTTGGTTTGAACTCTTAATTCATTGTGAAAGTAGTACATTGCCTACCCCGCTTTCATATTTCCACATTACTATTGGCATAAATAATAGCCAAAGATCTGCTGCCAATTCCATAGCAAAGATCATGTCTAATTTGTAAGATGAACTGAAAGAAACTGGTATTATCAACATACTTACAGTACTCACTGCCTGCAAACACCAATGTAGAAGACAATGCATCTTACTTGCTGTATTGTGACAGTAACAGGTTATTCTGCATTTAACATTTTCCAATGCTTCACAGTGCATGAGAAACCAAAGTACTTCTTGTTCCCAACCAAGATCGAGTAATCCTGGTTACTTATGGTTACTCCAGTGTGGAGAAAGTGAAAGGGACATGCTCTGGTGAGTATTTACACGCCCCCTGTATGAAGTGTGACTACCCTTTTCTAGCTAAATTATACACCAGCAAATAGCCAAGAAACTGTATTAGCAATTAAAGTTGATAATAAAACATGTTACAAATATATGTAGCCCAAAACATTTTTTGGGTGGCCATATCAGCAAAGGTTATCGAGCTAAATGCACCATAAATTCTACTCGCAGTATCATAAGCAAGGTAATAATGCCATTCTTTCTTCAATTAAATGTCAGTAGGGCATACACTGCTTTAGGCAGTCTTATATTCTTTCTTTTTACTACCCAAACCACAAACCTTGATTTCACTGTCTATTTCTAAAATTCCTTTCAAAAATTAGTAATTATAAGGACTGCATAAATCCTGCAACTGAATAACAAAAAAGACATTTGGGTGCAAGCATATTTTGTATTCTTTCATCTACAGATTTGGAGATTTACACTCCCTGTAAGTAACCATACTTAAAACTGAGATAAAGCAAGTGTTGTACTCTCTCACTGTAAGTAGAAAATACCCATCCCACACTCTGTGTTTGTTTGTTGTCCTCTTAGTCAGGTACACCTCAGGCAAATCCTGCCTGTGAGACAAGATGTTGTCCTTCAAGCGAATTCCTTTGAATTCTCCCTCTTAAAAAACAGTCCATGAAAGCAAGAATCAATATTGTAGTAGTCTGAGCATAATTTATTAGATTACAGTTAATTACAGTTGTTACCTGTAATAGGTTATAACACCATACAGAGGAGCCGGCATCACATGAGGCTAGATCATCAACTGACATCACAAGGAGGCCAACAGAGTTCTCGGTACTTTTTCTTCCAGGCAGCCCTAGCTGCATTTAGTGGTGATTTCCCTTGAAAAGCTCTGTCACAGCAATTCTGAGAGGGACAGCAGAAGTGACGACTTTGCATCTTGTAAAAGAATGAATGGTTTGAAACACCAGTGCCAACCCTTTTAAGATCAGCTCTAGCAGGACTGAGGAGTGAGATTTCTGACATCAGCTTTGTTTGCTTACCTTCCAGTAAAGTTTCCAGCTGCAAAAGCTTCTTTTGAATCCTGAGGTTCACTGATTCCAAGATTTTGCTGGCCTAGAGTATTAATACTGAAGTGTGTGTGTGGGAGGTATTCCTCTTTTTCTTGATAGCTGGCTAAACCCCAAAGAAAACAGTGCTTCTTAGTAATATTTACAGGGATTGGAAAAGAAAAAGATATTAAATTTAATCAGACATAATAAAAAGATAGTATTCTTGATATGAATTCACATCTGAAAACATAAATACCATGGTGATGTTCTGCATTTTTCAAAAAAAGCCTGAAGACTTCTTCTATATTATTTTTGCCTAAAACATGTAAACCAATGAAATAGCAGTTTGAATAAAGGAGCAACAATTGGCTGAATACCAACTAGGATGTTCTTTCTGTTGAAATATCCTTGATCTTGATAAAGACTTGTAACCTTGTTAAAGCCATCCGTCCTGCAGAGATTTGTGCAGAGAGCACTATCAGAAGGGAGGAAGCCACTAATGAGTTTAATGTATCAGCAACGCAAATATCAGATCTTCAAATGCTGTATCTTACTCAGAATTTCTGCAGATCTGGGTAGTCGCTGGACCTGAACGTGAATTACAATTTCTTTTACAAGACCTGTTGTTCTTACTTCTGTTGAGCAGTGACAACAATCTCCAGCAAGTATAGAGTTAAATTTCCTGTGCGGCTTTCACACAGGTGCTCAAGGTGGGGTAAAGAGGCCACACGGAACTAGATAAGATTACACTCAAACATTTGGAGGGTCCATGCAACTTTGATAAGAAGAGAGAAAAGACTTCAGAAGAAGCATTCAAAACATAGCTGCTAGAAGGTAGAGTACATGCTCAGGTGGGTTGGGTTTTTTTACCTGTATTCTATCTGATGTTTCTGTAGCAGTTATGATACAATTTGGGCAGGATGAAGCTTGTTACAGATAAAATCTGTCTTCTGTAACTTGGCTTCTACTGCTTTGCAACTTTTGCTAATACCATAAAGAAAAAACAGAGTGGAGCACTCTGCACCCAAAGTTCACCTCCAGTCAATTCAAATGGAGTATAACTGTTCTTGGCATCTTTCTTTGCCTTGCCTCTTCATGTTGTACTGCCATGAACAATTCACTGAGCGCAAAGCAATTGTCAGTCCTTTAAGTGCAGTCTTCTTGAAGAAGCCATCCTTTCTGCAAGTGACCCTCTTGGCAAAGTAGTGTCTGTAGGTACAGTTAGTTGTGTGTTAAGCAGGAAGGGTATAATTTTGGATGATTACAGGTAGGGTGATAGATAATTTCCAATACATAATATAATCTAGCTTTGTATTAATTCTTCCTCATTTTAGTTGACTGATGGGACTACACCTCTTGCCCACCAAACTTCACTATCAATTTCCTGGAAATTAATGCTTATGTTGAAGAAATTAATGGTATCCATAGTTCTTGCTAAGAAACTACAGAGGTTAAGGATGCTACCCAAATCTGTTGATAAAGAAACAAATGTGCATTATATTCTTACTATTAATTTAAGGGCGCAAATCTGAAAATAAGGAAGCTGTATCTTTTGTTTATGAGGAAAATGTAAGTCAGGATAACACAAAAAAGACTGAACAAAAATTAAGTTTATCCTAAATAAATACCATAGCCTATGTCCCTGATATTTGTGTAGGAGCAATATACCATTTGTTTTCCTTTTTGCAAATGTTAGTGTTACAAAACAAGCAAATTTTTTTTTCTGTACATATTTTACTTGAAATCAATCCCTTATGGGTTCTGATTGCCATGAAAAGTGAAACTGGGAAACAGAGATTAGAGTCCTGAAAAAGTAGAAGAGTTTTATAAAGACTCAGAGAATACAGCTGTTGTTTCACTCCACTTTAAAGGCAGCCAGCCTTAGTCCTTATTTACCTATATGAGGTGAGCTGCTTTGCTTAAGTCCTTGAACTTTTCTCTGTGGCTTCTATGTAGGTATACACAGGAAAAGTAATCCTACTTATCTTTTCAAATTACCAAGTTAAACCATGCTATATTTATAATCAGGCATTCTTATTGCTCAAAATTGGTTTGGTTTAACTAGGTTTTTTTTTAATTTACTTATAAAGTGTGTTAATAATTTAAGACACCTAGCAGAAAGTATCAAGTTCTAATTTCAATTAATCCACAAACTCTGTGTATTTGGACTCCTCTTCCAGAGTGCTCTGCTGACACATCCTCAGCCTTGTGCTTTTTCTATTTGTCACAATACTATCATGATTCTATATCTGCTTGGGTAGAAGACATAATGTGAGTATATTTACAATGTGGTTGCTGGAAGTGAGATGAAAGGGAGCTGGGTAAGAATGTATTTGTTACTTAAGAAAATCACAACCAAGGAAGAAAAGGACAAGTATAAGGAACACTAGAAAGCTTTTACCAAGTTAACTGAGAATGGAAACACCCATTGGCAGGAATAGTTTTGACATCATTTGTATACGTTTTGGCTTCTCTAGGTACTTTAGCCCTTTAGAGGAGTACAAAGCTGAGCTCTTGTTCATGTTTTCTCCTCTAGCTTCTAATCTGTTTCCTTCAATCAGAACAGGTTTTAAATTACTGACTCCTATTTTTCTTAAGCTTTTCCATCAATGTTATTTAGGAAACAACAGTAACAAACCTGTTATTTTTCTAATGGAACTAGATTAAAATCTGAGTTAGTATATTTGAAGCAAGTACCCTTATAGCTTTGCTCTCAGCTAATTCTCTGAGCTGCTGCATTCAATAAATGAGTCAATAATGTATACAGAATGCTGAGTCAAAATAATCCACAAGAAAACTGTCAGTAGTTACAAGGCTATATCCTTTTGCATTTCTTTAGGGCCTAAACAGAGTTCCACTCACTAAAAATACAGTACTGAGTCTCTAGAAGGAATAAAGGCTTTTCACTAGCTCAAGAGCGTTTTTCATGTCACTCTCTTAAATACTTCAACCAGAGCAGGCTCAGCTCTCACAGTATCTGAAAAATGCGGAAACCAGAAATTATCTAGGAACTTAATCTCTAGAAAATTTTGTAATTCAACCCGGTACCATCTCAATCTAGGGATTCAGCTATTTACATCTGAAACAAACTGTGAGCAGGTGCGTTAACTTGGATTCACTGGACGTGGGGCTTCTGTTTCAATACACTGCATGTAAATGCTAAACTGAAAGCCTTGCAAAATTAAAATAATTTCAGTAAACCATTTATATTAAGCAGAACAACTACCTAGTATGAAATTATGTTTACTTGTATTTTTTCACTTAAAACAACAATAAAACACAAGAAAAACAAACAAACATCCAGAAACAAAACCACTTCCTTCTTATCAAGGAAATCCAGGAAAAAATGACCCATTTGGAGAGTCTTCTGATTATTGGTATTTTACAATAAACATACATAGAGCTCTTCCCCCATTCACCTTGCAACGCTTCATGAGATTGCTCACCAACCATAATACAATTCCCACAGCTCTTTGGAGGCTGTTGCCAGGTGGCAAGGCCATACTAGCTCAGAACCTGCAAAAGAACTTAGTTTTCATGATCTTTTCAGACCTTTCATTTTTACTCAAAATTGCACAAGAGACAATCCAGAGAAATGAGATCATGTTATTCAAATACATCTCTGAAGTCCTTTTTACTTTTTGTTAATGATTATTCATTTGTAAGTTCACTAAACTTGTGAAGCTGGCTAATGGGAAATAATTCTATGGTGCTGAAATGGCTCATGTTGCCCCAGAAAATTAAGTATTGTCAATCTTCACAATACATTTAACATTTTCATAGAATCATGGAATGGTCTGGGTTGGAAGGGACCTTAAACATCATCTAGCTCTAACCCCCCTGCCACCAGCCCAGGTTGCCCAAAGCCCCGTCCAACCTGGCCTTGAACCCTTCCAGGGAGGGGGGAGCCACAGCTCCTCTGGGCAACCTGTGCCAGGGCCTCATCCCCCTCACAGGGAACAATTTCTCCCTAATATCTAACCTAAGTCTACCCTCATTCAGTTTAAAACAGTTCCCCCTCATCCTATCCCTCCCCCCTTTCCTGCAGCCCCCTTTCAGTCCTGGCAGGCCACTGTAAGGTCTCCCCGGAGCCTTCTCTTCTCCAGCTGAACTCCCCAACTCTTTGCCTGATTTCCCTGTATTTTTGCTTCCTCCTGATGACTGAAAACAGTAAGTATCTTTTCTTCAACCTTTTCCTAGCTCTTCCATCCAATAATAGAAAATCTGGCCCCTACAGCAACCTAACAGAGTTTTAATGCTATCCTTTGTCATTAAATTATATTAACAGCAACCATTGATAGCTATTATATGTGAATGTTACCTTAAATTGTAAGAAAACATGCTACATTTCTGACCATAGAAAAGTAAGGCAAACAGCAAGGAGTAACTAAAAGTATATACATATTCCATGGTGTATTCCTAGTGTTTCCTACAAACACACATCGTGACACAGCATTTTCTGAAATTAAAAAGATAATACAAAATTATTTGGATAATACCAAGTGCAGGGTTTTAATAATAGTAAGTAATTTCCTAACCATACTTCTGAGTTCATCAATAATACATTTTTATAAAGACAAGAGTAATGCAGTGCAGCTATAGGACACTCTGATGCTCTTCCAACTCAATCAGCTGTAATTTGTGTTCGGCTCCAGTAGGTGTTTATGAATATGGTAAGTATTTCATTTAGAAGAAGACTGCCACAAAACCACTTAAGCAGGCAGATTACATTGGAATCAAGCCAATACATTTTAAAACCGATACAAGGATTATTACTTCTTAAACACCATACAATTAAACCACAGAACTCACTAAGACATGATATTGGAGAGGCCTAAAACGTGTCAAAATCAGACATTAACATAGAAAATTGAAATACTAATAACTCCAAAAATTACAAATTATAGACAGGCTTTAAGGTAGTTCAAACATGAACTGGCAGTGGTTAGGAGAAAGAAAAGCTCTTTTGGCAAATAATGAAAACAATAAATTTTAAAGCTTTATTGTAAAGCTGGTACTAACCAATGTCAGAAACAGAACACTGCAGTACATCACACTCACTGCGCTGATGCTAAAGAATATGAACAAATTTGTCATTTTGGAAGAGTAGAGAACATAAAAATTTTGCAGCTTACATGTTTCCCTGAACTAGACCTCCTGAGAAGACAGTTACTGTTGGGTTTGGGGTGTTTTGTTTTTTGTTGTTTTTTTTTCCTAAACCATTCTGAGAATACATATGCAATCTTCCTCTTTGAAAGTTATGATGACTATGCATTAGTACAATTATATCGGCTAAAAATATTCACTGTTCTAAATAGGACTCTGAAAGCAAAGCAAGCTGTACTGCTATGGGCACTGTCTCACTCTCCTTAGTTGCCTGTATAAACATTCACTGATGAAATATCAGTATCTCCGACGCTTGAGTATTCTAGGCAGTTTTCACTGGCTAACTGTAAAGTCACACCCCAAATATCTTTCCAAATTTCTGACAAAGAACCACCATAAGAGACCTGTGCAATTGTAACTGCCAGACTAATTGCTATACTTCAGAAATCTATCAAGCCTTCAGGGTCTTAAATAGAGAATAAGGAGGTTTGTCAAATTTTAAAAAATATATCTGATAAAGGACTGGTTGTGAGCAGCAGGAAATCCAGATGCTGAGTTAAGGTATAGGGAACAGCATTTCAGAAGACGACTGGATGAAAGCAAAATCATTGATTTTATTAGGTAGAAGACTCACTGAAATCTACTGCAAAGGGTTTTCCAAAGAAAGGGAAAAAAGAAATGACCTCCCAGGTGGCTAGAAGTCCACTACTGTTTAGAAGGGTTGGAATGCTCTTGCCTCAGTGAGGCTTGTCAAATCAGCCTCACAAGAGTCATCTCTACAGATATTCAGAAGTTTAATACCAATAGATACTCTGCAAATTAAAATCCTGTAGAGAAGTAGCACAAAGCCTTCTGCAATACCTTCACACCACCCATGCTCTATTGCACAAATTAGGCACATAACCAATATATTAGTGCATTTTTCCAAAAGACAATGCAAACAATTCTTAGTGCATCTGCACAGTATAAATGGGTTTGCTATTAAGAGCATTCTGCTTCAGTAGAAGTGCCAAAATAAAAAAAAAAAAGTTAAAATGAAAAATATAGGTGTGTTTGTTCAGTTTGGCTTTGGTTTTTGTTGGAGTTTTTTCCCCCAGACCTTTCTTCTACAGTACAGCTCTCCTTGAGACAGACTTCTATCACAGGAAAAACTGTATGAGTATATTTGGTTAGTTTGTGCCAGCTGCTTCATTCCTGGGGTGGGTCAGGAACTAGGTATACATGGCTTTGTAGGAAAATGAGACTCGCTTGAAAAGGCAGGCAGAAAAACTGTTTAGAAAGTAAGAAGTCGCAGGAGGTGATTATGTTGGAGAAATGAGCATGGAGTAAGCTAGGGTGTGAATTACTTTGCAGCAATTCTCTACATGGATGCTTTGGTTCTTATTATATGCATGTCTATACTACATTAATGGGGCACTCTGCATAAAACCCAACCTAGCTAGATCCGCAACCAGTACAGTGATGAGATGCAGTATTTACTGGAGATGGTACAGTGCCACACTGCTACAGCTACCCTGTCATCAGCAACCCGTCTGGAATCTCCACCCAGCAGGACTCAGCTTTGTAATCACTGCAATGAAACCTACTACACAGGCTAAGCCATGGTGATTCCAGCTTGGCAATAGTAAGGAAAAACTCTGCAAAGCTCCTTTTCCACATTTTGAGGGTTGTTTTGGTAGACGACAGCAGCCAGCCCGGGTTCTGAGCCATGCCATATGCGCAGCAAGAGGCATTCCTCTTCCTTTCAGCCAGATGCTGCATCTGTGGCAGCAACTCCTGTTTCTGTGCCACACTGTCTGCAACACAGTAGGTTCCTCATGACACTTTACAGACAACCCTTCTCCTCTAAATACCCAGTGGCAGTGCACTCAAGTTGGTATTATACATAGATTCTGCAAGTTCAGACTTGCAGAAACAAATCCAGAACTACCACTATGTCTATTCTAAACCAGCTTATTTGAATTAAAGCATTACTGGTGTTCAGGGCAAATGGAAGAGAGAAAGGGAGAAAATACAAAGCAGGGGGGAATTTGGACAATGCTCTAAGGTGACTGACAGGTGCAAGGTGATACTGAAACTGATAGCTATTACATTTAATTTGCTATTTTTTTTTAATTATTTTTGTGAAGTCAAGGGAACAAATTGAAAAAAATTAGTTAGGTAAATTTCTTGCATATAAACAATTGGGCTGCTACATTCTCAGACATGAATAATGGTGTCTTCCACATTATGGAATTTAAGAAGTGAGATGTATAAAATAGAAGGTATTTCACAATCTTTTTTGTCCTCTGTACTAGTTTGCTGCCTTCATCAATTGTACTGTGCAGCTAGTCTATGAGGCTGACAAAATGTGGCACAGATGTGAAAGAAAGCTATGAGCAGCCAAGTGCAGAAACTTCTTAGGTTCCCACCTGCTGAAGTCAGTGTGAGCTATGGAATAGCACATATCCTGCTGGTCTTAATATAATGCAGGATTGAGTCCCAAAAAAAGTCACATTTTTAAGAAGACAGCAATCATTTGCTGCTATTCTCTTACCGACCAAATGTTGGGGATTTTTCTGTTGTTATGGTAATAAGTATTTTATAGTATGCTTTAAAATAAATTTAAAGGTGATAGTTTATCAATATGTACCTATCATGTTTTGAGTTTTTTTCCACTCTCTTCTCCCCTTCCTCCCCTTTCCCCTGCCCGCCCCAGAAAAGAGATAAATTCTCCGTAATTTTCACTTACGGGGTCTCTGCCCTAAACAGTGCTGGAATGCTTATGCTGGGAACACTGCATGAGAATATTCTGCCATCCAATGCAAAAAATATCCTTGCTTTCAGTGCCATTTTTAAGATTTGCAAGTATTTTTACTACTTTTTACTCTGAGAATATTTCAATAATGTTAACTGGGTTTAATTTTGGTTTAAATCTTATTGACTTTGCTGTTGCCTCTGTGCCCACTGACCCCTCCTTTCAAACTGAATTCCATTGATTTCAATGGCTTGCTTTCTGCACAGTTCTGTTCTTGCGGATACATACACGAGGTCCAAGATCTTGCAGTAATATGGCTATTGTTAAACGCAGGAAAGAGTCGTTATATAAAAAATCTGGTATGACAAGTACCTGTCACAGTTACGTTCACCCTTATGCAATATTTATGTGCTCAAAACTTACTTTCAGGTAGTTTATTCAAGATTTTCTGTAAGACAATCTGATAAGTAAACTGTCCTTAATGCTTACAGGTATGAGATGGGGAAACCTATCTTGAACAAACTTCATCCCAGATAAGATGCAACATAACAACTGCTGTAGGCCAGCACCCCTTTAGGCCTCATGTAACCCTTGGTACATTGTAGCACACTGTGTTGAAAGCGTTAGGAATGAGGTTGGCTCTGGGAAACTGGAACTTCTGCAGTACCATTTGTTCGGACTTGCCGTCTATATGGTTCAAGAGTTATTACATGTATCACTTTCTCCCAGTCATCTGAATTATGAGTCATACAAACCAAAAGCGGAAGGCGTATGTGTGAACAAAGCAGATGTAGATGCTTGTGGAGTCTGTTGTCAGGTTTACTGAGCTCTTGTTTTCTGCCCTGCCTCATCTAGGGCAAATAAGTTCAAATCTTTGGCAAGTCCAGGTAGCTGCTGCCTCTGCCACAATCTACGACTGAGACCTACTGTTAAAGGATAAAACCTCCCACTGGTAAGTCTCTGGAAGTCTCCCATTACTCAAACTTCCACCTACAGCTATAAGCCTGGCCATCTTTGTTTTGTTTAACTGAGCAGGAGCAAGCAAACCCCACCAGCTGTGTGCTTAGCATGATAAACGCATAAAAATATCTCTAGAATCCTGGTCGTCTGTAGGTTGCCTACAAGACACCCTGCCACAGAACAGGCCAGTTAATAGCTAAAAGCACATACAGAGATAGAAATAGTTTCCAAACCCAGAAAGCAAACCTGAAATTGGATCCGTACAAACAGGCTCTTGGAGCTCAAATAGCAAGTCTCCTCCTTCGGATCTGATTGCAAGCTGAGGACTATACTCTACGATCAGCTAATTTTTTACCTCAACCAAATCTGAAGTGTTGTCTGACTAAAGGGAAATGTAGGCTTCAATAAATCTATTAAATTAAAACCAAACCCTTAAGGGGATATATATTGAACTAACCTTCTATGACAGAATCAACTGTAACTCACGCTCTAGGCCTCTAAACTGGGGCTCTCTGAGGGTTGAGGCACAGGAGCGAACAGCGAAGGAAGGCGGCAGCCCAACTGCCGCCATTAACCGGGTACGCCACTTGCGCAAATTCCCCTTCCCCGCTAGGCCCTACCGCCAGCCATGTAGCGTAACAGCTTTCGTGAATACGGATGCTGCACTGCGGCGATGGCACAGTTCAACCAAACTTCCTCCGTCCCCCGCCCACTTGGGCGTTAAGGCCACCCCCTTCCTCGACTGTGATTGGCAAGACGGGCGGAGCCCTTCGCGGCGATTGGCGACTGCTGGCGGGAGGTGGGGTAGGTTGCGTGAAGGGTAATAAAGTTAGTGGGTCCGCGGCGGTGCGCCTTAGACGCGGCGGCGGGTCGGCTCTCTATGGAGGTGGCGGGGGGACGCGCTGGGCCGTGGCTGCTCCCGCTGTGGTGACCGGAGACTCGCCCTGTCTCGCGCGCTCCCCCTTCCCCTCCCCAGCCCCGGTCCCCGGCTCCCTTCCCCTTCCCCCCCCTTCTCTTGCCTTTTCCCCTGCCCTTGGTAGCCGCCGGGACCCGGGGAAGCTGACAAGGCCTTAGGGAAGGTGAGAGACGCGGGAGTAGCGGGAGAGGGGTTTGGGGCCGGGAGGGACCGGGTGCTGCTGCAGCTGCCGCTTAAGATGGCGGCTCTCCGAAGTGGCCGCCATTTTCTCGTCGGCTTCTTCTCTCTTTCTTCCGCACAAAATGGCGGCTCGGGCCGATGGCCGCCCGCTCTCGGAT
>NW_020799103.1:628462-669910 GCF_003259725.1 Athene cunicularia | reverse complement strand
GGCAGCGCCATCTCCTGCGGGGGGCGCCCCGCCCGCCGCGCCTTTGTTCGGCGGCCGCCATGTTGAGCCGTGCCTCGTGCCGCCGCCGGGGGCTGCGGGCTCCGGCTCGTGGCGCCTCGCGTCCGCTCCCGCGTCCTTCCCCGCTCCCCGGGGGCGCTCCCTGAGCGGAGCAGGGAGGTCGTTCTTGCCGCTGCTGCCCCGCAGGCTTAGAGCTGGGGAAGGGCGATAGTTTTTCCGTTATTAGTAGCTTAATCGGCCGCTTGCACGTCAGTGTGGAATACATCCCTTTTAGTGGCTTACGTGTGCGTTTTGTAGTCCGGTACTTGTCACGTTGAGATTTGACTGCTGTCTCGTAATTAAGCGTAGTTTGTAGAGTATGTCAGTAAAGGACTCATTTAATTATGATGTACTAGCGGAAAAACACCCTTCTTTCGTCTACCAGTGCTTTTCGGGGCTTGGCAGGGTAATTTTGAGGCTCTTACTCTCTCAGTCCGTGATTCCCTTATCCCCCCTCCCTCAGCCCCGTTGGAAAACACGGCTATAATGATGAAATTGGCCTTTCTGTGAGTACCCCAAGTATTGCATAATAAGAGTCGTCTTATCTTTCATGAAGTGTTTGAGGGTTCCCCTTCTCTAACAAATGTTTGTACTTTTATTGTAAGTTACATACAATGGCTGCGAGTAAAACAACTATAATATGAATGCTTGATTTGTCTTTCTAGGTTTTGTTTTTCCCCACCCCGTCAATTTAATTTTATTCTTTTGAAGATTCTTCGTTGTCAAGCCGCCAAAGTGGAGAGTGCGATTGCAGAAGGGGGTGCTTCTCGTTTCAGGTACTAGTGCTTTTTGTTGTCGTTTGATGAACACTTGGCAGTGGAAACTGTCCTTTGAGGAGAACTTAAATTTGTCTCATGTTTAGACCAAAACTGAGATGTAGTTGAAAGCATTAGGATTTTGAACTTACACGAGATCACATGGTTGTTTTTAACAGTGCTTCTTCAGGCGGAGGAGGTGGTAGGGGTGCACCTCAGCACTATCCCAAGACTGCCAGCAACAGGTATGTTTTCTTCTTTGATTTGGCATGATTTCAAAGGCTTGATGGTGAATACTGAGTTGAAAATGGAGTATCTTTAAGGAATACCTACAAGAGTTCATGACATGTTGATATCATCCAGTGTGTGGCAGGATAAACATATCATCTGTTTAAAGTGTGTGTCATGAGTGATATGAGGTGCACAGATTTTTTAATAACGATTGTTGAATGAATACTGTGCAACAGATGATGCAGTTTTGATAGGGGTGAGTGCATGCTCTTAACAAAGCTAGTAATAGAATCAGGTTAAGTAAGGCAACACTGAAAGTTTAAAAGGCCAGTTCTTGAAATTGTTTCTGTTTAACAATTCTTAAAAATCTTACAGCGAGTTCCTGGGGAAAACCCCAGGGCAAAACGCTCAGAAATGGATTCCTTCACGAAGCACTAGACGAGATGACGACTCCGCAAACGACAAAGAACGACATGATGCAATCTTCAGGAAAGTAAGAGGGTAAGTTCTTTGTAAGATTTTTTTCTTTCCTCACTATTTTTTTTTCAGCAATAATCTCTTTAATAAATGGTCTGGATAAAAGGAAGAGATGCAGGTCTTGAGTTGGGGGGGGCATGTTGCCTCCTTTGAATGGAAGGGTGCAGAAACTGAGAGGCCAGTAGCAGCGAATACTTGGAAGTAATTGTAGAGGAGATTGGTTTTTTTCAATAATACTTCTACATTCTAAAAGTACACCAAAAACAAAGTTGAAAATTGCACTTGGAAATTTTTTTTTAACAGACTTAAGTAGCAAAGGTAAACTTGGGTCTAAAATGACCTGTGGCATGCTTACAATAGCTGTAATCTGTTTATTTTTGTTTTTTCCTTCTTAGCATACTAAATAAGCTTACTCCTGAAAAGTTTGACAAGCTATGCCTTGAGCTCCTCAATGTGGGTGTAGAATCTAAGCTCATCCTAAAAGGGGTCATACTGCTGGTAAGCTGGCTGCATTTCTTCTAACTAGTTTTCTTGCACGTTAAAACTGAAGAGGTTGCCTGGTTTTGGTGGGATATAGGAGTGATGTGTCTAATGTGTCTGATAATCCAGACAGAAATACCATTCCTGCTTTTTTTTTGTGTGTAAAAAGGATATACCAGGGAGGAGGTAGGATTAATGCTCCTAGCTTTCCATTTCAGAAGTCACAAGAATCACTAAACGTGATTGGGGATTTTTATGTTTGCTTGGGGTTTCTTAATAACCTTTACGATGCTAGTCAGCAATTTTAATTCTTTGCCCCCCCGCCCCCTTCCTGTTTTCCTGACAAACCTAATGGTCTTGGTGCCACAGGTGACCTCTTGGTACTACGCTGATTTAACTGATCATGTCACCTAGTATCACCAACCTGACCTCAGATTAGACATACTTGGTGTTCTGATGATAGACTTCAAATCTGTCCCATTTATTGGCTAAAGAGTATAGAAGCTCTTTGGTAGCCTAACAATTTTTCACTTCCTTTGACATTAGTGTTAAAATAAAATTCATTATTTCTGTATGTTTGAAATAGCGAAGAGTAGTTGGACGTTCTAGATGTCAGAGTGGTAATTAATATTCCACTGTATGTATGGCAACTCACTTCCTAGTAATGTTTGCATCCCACTACATGCTACCCTACCTAACTCAGACCAAATCTATTTAGATCGTAGACAAAGCCCTTGAAGAGCCCAAGTATAGCTCACTGTATGCTCAACTATGTCTGCGACTGGCAGAAGATGCACCCAACTTTGATGGCCCATCAGCAGAGAGTCATCCAGGACAGAAGCAAAGCACAGTGAGTATATGTCAGTCTGGAATGATAAGTTTTGCTAGCATCTGTAGTTCCACTGATTATCTTAATTGTTTTCTTTGTTTTCTTTTCTTAGACATTCAGACGCCTCCTAATATCTAAACTTCAAGATGAATTTGAAAACCGAACCAGAAATGTTGATAGTAAGCTTTAAAACCACTTTAATACAGAATTTACTTACTTTCTCTTTCCACAGCAGTGTTAAAACAGGCTTCTTTGTTTTACAGTCTATGATAAGCATGATGGTCCCCTCCTCCCTGAGGAGGAGGAACAGAGAGCCATTGCCAAGATCAAGATGCTGGGGAACATCAAATTCATTGGAGAACTTGGCAAGCTTGATCTTATTCATGAATCTATCCTTCATAAGTGCATCAAAACAGTGAGTATTTGTATTGGGTGGGGGCTAAGAGCAAAATTGGACTTGTAAACTAAAAAATGTGTTTATGTTGCTTTAGGAATTTTTGAGCATAAAATACTATTAAAGTTATCTGTCTATTATCTACCCCCCCTATTTGAAATAAACAGTCTTCTGATGTAATTAAGAAGTAAAATTGGCTTTGGTCAAAGCCGTGGGAATTGTCTCCAAGTGAAGATGTAGTTTGGCCTAGACAGAAGTACCACAGGTACTTCAAAGTACATACACTTCTGAGTAACAAAAAATTAAATTAGCAGTTCTTAAACTAATTTTCAAGTTCATTTGATCAGAAGATGAAATGTCTGCATGTGTTCTGTGTACAAAGTTGCTACTTGCTACAAATTGTCATTTATAATGTGTTGAAATACCTAATTTTAATTTTTCAGCTTTTGGAAAAGAAGAAGAGAGTCCAACTCAAAGATATGGGGGAGGATTTGGAGTGCCTCTGTCAGATAATGAGGACAGTGGGACCTAGATTAGACCATGCAAAAGCCAAGGTATGGGCATATCCACTGAGGATCAACTGAAATGGTTTCAAATGGCTTTCCAGAATGCAGTTAGGGTCAGTAGGAAGTCATGAAAGTAAGAATGTTGTTTCTTGAAATGCTACCTGAGAGGATGTGGTGAGGAATTCTATTTTGAAGACAACTAGTGACCTGACAGATTTCTTCTGGACCTTGATATGCCAGTTCTGAATGTAAACTTTAAATAGTGCCATAGTAATGGGGATTTTGAGAGGTTTTCATCTTCTACTCAGATGAGATGCCCTGATGCGTTAGCTTTCCTTAAGCTTGACTGCTGTGGAAGAGCTTGAGATGGCAGTCTGTTTTGTAACTTTGATCTTAGATGTGTTGATCGTGGTCACCTTTCCTGAAAATACTCAAGACATTGATAGAATTAGTCCTCACTTATAACATCACTTCTGTTCCTCCAGTCCTTAATGGATCAGTACTTTGCCCGTATGCGCTCCTTGATGTCAAGTAAGGAATTGCCAGCAAGGATTCGTTTCCTGCTGCAGGTATGATAAAATTGCTTACTGCTTCCTTTCTGTCACAACATTGTCTTGAATCATTTCCTAATAATTTGTTATGTTCCAAGGATACTGTGGAGTTGAGAGAACACAACTGGGTTCCTCGCAAAGCTTTTCTTGACAATGGACCAAAGACTATCAATCAAATCCGTCAAGATGCAGTAAAAGTAAGTGAATGTCAAGTCTTGTTGTGCTTGGCTTTTGCTTATTAAAGTGAACCCTTACGCTGTTTGTTCCATGTCACCAAATTTATGCTGTGCACTTGGAAGTAACTGTCACAGTTGAGTGTGACAGTAAGGGGTTAAGGGTTAAAATCGGAGTTCAGGGCTAAAAACCTGACTTTCTTTGGGACTGTTAGTCCAAACTGACCAAAACGATACAATTCCTGTTTTAAAGGATCTGGGAGTTTTTATTCCTGCTCCTATGTCTCAAGGGATGAGAAGCGACTTCTTTCTGGAGGGACCCTTTATGCCACCCAGGATGAAACTTGACAGGGACCCACTCGGAGGGCTTGCTGATATGTTTGGACAAATGCCAGGTACACTGAAACTGCAGGGCTGATGTGAGCAATGACTGCGGCGGTTCTGTCCCAAACGAGAACTAAAATTGCATTGTGTCTCCCTAACGATACAGGTAGCGGAATTGGTACTGGTCCAGGGGTTATTCAGGATAGATTTTCACCCACCATGGGACGCCATCGTTCAAACCAACTCTTCAATGGCCATGGGGGTCACCTCATGCCTTCTGCTCAATCCCAGTTTGGAGAACTAGGCAAATCTTTTCTGAAAAGTCAGGTAAGGAGAATGTTGTTCACAGGCTGACTTCAGCTTGTTTAGAAGCTCTTCTACAGATGCGTATGTTATGGATTAAAGTCTGCTTATGTTGAAAGACTTCCTCAGGTTTGATTCTGATAAGAACTGATGCTCAGCTGATGCAAAAATTCTAAACCACTTCTTAAATCGTGCAAGAGATGGAAGGAATACACTTCCTTTTTTTTACTGCAAGAAAAGGTGCATGTGGCTTTGGTGGGTCAGAATGGTGTGTTTTATTTAAGATGGCCCTGTTTTTAGGGATAGGTGCTACTCTCCCACCACCCCTGCTCCTTCTTTCTCCCTTCCTGGCAAATAGAATCTTTGTTCCTCTGGTCCCTCTGGTACTACTTACCATATGATGTACGCCACTCCATCATCTGCACTTCTTTCTCTATATCTCCCTTTCTGAAATAGGGGCAAAGCCAGCTCTACCATAACCAGAATCAGGGACTCTTATCCCAGCAACAAGGACAGTCGAAGGATATGCCACCTCGGTTTTCTAAGAAAGGACAGCTTAATGCAGATGAGGTACATTACATGCCTACATTACTTAACGCCTATTCTAAATATTGCCCAATGATTATAGCAAGACGCGTTATTATGAGGACTAATGCTGGAACTCTTTCTCCTTCTCCTCCTTCTCCTTCTTTGTCCCTTCCTTTTTCACCTTACCCCTCACTTTCCTTAGGGTATCCAGCGTCCTATGAGCAAGACTGAGATATGAGGGCAATTTCTTGGGGTGTCCCTTCCTTTCCCCACACCTCCCCAAGAACACTACTCTGACATCAGTTCCCATGCATCATACTGATAGAAATAACATTTAATTAAAACTGCAGAAAGTCCTGAACTTTAGACACTTTAGAAACCCTGAAGTGCTGGGCCAGGCTAAATTTGGAATTTTTTTTAGAACTGGCTGATAGGCAAAAGGTCAAATGCAAAGTAAACTGCATTCCTTATTTTGAGTATTGACCAGACTTGTATCCTGATTTCTGAGCAATTGGTAGAGTCTTATCTTGGCTGTAAAATACATCAGCAAACATGTGAAGTGTCTTCTTGGGTCTCTAACATACTGCATCTAAAAGGAGCAATTCCACATCTTTATACCAATGGAACTAAATACCAGTAACTTGCAGCAAGCTGTGATTCCTCGAGTCGTGCTTTTGGGGGAATTTCAGTACACATGTCTTAATCTGCATTTGAGTGTTAACGTTGTAGAAACGGAAAAGTCATGCTTCAGTGGGATCGCTGTGACTCCATGACTGTGTATTCTTGGTCAGAATACTTGAAACAGTTTGAGTTTTTTCTGACTTACCTGTTTACAGATTAGCCTGAGACCTGCTCAGTCTTTTCTAATGAATAAAAACCAAGTGCCAAAGCTTCAGCCCCAGATAACTATGATTCCTCCCAGTGCTCAACCACCACGCACTCAGACACCACCTTTGGGACAGGTAAATATAAAAACTACTGCATATTGTTGGCTATGCTTAATTTCTTCATGCATGTAGAACTTGGACCTGTTTCTCATATGGGAAGGGAGAGAGAAGTCTTCATTGCACAGAGCAGGATATATGAAAAGTATGAGAACCTAATTGACTTAGATCTGCTTTTGTCCATATTTAGTGTTCTTAAACTTAATTATAAATGCATGTGATAAAAGAAACAAATTCTGGTTTTCTATTTTTCAGCCTCCTCAACTTGGTCTTAAAACAAATCCACCGCTTATTCAAGAAAAGCCTGCAAAGACCACCAAGAAGCCACCTCCTTCTAAAGAAGAGCTGCTTAAACAAACTGTAAGTTAAGTATGGAATAGTGCTTGTTTGAGGCCTTGTATATGCTCTTTAAGAACGAATTTTTAACTATACTTTTTTTCTCTAGGAAGCTGTTGTGACTGAGTATCTGAACAATGGAAATGCTAATGATGCTGTCAATACTGTGAGAGAAATGAGAGCTCCAAAACACTTCATTCCTGAGATGTTGAGCAAAGTAATCATTCAATCCCTAGATAGATCAGATGAAGACAAAGAGAAAGCAAGTACTTTGATCAGCTTGCTCAAGCAGGAGGGAATAGCCACAAGTGACAACTTCATGCAGGTACTGCAATCTAATAGGCTCACAGTCCTTGTTGCTTCATTGTTAATGGTGTTTAGCTTGTGTAAGGGCAGTGTGCAATTCTTTCGAAGTCTTGTTGATTGAGGAGGTAATAAACATAATGTCTAAAGCTGTGAGGGGCATAAGTCAGGAAAAGAAGAAACCTAGGTACAGGATTTTGGGAACTGGAAATGGGGAACCTCTTGGCAAGTGACTGAAAGCAGAAAAGGAACAAGGCTCATGTAGTAAGCTTGTGCAGGAGGAGAAAATACTAAATAATTCCAGCTTGTGTGTGTTGACTGTTCCTTAGGCATTCCTGAATGTATTGGACCAGTGCCCCAAACTGGAGGTGGACATCCCGCTGGTGAAATCCTACTTAGCACAGTTTGCAGCCCGTGCCATTATTTCAGAACTGGTGAGCATTTCCGAACTGGCTCAACCACTGGAAAGTGGCACCCATTTCCCTCTCTTCCTGCTTTGCCTTCAGCAGTTAGCTAAGTTACAAGACCGTGAATGGCTAACAGAATTGTTCCAGCAAAGCAAAGTGAATATGCAGAAAATGTTACCAGGTAAGAGTTACCCCATAGCTCTTATGACACCTCTTAGTAGTGTATGCAAGATGTCTACCTGTGGTTTTTTACACTGGAGTGAAATAACATAGAAGGCTCTTTTGATGCAATCAACTGTCACAGTAAAGAATGGTGATTGCTAAGAGGTGGTTAGACTCATGAACCATTGATTACAACTTGTGATTAGCACCAGCACTGAAGCGTGTCTGTCTTTCCTTGTCAGAAATCGACCAGAACAAGGACCGCATGCTGGAGATCTTGGAAGGGAAGGGGCTTAGCTTCTTGTTCCCACTTCTGAAACTGGAGAAGGAACTGCTAAAGCAAATAAAATCAGATCCATCCCCTCAAGCCATCTATAAGTGGATTAAAGATAACATTTCACCCAAACTTCATGTAGATAAGGGATTTGTGAATATATTGATGACCAGGTGAGATGCTAATCATGCTGTAGTTTAAGAACATGTTTTGTTAAGCTACCAGTAAGTCAGTTACTCTATATCTGTGCAGGAAAACGTAGGGACGTAATGTTGAGTGAACCTTCCCTATATGAAAACACCCATTATAATGAGAAGCCACATTTCTAGGCTTGCATCAGTGTGAAGTGTTGCTTTAGCTTGGCAGGGAGAATTACAGACCTGTGTATTCTTGTTAATAGCAGAAGCAAACCCAGGATTTTTTGCAGTGCACGCTGCACCACGACACTCACCTGCTGTGCATGCACTTAACCACCAATAGAAGCAGGAGGGTATTTTTAGTACTAGCTAGCAAACTGAACTGGACAGTACTTGTCTTACTGTTCTAGAAATCTAGCTGCTCTTAGTTTACAGAACTTTTTTTTTGTTCAGTTTCTTGCAGTATATTTCTAGTGAAGTAAACCCACCTAGTGACGAATCAGATTCTTCATCTGCTCCATCTAAAGAGCAGCTAGAGCAGGAAAAACAACTGCTTCTTTCCTTCAAGCCAGTGATGCAGAAGTTCCTCCATGACCATGTTGATCTGCAAGTGAGTGCTCTATATGCACTCCAGGTGCACTGCTACAACAATAACTTTCCAAAAGGTAATGTGCATCAAGATTTTACCCAAAATTTAACTTGTGTCCATATATGGCTTTCAGGCTTGCCAGTACATTTCAGAGTGAAGTAAGCTGTTCAGAAGGCTACAAAGCTAACAAAGTTTAAATTTACTTCCATAGGCATGTTACTGCGCTTCTTTGTTCATTTCTATGACATGGAGATCATTGAAGAAGAAGCCTTCTTGGCATGGAAAGAAGATATTACTCAAGAGTTTCCAGGGAAAGGCAAAGCTTTATTCCAGGTAAACTTTACTAACATGAGAGAGAGAGGTCTGTCTCTTGTGAGCTCTTCTGCACTGGAGTGTTTGAGAATGCTTTCAAACAGTATTCAGGAGTTGTTAGAAACTTGCACTAGGAAGGAGTGAGACAAGATGAACTCAACCTTTTTCCTTTACTAGAGACCTACATGTACTGCAAAGTGTGGTTGAAAGATTTTTAAAATTAGCTGGGGGAAAAAAACAATGTTTTGCAGAAGTACATAGTGGGGAAATAATTCCTTTTCCCTTAAACCAATTTTATATAACTGCAGGTAAACCAGTGGCTAACCTGGCTGGAAACTGCTGAAGAAGAAGAATCTGAAGAAGAAGCTGACTAAAGAACCAGCCAAAGCCTTAAATTGTGCAAACATACTGTTGCTATGATGTAACTGCATTTGACCTAACCACTGCGAAAATTCATTCCGCTGTAATGTTTCACAATATTTAAAGCAGAAGTATGTCAATAGGATATCCTCTGCAAAAGGTTTTTGTAGTATGTCTTAATAGTCTACAATAAAAATATTTTAGAGTATCTTTAATGTTTAGATAACAGTGTATTAGCAGCATGCAATAATTACATCATTAAGTTCTCGAGCAGAAGCAGTCTGTTGCAAGGGTCTTCTTTGCTGCCAGTTACCATAGGCTGTTTTTAAGTTAGAAAACTGAATAGCAACACTGAATACTGTAGAAATGCACTTTGCTCAGTGTAATACTTGAGTTGTTGCAATATTTGATTATATCCATTTGGTTGTTACAGAGATTCCTTAACTGTAATCGATGGTTGTTGCCGTAATAGTATATTGCCTGTATTTCTACCTCTAGTAATGGGCTTTATGTGCTAGGTTTTAATATCCTTGAGCCTGGGCAAGTGCACAAGTCTTTAAAAAAGAAAACAGTTTACTTGCACAAAAATTGATCAGCTGAATTGATGGTTTAATGCCCTTCGGAAAAGAGGTTTTTGTGGGTGTGAAACATGAGAAGGTGAGAAATTGGAATTGGTCCCTCTATTATAGTACTGAAATTAAGTCTACTTAATTTATCAAGACATGTTCATGCCCTGATTTTATATACTTGTATCTATCAATAAACATTGTGATACTTGACTTGTTTCTGAATGTCTCCCAGTAGAAAAGCTTTGACTGACAACTAGTTAATTTACAGAAGGAAACATCAGTGGGAGTTGACTTAGACTGGGACCATCTTAAGAATCTTTTTGTCTTGACATGCAAATGAATTCCAAATGAAGTCACAGACAAGATTAGACACTACAGACTTGCTGTGACAGGAGCAAAATTCAGGATTTCTGCTGCAGAAATGCTAGGAGTTTGCCCTGTGGCCCAGTGTATGCTTTATCAGTGAGTATGTGCTTTTTAACTTCCTAATGCTTTGAACTTTCCCGAGGTCACATGCATGTCTCTTCATCAAGTGGCACTGACTATTGGCTGCCTGGTTCTCCAGTCAGTTTGGCAGGAAAATGCCACGGAAGGGTTTAATAATGTTGCATTGTACAGGCTTGAAATGTCATCCATTAAATACTCAAAAGACCTTACTTCCTAGAACTTGTCCCTAGTGAAACTTTTTTTTTCCTTGTTTATGCTCTGACTTTAGTTGTGGAAAGATGATGTATGCGTAATGGCAAAACAGCAGTGTCTCCTTGACTGAAACTTGGTTTTGTCAGTGGTGGAAGTGCTTTACACTAAATACTGTCATCTGCATCATGGGAGATGAGAGAGTAGAGCGTAAGAAAACATTAGAGTGGATAAAGGGGCTTTCTCAGAGGGGAAAGGATAGCTTGTGTTTGTGCACCTTGAAGTGCTCTGCTCCCTGGGGCTGGCTGTGGGCAGGCTTCCCACCTCTGCTTACAGGTTACTGCCCTCCTGTACGCTTGGTGCTTCGATTCCTGCAGGGAGCTGCCCCAGGAACAGGCTACAGTGCTGCTCTCGACCAAATGACGTTCATAAAGGGTATTTTAACTTTCTGAATTGCTAATAAAAATGCCATGATGCTTAAACACTGTCTCTGCATTTCAGAACTGTGGCCTATCCAGCAGTAAACAGGAGAGCAGGATATTTCTGTGGTCTTGAGCTCAAGAAAGAATGCAAGCAAAGCACTAACCTGCACTTAAGTGTCTTTGAGGTCAGGAGCTGGTTGCTTTTTTGATGAGGCTGCAACTTCTGTGTAATAGTGGTGGAGTTTTTACCAATATGTTTCAGTCATGACAGTAATTTTTGGGAAACCATTTCCTACCTGTAGAGCACTGCAGCTGATAGATTTGTAGGGTCAGCAGGGCCTACCCCTCACTTGACACCTAATCTTGGGTAGGTAGATAAAGGTGCTTCTCAGGTGGCTGTCCTTCGTACTCCTTAAGGTTCTGCAGTTAAATATCCTTCATTGGGATGGAGTAACAAAAGGGCAGTTTCAGGGTTCATTTACTACTAATTTAATTGCAAATTCTGCTGTTTGAGAACTGCAGTTTTTGAATGTAGTAAGATACAGTGTAGAGAAATCGGGCATTGTTGCTGCAACAGGCTTGGGTTTCTCTAAATTGGTTGTTACCTTCATTGGTATTTAAACTTTGCTGTTAGAGCTGATCAGTTTAGTGGTGCATGCCACTAGAACGGGACTGTATGCTTCAGTTGCAGGTTATAGATAAAAAATGCACTTCACTCCTGAGTGCTGCAGGGCTGAAGATGGAGAGGAAACACGTCATGAAAGAATAGTCCTAACGAGTAGTTTCCTACTAAATTTACTGTGGGGGTGAAAGAAAAAGGCAACAGGAGCAGGAGGTGCAAGTAAAACAAACTACAGTCAAAACTTGGGAACAGGAGCAGTGTGTGCAACCCACTTACTTTGCCAAAAGCCTGGGGCAGGTGAAGCTGGCAGCTGTAGATTGTTTGGAAGCGTAACTAAAGCCTTGTATTCTTGCCCAGTCTGAAATGTAATTACTATGATCTTATGTACTTGTGCATGGAGGCTTTGCTGCTTGGCTTGTTTGTAACTAGTCACTGAGTTAGGAACTCTGTTAGAGAAGAGTAAAACTTGTGTAACAACTATGAATATCTGGAATAGAACAGACACAGTAGAAAATGCCACTAAACAGCGGAATTGCTCTCTAGGGTGAGACACTTGAAAAATGTACAATGCAGTTAGTGTGAACAGATGTGGTTTCCTGGAACTGGTATAAAAATGGCTCTTGCAACTGCAGTGTAATGCATCCAAGTGGTATTTCCGTAGATAAGGAGTGGGAACATCTTCACTTGATCTTCAGCTACTTGTTAAGCTTGTAGTGCTTGACTGCAGTGCTTGTGCCCAAGCGAAGCTGGACAAGGGGCTGGGGGTTCAGGGGGTCTGACTTGTGGCTTTTGAGTTGCATTGTATTTCAAATGTAAATAGAGCATACTCCCATTTACGTAGTAAAGTCAGTCAAAATTAAACCAATATACTTGATCAATGATAATGGCTTTTACTAGTGTTAATTTTGTTAAATGTTAGGTATAAAATACAGGAGGACTGGGACAAAATAATTGCATCTTAAACCACATTTCTTACCTCTTGATTCGTGAAGTTCACCTTCTGAAGCAACTTCACCACCCAGTGTTGCCGGGGGTACCTGGCACCCAGGTGCTGACGGGTGTGTCCAGCTCAGGGAGTGGGTTTGTATCAGATTTAAAGGTTCCTCCTGAGAGAAGTTAGAGGTTGGTTACTTATCTCCAAGAAATAAGAAGCGTGACTGCTGTTTGTATCAATAGAAGACTAAATCTCTTTCGAGCGGCAGCTTGGTGCTGAGCTGTGTTCAAACGTGCATTGTGATCAGTTTCCAAGAGTCGAAACACCATCCTGACTCTGCTCACATCGTTCCCCGTGCAAATGCCGGAGGAGGCCCTGGCTGAGGGCTGGCCTTGGGTACAGAATGACACGTGCCTCACCTGGCCTGCTTTTAGCGGACAGAAGCTTCCCCCTGAATGCTGTTGGGAGGTTTTTCCAGTGCTGGGAATAAATCCAAATGATGAGATAATTTCAGTACAGTCTTCAATAATTGCTACAAATTACCATAGTTTATATCAACCCAGCAGCTGCACTGACTGATTAAAGAAATTAGTTTATTGCCAGCTCATGCCTGCTTTCCAGAGGCAGTGCAGGAAGGGGAACAGCAGAGCCTGCTTACATGCACCTGGAGAAACCCACATTTATTAACTGCTGCTTAGTGGCCATGCTGCATGTTGAAAGCCTGAGCTGGCCCTTAATAACAGTGCCACCCCCTCTGCCACGGCAGGGCCACCTTCCACCAGCCCAGGTTGCCCAAAGCCCCGTCCAACCTGGCCTTGAACCCTTCCAGGGAGGGGGCAGCCACAGCTTCTCTGGGCAACCTGTGCCAGGGCCTCATCCCCCTCACAGGGAACAATTTCTGCCTTAGATCTCATCTAAATCTCCCCTCTTTCAGTTTAAAACCCTTAACCCTCATCCTGCCCCCACACCCCTGATCCAGAGTCCCTCCCCCCTTTCCCGCAGCCCCTTTCTGCCCTGGGGGGCTGGCCTAAGGTCTCCCCGGAGCCTTCTCCAGCTGAACCCCCCAGCTCCCAGCCTGTCCTCACAGGGGAGGGGCTCTGTGCCCCCCTGGACCCACTCAAGCAAGGGGGGGGTCTCATGTTGGGGTCCTGGAACTGGACCCAGCACTGCAGGGGGGGTCTCATGAGAGCAGAGGGGGAGAATCCCCAATGACCAAGAAATCTCTGGAACAAACTCAGGGGTTTACCGCTGAGGTTCAGGGTCTGAATGTTTAGGTAGAAGGAATTCCTTGAAATGGTGAGCCTCTAATGTGGTGATGTTAGAAGTGATACAGGCACATCTGGATTCATTTTATGGAGCCCACATCCCTTTCCTCTCACAGATTCCATACAGCTGGTAGTTGGAGACTAGTGAAATGTTATTTTTAAGGAGTTGACCAAGCCGCTATGACAACGGAGTTACACTTGGCATAAATACATGGCTGGAGCAAGGAAAGGAACCATCTGAGTGGGATTTTTATCTTCAAATATTTTGAAGTTTTGTAACAACATAAACTACATTTAGGTTTTGTTTGTTAGCAGTGCAGATGCCTGAAGGATCTGATGTGTGAAGTATTCCCACAATTTTATTATCTACAAAGCTATCGAAAACACTTAAGTTTGTGAAAGAAAAGGGTCTTTAACTGGCTTGATAAAATATGTGAAGGATGAAGAGTTTATAGAATTTGTTCTGGTATAAGAGATGTTTCTGGTAGGGTAAAGTGAAATTCGAATAAGACAGGGAATGTTAGGAAAAGCATTAGAGTTAAAATACAGGTGAAAGCTTGTTTTGCATTTCTCTGGTGATTTTCTTTAACCCTTAAAAGAATAATTGGATATTCTTTCAGACTTTGCAGGCAGTTGAAGATTTAATCACTTTACAGAGCATAGAATACTGGAGGACTGGCCCTTCTCAGAGAAGAATCTTGCAGATTTGAATTAAATGTTCAAGGTAATTCTAAATTACACCAACGTCAGAGTTGGCTGTGGTAGAGGCTTGCTCTGTTCCTGCTGTTAGCCAGGACCAGTACAGGAGCTGTACTCGGGTTCAGCTGACATTTTAACTTCAAGTGTTCTCAAAACATGCAGCACAGTCAGCCAGTCTGAGAAGCAGGACTGGCCCAATTTTATACAAAGAAACTGTTTGAAAGCAGAGGAGGAAGTGCGAAGCGTGACAAGGTAACGAGAGCTAGGGTACTGCACTTCTCAGGAGGGGGTAGATAACTGATTACTCACTAGATCAATGCATCTGCTTCCTTTCCTGCTCCAGTGAGCATTTCCATGGTGACCTGCAATTCCCCGTAGTTCTCCTATAGAATCCATGTGATGACAGTACCAACTCGATGCACTTTCAAGACCATGAATTACTTAGACATGATGAAGGAGCATTCATACATTCAATCAGATAAATAGCTCAGTAATTTACAACATTGTTGGGGATGATGCAACAAAAGCTGAGAAGGCCCACCCCTCTCTGCCTTTTGGCACACACCTTCAGTAGGTTCCACCGGGGAGGGCCACTGCAAGGGGCAGAGTGCCAGCAGTGCTGCCCCGCTCACCGCAGCGTGCCCACGTTACACTCTGTGTGTACTTACTGCAAAGCTGCGGAGGGTTCCATCTGGATTTCTCAGACAATTTGCTAGATACTTCCACAGATGCACAAGAAGTAATTCTTAAGTTTAGCAGACACTATGAGAAAAAGTTTGCTGTTGACATTTGCTGAAACAGCAGACCTAAAATACAATTTGGAAAAAAACCTACATGTAACAAAAAAGTTCTCATAAAAGCCAAAATATGAAGGGAACTGGTAGAGGGATACCAACTGTACGCAAGCCTCTTCTTGGAAATCTCCCTTGAAGTTCTAGAGCCATCAAACTTGATCAAACTTTAGAGCTCATATAAACTTGATCCTACCCGATTGTTCTTGGGAGGGGGAGGACAGGGTTAAATTATGTCTAAAATTGGAAACTAATTCAAATCAATAACAAAGATAATGCCTGAGCCACTGTTTCGCTGGGTGGGTTTCCTCTTACTTAGATTTAACTATCCAAATGTGGAGTGTCTAGACATCTACACACTCCTTAGGCAACAGACAGCAACAGGCTCCCCAGAAAGTGATTCACTGCACCTCCCTTAGATGGTTATCTTGGGGTGGGATGATTTGCCCTCTGGGGATGCCAGTCCCTGGCCTCCCACGGCCATACAAGGTGTCTAGACTGCTAATTTTTAGATGTCTGAAGATAAATGGAATTCATCTAAATCACCTGGCCATATAACGCCAAAATAAAATTTGCTGTAATTCCATATGAACGTGTAATTGCACTGTACACAAACTGCTGTGCCGGTGCTCTGCACACCTGAGCTTCCGCCCAGGATTTCTCTGCCTCTGCTCAAGCCAGAGGCGCCTCCAGTAAGTGTGAAGCACAGATCTACTTTCCGTGGGAATCACACAGCCTCAGCAGGTCCAAAAGAGAGATGAACATTTCTGTAACCCAGCCTCAAGCACAACTCAAATACTGAGAAGAAATTTCCTAGAGAGGTATTTCCTTGGGTACCTTCAAGAAATTCAGAAAGAAATGGCTAAGCTGAATGACGTCTATCCTGTCCCCTGCTGGCAGGGACTGAGGGGTACTGGGGTATGAAGGACCCGACCCTTTGTACAAGATCCCTCTGAAGGGATTCACCAGTACCACAGGAGCTGGAACCTTACAAGTCCTGAGTTACCTCAGGCACCAGAAAAGCTAACTACAGCATGGTAGTTCAGTTAGAGCAAGTTAGCTGTCAGTCTTCCAGTGATTTACAAGGCCCTCACTTACAGTCATCTGGCTTGGAGAGTGGGTTTTTGTCAGGTTTTGGTTTATGGGGCTTTTTTGGGGGTGGTGGTGTTTGTTTTGGGTTTTTTAAACAAATCATTATGGGAAGTTTCTACAAAGTAAATGCATGTGATTATTTGGCAACCTCAGTGATTGTGCAACTATAACCATAGCCTGTGCTGAAGCTTTCCAGAAGATATTGATTAATTGCCTACAGAAAATATTCTAAAAGCAAAGCAGCTTTGTAGCAGTTCACTTAAGACAGGAAATGAATCAAGGCATGCCTGGCCCAAAACCTAGCTCTTCAACGTGGGGATCAACAATGAAGATTAGCTGTTAGGAGTAAATGTTTAATTCTGTAAGACAATTCTGGCCTTAATTTGTTTGCAAGTCATACTCTTAGCCAGGACTTCAGCCTTTCCTACAGTAAAATTATGTGTTTGTACTCTCTTTTTAAATTAAACCATTCAAAACCAAACCCAGATCATTTTCACTAGCTTTTCTACTGTGAAGGAGAAGGAGGTTGGAGATAGTATCTTACTATTAATCAAGCAACAATGCTTGCCATTTTATAATCAAGTAAGATACAGTTGTGCTGCAATGGCCCTGTAGATCAGACAGAAAGGATCTGATATGAATTACAGGAGACTGTATTTTCCTGTTGTGAGTTAAAGGCTAAATAAAGGGTAAGTCATCTTGGAATCTGAGTGAAAAACATTGACGCTATCTGTATTATATTTTTTAAAGTGATGGGGTTTTGCCACAGTAATAATTATACATTCAGTACACTCAAATACAAGAAAATAAAATGGTTATAAACACTACAATAGTTTAGGAAAATGTTATGGCATTATTATTAAAAACAACCACCATAAAAGTTAAAGAAATAATAAATACGATTTTAAAATAGCAGCTGGAGATCTGAACAAGTTTGGGTTCCAGCATCTTAGGTACTGTACAACTCAGTAAGAAATCATCCTGGCCCAAAGCACCTGAAATCCTAGTCAAGTCACACAAATTGCCAGAGGGGTAGAAAGATTGTTCCTGCACACAACGGTATCTGTGAGAACAGGCTCTGTGAAATTCAGGTGTACTGATCTAATCCACCTGCCCACTATCCTCTCTTACTCATGGTTCCATGCGGTAGTTGTGTTGATGCCATTGTTTTAAATTCATATGGACTCACTGCAATAAAGATTTATAATAGGAGTGTGTGCATCACAGATTAACTTACTCCCCCTTCTCTTCAAATTTGGAGACCCTTCATGAGAAAACTGAAATAAATACTTGATGCAGTCTAGTGCTTTAAATCTGGAATTAAGTCTTGCTGTTTGTTCTGCAGCCACAAAAGGTATTTACGGGGGGTCCGTGGTGAAGGAAAGGTTGAGAACCCCTGCTCTAAACAGTGGAACATTTACCATGAAAAGGAACTTATTCCCAGAAAGAGGCCTTTCCTTATAAAAAAAAAAGATACAGTTTTAGCTGCAGTGCTCCTACAGCTCCTGGTCCTGCCTTGTCCAAAGCATTCCTTGGCAGCACGTTTCCAAATATATTCCCGCACCTTCCATGTGGGTAGACAACTGTTGTTTTCAGAGTTAAATTAGCAGAAGTGGAGATTTAGAAAGAAAATAAATCAATTTATATGCTCCAAAGTGACAGCTACTCCTTCTCACCAAGTACTGACCTGGAAAAATTTTGAAAAACTTGAGTAGGTGGATTAAAAAAAATAAAAAATAAAAATCAAACCAGAACAAAACAAAAACCCCAAACCACACAACAACTCAGCAACTTCAGTTACTGGAGTTACATGTGAAGTATTTGTTCTGTGAAGGGCCTAGTCCATAAATTTCAGGTTGGTTTGTTTTTTGTTTTAAATTGCTTGCTAACAGCAAACATCACGATCCTTTTCTATTGTATTCTAGAGAAGAAATGCTCTCATGTGAGGAGAGCAAAACACTAAACTGCAGGAGAGCTCAATAGGAAACACTCTTCATACAGTCATACAGTCATACAACTTGTTAGTGGATGAATAACAAACTAGGAATAGATTACTGCTTTAAATAAAGGAATTTAACAGCTGCAAGCCAGCCACCTACTTCAGAAGGCAAGGGATGCTGCCAAGAGAATGACAGCAACATTATTCCACCATTGCACTTTCAAAAAACAAGCATTAGAAAATATGAATTAAGCTAAAACACAGCTTTCTCTCCAATTACAGCGCCATGTGACTTTTTTTATGTAACCATAATCCTGCCATTAACTCTCCTAATCAAAGGGAAGAAAAAAAAATGTTGACTCCTGTTTTTTGGTGGGTTTGTTTTTCCTCCTTTTGCTCAGTAAAAGCAGGGTAAGACAGAAGCAAAAGCATGACCTGCCCCTTTCCTTCCCTGATGATTGGCCTCTTGGATATCATGCATTTTGAACCCTTTCAAGTTATAACCTCTTCTTACAGGCCTCCTGACTGTGGAAGTCTCAAAAAATCCACTTACTTTTCAGACAATACATGTATGGAAACCCCTTTAATTTTACACTTACTGAAAATATTTCTCTCCAACTGGATGTTTGATCTGAAGAGCCACTCAGCACTTTATCTGGAGCTAACTTTCACCTACAGAAAATACATTTTGCTTCATACAGCACCAAACCAAGACCTTCAGACCTTTCGTAAGAAAGATGCTATTAATAACATAAGAAGGCTACGACAGAAACATTTTTCTGCCTCCAATACATCTCCACTAAAGTCCCATAGTAAGTACTGTACGTTTTCCTTTTTCCTTCCCATTGCTAAAAGCTGGTTACTCCCATACTTGACATTGCTGCCAGTGCTCCATTTGTTTCACCTTGCATGTGTTAGTTTTCTTCAGATGCATTGATTTCCTCATGCTACTTTATAGCTTCGTAAGTGAAGCAGCGTGACATGAAGCGTACATACCTCATCTATCCAGTGCTGCCTTGCGATTCTGAGAGAGGTGAGACCCGGGTCACGATTCTATCAACAGGAGAATCATTTCCTACAAGGGCCGCAAATATTCCTCACGTGTATGTTTTCAAAGCTACCTAGCTTTCAGCCTTGGACTGCCGCAAATCTTCCACTGAAGTGACTATATCAACAAGAAGACTGAATTAAGATTCAGTTTCGCTCTAATCCCAACAAGCATGAGAGCTGTCTGTTATCAAGCATGTACGTTTTAGGTAAGACCACATATAGAAACTTGATACCAAACTGACCACAAAGAGAGACGTCTCAACTGTTCTACATTCGGTTTTGTCTGTTATGGTTACCAACAGCCTGTAAACACATGAAAAACACATACGCAACGAGAACAGCTAACGCTCACAGCAAACCAGAAATAGCAGCATGGGAAACTTAACTTTCAGTTTGTACTTGAAGTGAACTATCAGTAGTGACGATCCAGACCTTCCAAAACCAAAGCAACAGTCTATCCACATCCACAGTAATATACTGACCAGATCTACATAACCTCCTCTTAGCAAATGCTTAACATCAGACTTCATGACCAGTGAAAAAACTGGTGCAAAACATGACTTTTTTTTTTTTTTTTTCCAAAACTGCAGGGAGAAATCAGATTCACTTTAGTCTAAAACACATCAATTTTTCATTGTTGTTCCTGCTGAACACATTATACAAACAAACTTAATTCCAAAAGCCAGGTACTTAAGCTAAAATAATGTTAAGACTACTTCCTCAAAACACATTCTTGTGTCAAATTTAACATTTTCAGGGTTTCTGTTTATACCTTTTAAGAGGCAAATCACTCCAAGGAAATAAACAGGAAGTTTACTGTGACACTGGCAGCTTTACCCTTCTCAAGTAATATGTAGTTCTCATTTTTTTTTACCTACCAAATAAGTAGTTCACCTACATCTGCACTGTTACTTTATAGTCTCTTTAATATCTGCATCTTTTCACCTAATTTAACAAACAGAAGCGAGAGAAGAAACTTTTGGAAACATAAGGAGTTGCATCATGAGAAACGTATTCTTTAATAGAAAGTAAGAAAAACCTCCCTACTGACCTTTTATTCAGAATGAGGAAAAAGATAAATATCCACAGCTCTTTATTCCATTTGGTAGGATTTTAAGATCCACCTATGCATGTATAAGCACAGAACACACGTTTTAGCCACATCGGAATCACCTAAACAGATTTTTATGTTCCATAGTTTTTACATGCATTCCCTCCTCGGTGTGCTGATTATAGTACAGTGCTGTTCTTCATCTACAGCAGTTTCAACTTAAGAATACAGTATAAGCCAACCTAGAGAAACAGGCATTAGTTGCTAATAGAAAGAATCACAGAAAGGTCTCACAACAGTTAACTAAAACATGAAGTTTTTTTTTTTTCTTTAAATCACAGTTTTAAAATATAAAAATTGAACTTTCCCTATAACTGAAACATATTTACATGAACATTTTAAAAGGATGATCTGTAACTTAGACCTAATCGCTGTCATCTGAACCACCTTCAGACCCCTCATCATTCGATGCTTCTGGTTCGGATTCATTGCCAGAGCCCCTGCCAGAACCCTCGTTGTCAGACCCTCTCTCAGAATCTCTGTCTGAGTCAGCACTGCGAGAAGCCGGGCGCGATTCATTCTCTGACCCACCGGAACGACTTCTCCCTGACTGTACAGACTCGTTGTCAGACTGCTCCGAATCTGACCGCCTCCTTTTCCTGGCCGGCCGGTCACTGTCAGAATCTTCCTCAGAGGGGTGGACACTGGACCTCTTCGGACTCCCTGCCTCGCTACCGGATTTGTTTCTGTGGTCAGAATCGCTGTCTGAAACGATGCGTTTACTGTGCTGCTGTTCCCCATCGTCTGAATCGCTGTTGCTATTCCTAGCGTGTCTGTAGGGAAGAGAAAAAAACCCCAGTATTAAAAGATGCTTTCCTTAGCTTAGAAATAAAATGAAACACCAGGATTTGAGTAATGCTAGCATTATCAGGATGAGAACAAGTGGAGTTAATATGCAACAGACAGTGATGTGAGTACAATGAAAGGTGTCTCATTATCTCTGCATTATCTCATTGCTATTAACACTGCAGTTTCTCTGGAAAGCATGCATTGAAACTTCAGTACGTACCAAGTTAATTACAATTCTTACCCGTCATCAGCAATTTTGAGTTTATCCTCATCAGAAGAATCATCACTTGATGAAATGATGGCTTTTGATTTGATCTTTCCTTTCATCGAAGGAGGCAGACGTTCTGGTTTGGGCTGTAAAGAGGAAAAACAAAGGGTTGCTTGTTCATGTGGCTGGTTAATGCATGGAGCCCAAACACAGAAACAGATTCAGAAAACTAGACGTGCTTTTAAAAAATTTTCCATTTACTATCATTTAATTGTAGATGGCTTCAGAAATATCCTTTCCATCCTTGAAGAAGCAATAGCAACAGGGGAGGGGGACGAGAGCTCGCTCAAAGGCAGTTTGCTACAAGAAGTTTTGTTGTAATTTTCAACATTAATAAATCTCTCTTGACTAGAGCAATGCTGAACTCCAAACGCATATTTAGAAAGTGATGCAGTTATTCAGGGTTTAACTTACAGCCTTCTTCTTCTCTGCTTTGGGTGGACGTCGTTTTTTAGGTCTTGGACCGTTTTCATGTTCTTCATCATCACTCCCCTCATCCGCCTTCTGGGGTCTTAAACGCAAACATATTTTATACGATGTAAAGCATAACAGTGCAAAACACATTAAAGAAATACCAGTCTCAAGAAATGTCTGGTCTATCAAGTGTTATTCCTTTTGCAGAGTGGCTGTTTCTCATAATGTGCATGTGTAAATAAAAATGAAGGTGACCCCTTGACAACCGCTCATTTTTTAAACTGTTATGAAAGACTGCATGAGAATATACTTAAAAGCCATACTATTTCTCTGGGAAGTCTAACATTAAAGTCATATCAGTTACCTCCTCCTCTTCTTCTTCTTTCTCTCACCCTCCTCTTCTTCCCCATCTTGTTCACTACCACTGCCCTTCCTCTTCTTTTTCTTTCTAGACACGGGCAGATCTTCATCACTGTCATCGTTGACAAACTCATCAAACTCCCCTGCTCCTTTTTTGGAACGCTATAATACATAAAAGCCCCACAATATAGCCTATTATTCACCTTCCAGCTAAAAAGGTACCAGAAAATAAGTCAGAATGGAAACTTTATCATCTCAAAACACTTCTGAAGATAGAAACATACAGACCTTCTTGTGCCAACTTTCCCATAATCTCTAGATAGGTACAATTCTGATACGGATTCCAAGTTTGCACATAATAAAATAATCCTCTTCTGTTGTTTTAGCGATTGAATAGAACAGATTTTGGTGATGCCACCATGCTTGAAACGTTTAAGTATTTGCTTCCAATTTTTACATTTTAATACTAAACCTGTGCAATTTCACTTAGTGCAGCCTAGGAGCTTGAAATTAAAAACTTGCTACTGCAAGAGACCATACATCAAAAGGGGAAAACGAAGGACATTAAAAAAGAAAACAATTTGTTCTACCCTGCCTCCGCCACCACCACGTTTCTTCTCCTTTGATCCTTCTACTTCACCAGTGAACATCAGAATATTCTTGGTTTTCTCCACATATTGAGCTCTTTGTTCCAGAAGTTTTTTCTGTTCTTCTTTTTCTCTTAGGCGCTTCTCTTCCTGAAACAGAGAGAAAACTATTGAATTTGTGGTGATTATAATTGCAGGCATATAAATTATTTGCTGACAAGAAACTGAAAAACTGATTTTTAACAGTCTATGTCACAGCAGAAGGTCCACATGGCAAAAAAAAAAGTTTTCTCCAAGCCTACGGTAGAGCAGGGAAAAGTCTGAAAGAACTGTTGCACCAAGTGCTTCCTCATCCAGCCTGTCAGTACAGAAATTTGGCCGCAGACCTACTGGGGCACCAATTTTACTTCATTATAAAAATAAAACACTATTTCTGAGGTTATGGGGAAGAAAGAGTGATTAGTTTAAAAGATTTTCTGCTAGCACTTACTATAACTACAAAAAACAGCTACTAGACATTTTATCAGTAACACCAGGTACTGCCACAGAGCAACAAGAGGATATATATTGTTGACAAGCATACTTTTTAAAAGTGAAGTATACGTTTTTAAAAATACAGTATACAGAATGTAACAGAATGAAACCTGTTCTTTAAGTAGTTTTTGGCGAAGCAGCTCCTTCTCTTGCTCTTGCTTTGCACGCAGCTCCCTCTCTTCTTCATCCTGTTTGCGTGCCCGAGCCACGTGATACTGGGCTTGACTCAGTAAGTCAGAGCACTGCCTGTAACATGCAACGTTTTCAAGTAAAGGAAGGTGGCAGACACATACTACCAGAAGAAACAGTTTTATGAAGGGCACGCGTCACACTACGTTCGTACCCCCGACAAAGAGAACAGATTACTTGAAATGGCAAAATAGAAGAGTAGTACAGACTTCTGAGTAAACTAAAGCACGAGTAAGCTACGCGCGTTCAATACCCTTTGGCTCATGTTACAGTGACGTCTCTTTTAATATTAAGATCAAAATTTTTTCCTCTGTACAAAGTGCTTTATTTAAGATGTACAGTGCATGATGGCCAACAGATTTTGTTTGTATATGGCTATGAAAATCTTAGAATATACAATAAATGAAACTGATTTCAATAGGCTTGTGTGTAAGCTCATTACCCTGAGCAAAAGTTAAAGCAGACTAGACTCTGCAAAACAAGTTTTTCATGTTTTAATAAATGACCAATGCTATTCACCCATAAACTACTCAAAAAATCTCAGTGAAGGCAAACTTGTTAGATTATTATGTTTAAAGTTGAAACAGTGAGAGCCAGAGATGTTTAAATAAACGTCACTTCACACACAGTGATGGAAAATTTGCCATTAAAACAGCTAAAGCTTTGCAGGCTCCAGCTAACAGCAGATACCACACGGTGAGTTTTAGACTGCACAGAACTGTTAGAAAGCAAAACCAGGAAAAGAATGAAACAGTAGCAGGGAGTAACCCTTCACTTGTATTTCTACTGTTCTAAGACATTGTCAGTTTAAATTTTGGAACCCAGTTTTAGCACGAAAAACAAGACAAAAATATTCCACTTGGTCTCTAATGAAGGATTTGTTTGTGGGTTTGGGGTTGGTTTTTTACCTGGCTTCTGTAGCAGCAAGTGCCAAGTCAAATCTCATCTTATCACCTACTTTACTCAAGTAACTAAAGTACCTGGAGGAAAAAACAACAAAACTAAGTAAATATGGCATTACTTACATATTTATTGTAATTTTGCCTTAAACCAAAGCATTTACTCCTGAATTACAATCTTATCAAACTCAACAGATGAGTAAATCTCACTGATTTTCTCTGTGCAGACCCTTTTAATACAACAGTATAAATGTATATTCACAGTTCTCCAAATTTAAAACATTCTAAAACCACTCTAGAGCAGAACAAAACCCCTGAAAAATTCTAAAGAGAGTTCTAAGATTTCATTTACTGCTCCTAGCAATAAGTACATTGCTGATCCCAGCACATTTATTCCTTATCTGCCACAGCTTCATTGCCTGAATCCAGCCTAAGGAAAAGAAGGAAATCTTGTTTTTTAAAAGTCCTTCCAGAACACCCTCCTTGAGCCTAGTTGACAGGCCCTCATGAATACAACAAACCTTTAAGTAGATGGGTAAGCTGTGATGATCAGTGTCTTGAAAACAGTTTCTTCAATTAATTTAAAGAAAACAACTTCCTAACTTTCAAGGTTGCCAGTTTCTTCCCATATTCCATTAAAGATGTTTTAAATGACGTGCTTTTGTGCTAGACTGAACTCAAGTTCTTGTGCATATGGAGAAAATAATTTCTTGCTAAAGTTTTAGGTTGTTGAAAATATTTTCCAAAGTGATAGACATCTGAAAAATAAAGGCTTTCAAGCAACTTTCTCAAAACAGTAACATCAAGCTTCTAATGGAGTTTAAGTTAGAATTTGTGTCTGAATGTTTAGTTTGCATTATGTAAAGCAACAGAATTGTGAAGTGCTTGCTTGTATGAGAGGCTTGCTTTAGTTGCCAAAATTACTGAAAGGCAACATCGATCCTCAACATAACAGCAGAGCTAGGAACGCATAAAGCAAGCACCAGGTACACCCGCAATACCTAGGAGCAGAGTAAGTGGTTGAAAAAGATGGTTACAGTTGGATCAGATTAATCACACTGTTCTCTGCCCAGATTTTTTTCTTTCTTTTAAGAAGAGAACTAAAAGATCCCAAACACACTGAAATTCCTTCTGTTCTTAAGACATGAAAGTACTGAGGCTTTATTTGCCAAGGAGGGCAAAATTCGTTTTCAAGAACTACCAATCATTACCTAGCCTTATACAATATAAATAGGTTTGGTTTTGAGCCTTATAGGCTGCTTTGAAAGAAACCATCAAAAAAAAGTATTAAGTTAGTGGAATAATTTTCAAGGGTTTTTTTTTCAGCTGTGCTTTTCCAGGAAGAAGCACATCTTCATCGTAGTAATATAAAACCCTTTGGGAAAGATATTGTCCACCTGGCCAAACAAAACTGGCTCTTGAGCAAGTTTGAATACATAGTTTTGTCAGGCTCAATCTTTATTTTCCTACTAGAAACTCTAGAATTACATACAGCGCTTCACAGGAGATGATTGCGTCTAACCAGATTTGTGAGCTATGCTGCAAATTTACCACAAGGGAACAACAAAATAGATGATAATGATTAGAAAGAAATCATCTTTACCTGTGGGCGAGCTCCAGTTCTTTCACAGCATTAAGCACCTCCTTTAGATTGCTTTTTTCATCTTTCAGGACAGAGGTAGCTAGTCTTTGGAGCACTAAAGCCACATTAAACATAAGGACTGTATCACTTGGCGCTACATGCCTGGCCTGTAAATAAAAAGCACGCTGTGAAGATGTGCTGCAGTGTGATACAGGGGTATACTGAAGTGACACACAGAGAGTAAGCACCATTATTTCAATCCAAGACTACAGAATTTAGAGACACCAACATGCACCAACTCACAGTAATTTCACTCTGCGACATACGATATTTTATATTCGTACCTTTAACAAAGTTTGTTTGCATTCCTGTAATTTCCCACATTTGAAGAGCGCCCGGGCCAAATATAGTAATACTTCAGTATTTTGATGCTTATAGAACTTCCTGAGGCAGTTTTCATACTGAAATGGAAAAAAAAAAAAATCCAAGTAAGAGGCGACAATCATTACTTATTTAACCTAACTCTAGCAACTGTTTCTACTCCTAAAAAGCATTACTGCAATATGCCTTTTGTTTTTTTAAGTGTGTCATGCTACATAGATGCCTCCTTTTCACTGATCAGAAAAGTCTTTCTGCTGTTCTGTAGCAAGTACCTGATTTTCCTGAAAACTGACAGCAGTCCAGGAGGCTCTCTATGTCTTAAAATACAACAGAACAGGTACAATAGGTGGTACTTGCAAAGTAAGTCCAACAAACATGACTTATTTTAAGTGCACTCAATCATTCTCTGCTGTATGATGTGAAATCTATTTTCTTTATTCATACAAGATATTTTATAAATTAAAACATATTTAATGTAGTAATTCCATATATCTGATGCAATTAATTAAAAAAAATATCCACCTTTCAGATAACTCAGCAACGTGTTTGTTTTGTCCACCTAGCTGAATAACTTGGCATGCCAAGGGTTATCTAGTTGTCTAAAGTGTAAAGGAAGACTTGTTACTATAGGTTTTGTGGGTCTAGAATCAAAGCTTCAGTTACAAAACCTGCATCCTTTTCAGTAACAAGCACCTTCTGTTTGACATAACTCTTTTCTCAAGGAATCATTCACCCTTTCTAAACCTCCAAAACAGTAAGAAACACAAAGTCATTTTTATTTCCAGCTCAATATAGGAACTGCCCTAACTGTAATGCCTGAAGTCACTGCTCTTGGATCACACTGTTGTGAGCGCCCAATTTTCACTCGCCATTAGAGTCAAAGTTTTTGTATTTAGCCTGTGTCTGCCTCGGATTTGTACGCTTTAAGGTAGAGTATAGTCGAATAATTGTTGTGGCTGTAATAAGCTAGACTATTCAATTCAATTCATCTCTCTTTGAGTCCAGTATCATGTATCTCAGACTGTGGCTTGTACTGGCTGCATAGCACAACCCAGGGAACAATAAAACACTGCAGTAAATAAACGCATTTCTACTAACAGCTTTAGTTAAATATTAGCAAATGAGTACAACATTTTTCTGACAAATCAAAAGGTGAAAATGATACCCAGTTTCCCACTGCAACTCAAACACAACAGAATGAATTGGATTGTGTTACCAAAGCTTTTTAACAATAGTTCACTAGAGGAGAGGGACTGGTGAGGTCTTGATCAGACAAGAAAGGCCCCCTATCTCTTCCTTATGACCACCACAAAAGGCTTCAACATTCCTTTAAGTATTTCTGAGCCTCAGTGTGGACCCACTCTCAAGGAAAGAATATTGTCCTTAGCTTCTGTCCTGTTCAGCATACGCTTCTTTTTATTTTTGAGCTTACTTGTATGCTTTTGAACAATTGAGGGAATTTAGTTGGAATAGGCTGATATTTGGAAGTTAGCTTGCTTGAGCAGGGTTGAACCAGATGACCTCAACCAATTTCTTCCAACATGAATTCCCCTGTGATATTAACTTTGGTGGAAGAAATCATGGCACAGTCAGCTTTTCAGACAGCTCCAATTATTACTTATGCAATCATTTGCAAGAACAAAAACAGGAACTGTTGCTATTAAAAAAATCCCAGCAACAAATTGCATTTACTTTCTTCAGTAACATCTGAATGTAAATCACATACAGTTAACTACACTGACTGAAACCTCTCTCACTAAAAATTAATTCTGTGACCAAAATTCTACTCCAATTATGTTTTAACTCTGCTAACAACAAAAAAAAAAGTGTACAAATGGTAGTTTCTTTGTTACCCCTTACCCATTTGGCAGTCTGGTTTTAAATCTAGACTTGACAGCTAACAGCATGCTAGAAACAGACCTAACTTGTTAAAATATTATTCAGAAACTTTCACAGCTGCTGTAACAGCAGAGAGACACCCAGAAGTCATCTAACCCAACATATTATTTAGTTCAATTTAGAGATGTTACCATCTGCACAGCACTGATGTACTGTTTCTGTTCTACGTAGATATGTGCCAAATTCAGCCACACATCACTGATATCTGCTGTTGCCTCTCTCACTTGGGCAAAAACATCACGAGCTTCACGGAAATATCCTTTATGTGCCAAGACAGCTCCTAAGGGGAGAGTAATATTTACAGTGTAAGCTTCTAGGTTCATGTACTATGTACTCTTTCCAAAGAAAACAAAATATTGCCTGAATGAAGTTCCCCATTAAAAACTAAGTGACATAGTTGCACATGAAAGCTACCCTTTCCTGTGCTCCACTACATAGCATTGAGGCCCTGCAAAAACAATTCTCTACTAAAGCATGAAATGTAAGAATATCATCACCTCTGAAGGAAAATTAGAGTCTAATATTCACCTATGCCATTAGCAGCATACAAATTCTTTGGATCATTTCTGAGTACTTGCTTGTAGATTGCCAATGCACGGTCTTGATGACGCTTCTCCTGCAGAATGAAGTACCTCAGTTAATCACTCATTTCTATAATGGGGTATTAAAAGATCTACCCAGGAGTTTTACACAGTATAAGATGCCAAAGAAGCATCAAGGAAAGGCTCTGAGTAGCTAAGAGCCTACAAAAGTTAAATAAATAAAGCCACACACAGGGCAGACAGACTCCCATTACCTTTTCTCTGTCCCTTGTAGGTTGGTGTAGTGTCTGTAGCCAGACGTTGCCAAGAGCCAGCATGGAGTAAGTATCATTTTGTGTGGAGGGCTGTTTCAATATCCTTTCAAATTTCTTCTGTCCTGGACCCCATTCTTGTTTAGCCAAATGAAGATTGCCAATCAGAGACCAAGCATCTGGATGGTCCTAAATAAAAATTCACTGTAATTTGCAAAAGCATAATTTTCCCTTGCAAGGTTACTTTTTCAATTATAAAACGCTATTTTTCTTAAACAGAATTCCGTATTTTAAAAAAAACATAACAAAACACACAGACAGCAGATTATATTAGTTTTTTCTTCCCTTAATTTATGTGAACAAAATCAAAACGCAATGAAAGGAAAACAAAATTTTAAGGTAATATTTCAAGTGTTTTAACTTTAAACATTTAAAGGGTTACAAACCTGATTTATCTGAAGTGCTTCTTTAAACCAATCAGAAGCCTCATAAAAATTTCCTTTATCCCTAGCCATAGCTCCCAAGCGCAAGTAGCCTAAAAATAAAAATGGAAAATAAAATTTTTTTTAAAAAATCAGGAAACAGGTTACAGTTATTTCAAACAAAGAAAATATTGGCCATGCATGAATTTCAAAAGCAATCTTTTTGTTGGTCTGCCAAGGACAGCAAACATCGAGACACCTTTCATACCTATTCACAATGAGACACACCACGTGAAGAGGAACGTCCATCCACAATGGTGATACAGAAATTGCAGATTTCTAACAGTTAAAGTAATGTGAATGTTTTTCATTAGTTTTGGAGGTTAAAGACAATTGAGAAACCTCAAAGAAAGGATACATGAATTACATAACTCTCTCCCTTCACTTTAAACAGCCCTTCCAACTCCACAGTCTTTAGGAAGAGTATCAGTTAGCAGGTGACAGCAGAAAACAAACAGGGAAAAGGCTGTAGGTGAGGCTGGGGCATGCTGTGTGCTGCAGCTTGCTGAGCAAAGCTACCACCTTGCCTTTGCAGCAAATATCACAGGTCAGCTGCTTGAGGGCAAGAGGAAAAGCAGAGTGAGGAAGGAAAACAGGATGTGCCATAGAAGCTGTGCTAACACCCTCACCAGCTCTTCTTCCCTTGAGGAAGGCCAAGGTCCAAGATAAAATGATTCTCCCAAAGGGTCTCTATTTCCACCCACACAGGCAGCATTGCAAAGCCTGGGGGTATCAAGTGGATGGCCTTGATTGCACCCGAGGGCTGAGGTACCAAGGCTTTGTTAGGGGTGGGGCACAAGTACACAAAGGCATGCAAGTCTAGATAAGCTAATTTTGCTAGATTTTTGGAGTACAGTATGATTTACCAATAATTCGAAGGCTTAAAGATGGATATTAGACTATAAGGATGATGCAGGCCTTAAAAAAAAAAAAAAAAAAGGTAGGGAAATAGCATGGAGGTAAGCCCCAAAACTACTCTGAAAAAAAGCGTGACCAGAAGACACTGTAAATGGAAAGAATTTTGGGATTAAAAGGAGGACTGTGAAACTAAAATACCAAATGTTTCTTACAATCAACGTAATTAGGATGTTCTCTTAAAATGTTTTTATAGAGTTTTTCCGCTTCATGAAATTCACACATAGCCTCATAGAGTCTGGCGAGGTTATAGGACGTTGTTACAGAGATAGCATTGTAATAGTGCTCATCATGTTCAGCTTCTGCTTTTGCACGATCCAGCGATGCCAAAAAGTATTTCTAAAGTATAAAAAGAAAAAAGGAATAAAGCACTCCAGAATATTCTTAAAGGAAAACTTCCAGGGGATCAAACTGTGAGGAAGCACAAACCTTTGCTTCTCCTAGGTTTCCCAGCCTGAAGTGCAGAGCACCCACATTATTCAAAATCTCTGGTGGGACATCAGCCTGTACTTTCTCTTGCAGAATGCGTGTGGCTGTACCATAGGCTGACAGTGCACCCTTTACAAAGGAAGAGAAAGGGGATAAAAGAAATAAGAGAATGAGCTCTCTGTGCTCGTGAGAAGCACACACATAGCTCACCAGGTGGATATTAATAATACCTGTATATCAGTCTGTTCCAGAATTTGGGCTAGCTCAATCCATGCCTCTACGTCATCAGGATATTGTTCTGTGACTTTCTTCAGATGTCCCTGAAAAACAGCAAAAAAATAATTATGCCTCTTTGCGGACACACAAACTGTTAAAAAAAAATATAAATATGATCAAAAGAAAGAGTGAACGTATTAACCTTAACACTAGAAAGATATTCCACACTGCAAAAGAAAACATCTTAAATATCTGCACAATTTTGTCACAAAAAACCTGCATTAGTTTCCTTCCTTCATTACTGTATTTTTCTGTAGAATATAACACCTGCTTGAAGTCTTAGAGAAGCAGGAACTATTACACCAACACGAGAGGCAAGAAAAATGATGTCTAACATTTTTTTGTATTTAGTTACCCAACATTACATTAAAACACACTTTCATTTAAAAAAAAAAGCATAACATTGTCCTTCCAGAGAAGCTAGGACAAGTGTTTTATGAAACTCACTAGCTAATTTGCTGTCTTCAGGAAAACATTAGCTAACTCACCATCTTCACAGAATTATAATATATATGTGAGGAATTCTGCTCTTTTCATAGTACCAAATACAAATGTGAGGCTGGGGCTTCTCTAAGTTCCTGGACTTGCTTTAGCCAGAGCCCTGTAAGAGTCTCAGCTCTGTCGAGAAGTTGTGCCTCTCCACAGTTCAGAGGATCTCTCATGACAGCCAATATTAAATAATCTATACCTACAGCCAAGTAACCCTGAGTTTTATGCAACTTCAGCTACAGCCTGATTTCAAGTCTGATTTTTAAGTTCTACTCTTGTATGTAAAGGCATGATGTTGGCAGAAGCAAAACTCACCTTTGCAATATCCCGTTTCTCCTGGTCTTCTGATGCCGCATAAAGAGATCCAAGGATTTTCATAGTCTCATAATTGTTAGGATAGGCTTTCAAAACTTTCTCAAAGCATTGTGACGCATTCTCTTTGTCCCCTCGATAAATGTACATTTGACCCAATCCAAAAAATGGAAGTACGAAAGAAGATGAGGCAAACTGAGTGGCCTGGTAATAATACTGGAAAGCTTGATCATAATCTTCCTAATGAGAAAGAAGTAATCAAAGAACAGGTAAGCTTTGTATGAACTTTTGTAAGACAGATTTTTAAAGCGTAATCTCAGTTTGAAAACTGCCCTACCTGTACATGAAAAGACCTAGCCAGCTGGTAACAACTCTCTGCCTGCATTGCTTCAACTTCGGTATTATGGAAAGCATGAAGAGCCAAGTGTTGTACTTTACCATAGTCCTGAAAAAAAGGAAGTTAAATGAAATTTGAAAGTCTTCACTTGATTTATGGCGCAGTGATTTATTATTTAAACAATGATAGCTGGAAAATACAAGAAAGCTTTAGCCATAGCACTGACTAAATTAATAACAGGTTTAGTTTTACTGGTTACCGTTCTTTTCTCTGTTTCATATTTTAAAGCATGGAAGAACAAAACCAAACCAAACACCAAAACAACACAAAGGTGATCATGACTTAAAAAGTAAGCGTACCTTTTCTTTTCTTGAAAAAGGTTTACAGAAAATTTAAGTCAAAACCTTTACACCTGTGCACCTAGATTAACACTTCCATATTAGGCACCACTTAGCCTGACGAAAAGAGACTGAACCTAAAACCACAGTCCTTGTTGTTCAGAAGTTATCAAGCATTTAACTGTAAAATTCCACAGACCTCTTACCTTCTTGAAGAAGAAATGATTAGCCAAGTGGTTCAACACCATGGGATTACTCGGATCGATTGTGTAAGCCCTAGAGAGGAGCTGAACACCATTCTTGATGGAATCCGCCTAAAGGAAACACGGGAAGTTATCTGCACCATCTCAAAAGCTCTATCTTACAACATCTTCAAAAAAAATATTTTTTTTCCTGTGACACAGGAAACGAAAGTAATTTTCAATCATTCTGTGCTAACAAAAGATCTTTCTAGGGAGCTATGTGTTCTACAGACACCCTAACACTAAATGTTAGCAACATACAACTTTTTTTTTTTTTTTTTTAAACCACTTACACAAAGATCCTATCCTCCACTAATAACTTCCTTGGCATGGATTAACCATCTCGGATCTGATGATCCCAATTAAGCTATATGAGCATATGTATTTTTCTAGTGATAACATCTAGAGAGGTAGGATCACCACTTTATTGTAGTTTCATCAGCCTGCTTAAAATTTGTTCTTGCCTACTCTTTGGTTTACCACATGGCATGCATGCCAAGGCATCTTAAATACAACTTTTACAGTTGTTTGGAAGGTTATGTTCCTTAAAGTTCAGGACTAATCTCATGAGACTACATCTTTCACCTTGACTTTCCTGTTAGCATGACGCTCTTCCAACAAAAATTCCCAATGATCTGGAAAAAAGCTGCCATTGCAAGTGAGGTCTTCAAGTATTTGAGGACTTGTAGAGAATCTCAAGTACAAACTGACTTAGTTACCCTTCAGAGTCACAAATGACTATGCAAGGCTGGCTACTATACATATTATAACTACTACTCATTAAAGTAAGATTTTGAAATCAGCACTTTCGGGTTTTTTAAATAATTTGACATGCATTCACACATCTCCCCATGGATTTTTATTATTTTAATTAAAATAGTTGACCTAGCACTGTTTTTCTGTACTCAACACCTCTATAAGGAACAGAGTTAAAGATTTTTAACAACAGAAGAAAAAGTTACTCAGAATGTGCTGCTCACATCACAAGCACGTATCTGTAACATCATTCAGTAGTGACACAGACTTAAAAGTGATTTAACCACAAAGGTTATTGCCCCTTTTAAAAACTGGACTACCGTTCGAAGGATAAAAAGTTTGCTTTTTCAGGTAAGAAGTAAACTGAGTACAAATCCTTGTTAAGACAGACCCACCTCTTTATTATTGAGTTCCAGAACAGCCAGTCCCACCAAAGCCCCCACGCATTTTGAGTTTAGCTCCAGAGCCCTGCTGAACGCTAAGCGAGCTTTTTCCAGCTTGTTCAGTTTCACGAAGCAGTGGCCCATTCCTAATCGAACCTCAGCTAGAGAACAAGATGACATGATTCAAAATACCAAAATTTCAACTTTATGACTTTTTTTACATTCTGGGGGCTGGGTTTTTTTTTGACAGATACAGATCACAAAAAAAGCCCTTTGATATTTGAATTAGGAAGACTTGAGTTAGCTTGCAAGCCCAGCGAATACTTCCACTAGCAAACACTTTGTCTTACCTGGGCAACCTGGATTGGTACGCAATGCTTTCTTGTAGTAGGCAAGGGCTCCTCTATAATCTTTCTTGTTGAAAGAAATGCATGCTTTACCTGTTGTAACACACCAGTTACCAATAAAACAGAAATATAATCAAAGTAGTTATAAATCAGAAGCTTATAAGTATTATTTTATGCTGTGCCAATTTTCAAAAATTACCGTTAAAAACTAACATAAAATTCAGACAACTACAACTTATTACTTTTGATGGTGCCAAGTATATGAAAAAAATCAAACATGGGAAGATTAAAGTTATATTTTCATGGGTTTTGGCAGAAACTTAAAATTCTTTCCTGGTCCACAGGAAGGACACATACTAAGACTAGATTAATTAGCAAACAAATTAAAATACAAGTGTTACAGCTCACTGACCCCTTGCTACTGGTATCTTCACCTTTGACGGAGTACACAGCTTCCTTGGCATCATCAGGGATATATAAGTAGTTGGACTGGACGCATGCCCACAGCTCTCAGAATGTGCTAGCTAGCATTACGCTTTTTCCTAGCTCTTCCACCTAAGTATACTTCCCAAGTTTAAAGTCATCTCTGTCATGTGTTTCTCATCAAAAGCACACACTTCTTGATCACATTCTTTCTCTCTACTCACATATGCACCCCCTTCTTAAGCACATAATTCATTCCAAAACTCAACTGGAGAGACCAAGTCTTTATAAAAATACCCATAAACTCATACCGAGGAGGGCAGGGATATTATTTGGAGACTGGTTCAGCACAAAGTGGAATTGTGCATCAGCTTGGTCCATCTTATCACCTTCAAGCAGACAAAAGCAGGCTCTTCCCAACAAGTGATTCTAGATAAGGAAAAAAAAAAATGGCAATACATTTATTGTTGTAAAACGTTAAGATTAGACTACATGAAAGATTAACTGGCTATGCTACAATGCTTTCTGTAATTCATTTATTTCTCCTGCATTAGGAAGAAAAATAAAACTAAAAGGGTCTTTTCCATCCACTTCTAAAGTTCACATATCATCAAGCAATAGAGCAAACAACAACCCTCAGGCTGACTGACATAGTTCTGTCCAGCGTCCCAAGCTAGAGGTAATTATTCCTGGTGGCACCACGCACATTTCAGGTATTTACAAGTTCTGCTTATATGTGCTACACTTACAGACTTTAAAGCCCGAGCAGTTCCTATCCTCCCTTTGGTGTTTGCTTTAGAATCACTAAATAATTTACACATACGGATTTTTACCCAGATTTTGGTTTTACCTGATCATACATGATAATTTTGTCGGCCATAGTATAGAGCAAGGTAGCCTGTGTAATGAGCTCCTTCTTGTTATCTTTGTTCTTCTCCTTCCGAGCCTGCTGTACATAGTACGCTGCCAGAGTATCCAGACATGTCATTTGATCTTTCTCATGGTCTCTGTAGTCCAAGTTACCATCTATGCGTGCAGCTTCCAACAGCTTCACAAAGTCTTCTGTTTTTCCTTGTTTGTAGTATTCCAGCTATAAGACATACAGGTTTAACAGATGATGCTAACCCAATGAGTCAGTAACATCTCAAGCTGATGCTTTAGGTGTCACACAGATTCTTTTCCAGGATGTAGGGACAAATCAGACATACATGTAGGGATAATCAAAGGCATTCGAAAACTGCCAAATATTTTTCTGTCAGCACCCCAACACTGAGACACAAGTCTTAGAGTGATTTAGAAGTGAAGAATCAATTGTTTTTCCTCTGAACTACTTTGACTTTTTGCACATTTCACCATACTTTCCATGCACTTTTTTTATGAAGTGCATAAACAAAGGCACAAACCAGGACAAGTATAGATCAAAAAAACCCCAAATTCAACAGCAGGCCTCAAACAGCATTGTTTCATGAAAAAAGATGCATATGTCAAATCAGAAATATCTGGCCCAGAATCAGTGACCGAATAACTCTCTTCAGAATTCAGCTATCCCTGACATAAAAGTAAGGGAGTGGAAAGTATTACTTGATTATCTTAAAATATAATATTTAAATTAAAAGTATATATATATAAAAGTATATATACTAACCGCTAAGGCAATCCATATGTGCAGCTGAGTATGTTCCTGTTTCAGTATACTTATAACCTCATCACCCTCAGGTAACTGGTCGAAGTCAAGCTCAATAACCTGGAACCAAACAATACAGATTTTCTTTTTGCGAAGCATTAATGATGTTATTTATCGCTGAGTTCAAAGGAAGCTGGACATTTCAGATCACAAAACAGAAATAATTATTTGTTTAAACATGGTTATGGACAAAGGAAGTGATAACGTACTACTGCATTCTGAACAAGACAGAAGTGATGGCCTCTCACAAATATCAGAGAAAAGACAGCCCAACGTTTGGGATAGTAGTCGGGGAAAATAAGCAGAGATGCTAACTCAACTTCTTCCACCACAGATTTCAGGCTCAGAATTTTTAAAGTTCAACTAATAACCAACGTAACTGCACACCACTGAACTTCTAAAAGTACCTGTATTACAGGTAATACAAAGATCTAGGATACAGTCAAAATATTCCAAGTAGTCAGGTGTTGGAGAATAAATACCTAGGTTTTATCTCAGAGCCCTGAAATTTTGTAAAGTCAGCTTTATGCCCAATAAAATTAAGGGATTGTTGAAGTGACAAACGTTATAAAGAACAGACTAAATTTCTGAACATTAACGACGACAGCCATCATGAGCAAATGCGAGCATTGTTTTGCAAGTACGATTTTCCCACGTTGACCCACTCTTCTGATATGGAAAATGAGGAAAAAGGAACAGATACTCCCAAGGTGGGATGTTTGGGAACAGATCTTAACCTTTAGTTCACTTGCTACTCAGTCATGCTGCCGTTAATATTGCTCATCTGTGTTACAACTTATTTGACAGCAAGGAAGAGGGGCAGCTGTAGTACCACGGGACACCGGGCAGGGCCGGGGGGTCACGGCCAGCACGGGGCAGGCGCCGCTGGCCGGGGGACACTGGAGAGGGCGGGCTGGGGTTTCTTCCCGCAGAACGACACGCCGGTGTCCCCAGCACCCGGTCCCGCTCAGGGGAGGGAGCGACGCCCCCCTGAGCCCGGGGCAAAACTACCGAGAGGAAGCGACGACCGCCCGCGCGCAGCCCAGAGCGCAGCCCTCCCCTCCGCGCCCCGGCCTGCGCGGCCGGGACGGCAGGCAGGTATTGTCCCGCTGGCTTACGCGTACAGACCAGTGTTTACCTACGGGAACGCGGTACGGCAGTGCACGCGGTGCGGCACACCGAACGCACCCGCGGCTGCCCCCGGCCGTGCCTCTTCTCATGTCGCTTTGCAGCCGGTAAAGGCTTCCAGCCAGGTGCACTGAAGTGTCTGGGTTTTCCCCGCCTTTGCTGAGAAACAAGGCATAAATCCAAATCCGTGCCATCTGACAAGCTTAGTTGGTGTAATATCGTTAATACGCATCTACAATTTTTTAGCCACAGTGTGGCCAACTATTTGCAAATTATCCACCTGCTTTTAATTACAAATACTGAACCCGATAAAGTTCTGACTCCTGAGCCTAGGCCCTGATCCTGGGACTTGCTTGGTGTGAGGCGTTCAGCCACATGGAGGTGCATGAGCACAGAAGAAATGAAAAAATTGGGCTCCTAAATTGTTTTTTCTTTCCAATTGCGATGGCAGATGCACTGATGTATTTGGATAAAACACAGCATGCATCATAACATATGACTAATGTTAGTTATTTTTGCAGCTGTACCATGGGGAAAAAAAAAAGAAGGTAGTAAGACTTAAAGATCCACTGGCACATTTCTACTAAGAAGATTAAAAAAAAAAATCGGTGACATGCTACTTACACAGCTTAGTAAACCCTAAAGCAAACTTGATTTTGTCCTCTAGCTAACCATCCACAGAATACAGAATGTGGTCTGAACTGATAGTCATAACTATAAAGCATTAAATTACTACATTTTATTTAAAATTTTAATTGTGAATTGCTATAATAGTATCTATTATAGTAGTAACAACTAGCTTACTTGCAGTTACCTGTTCTCCGAAGCCAAAGCAAGTATTTTTAATTAGTTAACATTCTGAATCCCAACTTTAAGTTTTTATTTATGCACTAATTATACTGAACCGAGCTACTGATTTCTAGTATAGATTGTTTGCTCAGAGAATTGGTGTCTTTAAGATTTTACTTAGATGTACACCTAGAGAGATAGTAATTTTTTCTTAATACTTGCAATGAACTTGAGGAATGTTGCCATTCTGTATTCTATCTCTTTTTAAAATATTTAGTTTTACCAAGGTTTACACTTGAACAGACCAAAAGTTTTAAAAAGAAAAAAAATAGTTTGAGATGGAGACTACAGTGATTATTCTCTGCCAAAGCTTTCTTCTGGGAGGACTTGTTAGTTCTGATACCATGTTCTTTGAAATAAAATTGCTCAATTCACAGATCAAAATTACTTGATGTTTTAACACACTAGTAGCTAGCCCAAGAACATTGAGATCTAGCATCTCTATCATCTTCTAGTCTTTCTGATAAAATTATTTTTCATAAAATGTTTTTTGACAGGTACTTTGACATAAAATAACAGCAGATACTTTTGGTAAAATGGTTGAAATAAAATACGCTCTCCATGTTCAACGGAATGTTATTTGTGTACTGAAAATTGAAGGTAGGAAAAAACCTACAAAATGGGTACATAAATCAATGTCTTCTGCTACTATAATTGCACTTTTGGACATGTTACAAAAGTAGTGGAGGGACTAGATCTTATTTAAAACATCTCCTTGCTTTGTATAACTGTTAAAACAGTTATTTTCATTCTGAAATCTGTACATGCTCTCTAAAAGCCATGGTTTTAGCTGAAAGTTTAAAGAAAGGAAAACACATTATACAAGCAAGTACTTGAGTGTAGAAGTCAGTTCCAAAAATAACAATGAACAGTTGTGCTGAAATTCTCAGGAAGGATGAAGCCTGAGAATCAGCCTGAAGATGAAGAAAGCTTTTGGGAATATGTCAACAAATCTTTCTCTGTTTCCTGGGGGTGGCTGGTTGTTTTCAATGTCTTTTTCATTAATGTGATTTATAATATAAACTATATACTGACTTCTATACATAGAAATTAAATAGAAAAAGCAATTAATTTTCATGTCTCTAGTATCCATAGTCTTTTGTCTGATTATTTACTTTTCTGCTGTCCCTCTTTTTTTCTTCTACAGAACCCTTTCCACTTCTGTCTAAGCACTTAAAGTGACAACATTTAACCTTTTTGTACTTATCCTGGCAAATGAGATCGTTCAGATCTGTTCAATAGCCTGTGACTGCAAATACCCCTTATCTAGTTTTTTAAAAAAATAAATTAAAAGTTGATGTAAATCTCTTTTGCAGCACACAGAATTCTAAAACTTAAAGCCTAATGTGCTTGAAAACGTGAAGAGCAAAATCCTAAGTCTGCATGAGGACAAGGTTGAATGTCATGGATGTTGCAGAAACTGGGTATGATTTATATTTTAATTCATAAGATACTTTGGAATGCCTGCCTGTGTAGATGTTTTGAATATGTAAAGTTTAAGATGTGAACAGGAGACCCAAGCTTGAAAGTTTGGGTACTGTGTCATTTTTGATACCTGAGTAAACATTCAAAGCTATTAAAATGTTATTCCATAACCTTTTAAATATATTTTTTTAGTGAGGAATGCAAAATAAATAAAAATTTGTAGTTTGAAATAAAGTATATGTACACACATAGATATATATATCTTCCCCTTTCTTCCACGTGTACATTATATTAAATGTTTAATTTATAACATACTATATAATACATTATACATTTAAAATAAACTGTAAGTAACCTAGCTCTTCTGTCAATTTACATATCCATGAACTTAGATTTCATGAATTTTACTTCTGACCTTACTAGAAACACTGCTGGAATACATAGCTACAAGTTGAACAGTATTTACTCCTAACATCAGTTGTCAGAGATGTTGGGATTTTAATAAGGTTTACCTTGTGCTCGCCAGTGTATTTTCATATAACTCTGTGCCCTCCTCGGTATGAGTTTATGGGTATTTTTATAAAGACTTGGTCTCTCCAGTTGAGTTTTGGAATGAATTATGTGCTTAAGAAGGGGGTGCATATGTGAGTAGAGAGAAAGAATGTGATCAAGAAGTGTGTGCTTTTGATGAGAAACACATGACAGAGATGACTTTAAACTTGGGAAGTATACTTAGGTGGAAGAGCTAGGAAAAAGCGTAATGCTAGCTAGCACATTCTGAGAGCTGTGGGCATGCGTCCAGTCCAACTACTTATATATCCCTGATGATGCCAAGGAAGCTGTGTACTCCGTCAAAGGTGAAGATACCAGTAGCAAGGGGTCAGTGAGCTGTAACACTTGTATTTTAATTTGTTTGCTAATTAATCTAGTCTTAGTATGTGTCCTTCCTGTGGACCAGGAAAGAATTTTAAGTTTCTGCCAAAACCCATGAAAATATAACTTTAATCTTCCCATGTTTGATTTTTTTCATATACTTGGCACCATCAAAAGTAATAAGTTGTAGTTGTCTGAATTTTATGTTAGTTTTTAACGGTAATTTTTGAAAATTGGCACAGCATAAAATAATACTTATAAGCTTCTGATTTATAACTACTTTGATTATATTTCTGTTTTATTGGTAACTGGTGTGTTACAACAGGTAAAGCATGCATTTCTTTCAACAAGAAAGATTATAGAGGAGCCCTTGCCTACTACAAGAAAGCATTGCGTACCAATCCAGGTTGCCCAGGTAAGACAAAGTGTTTGCTAGTGGAAGTATTCGCTGGGCTTGCAAGCTAACTCAAGTCTTCCTAATTCAAATATCAAAGGGCTTTTTT
>NW_020799103.1:530880-628412 GCF_003259725.1 Athene cunicularia | reverse complement strand
GGCGGCCTGGCAGACAGAGCCATTGGGTAAACGAGCCCCAGGTGTCCCACACTGAGTCACCCAAGGTCAGGTGTCCCCCGTAGGAGAACAGCTGGGACCCCTTGCAGGAGCAGGGCAGTGTCTGTCTGTGAGGGGGATGCCCTGTGCAGAGTTCCCTGTTGGGGAAGGACCTCCCGCCTCCCTGGGACTGGGCTCCAGTCAGGTCTGGCTTTTGTAAACGTGGGCTCTGTAGGGATTCGGGATGGGGCTTCCTTGGTCTTATGTGTTTGGCTTGTTGGCCTGGTTGTCTCCCGTCCCTTCTCTGGGAGACTCTGTTTCACTGTTTATTGCACCATTGCTGGTCGTGCGGTGTCGTTGTTGGGATCATTGAGACTGATGTTGATTAGGTATAACCTGACTGACTGGTTTGTACCCCCAGCGCTCACCCATGGACTGACCCTTTTGTGTCAAGTACAGTCTGGTTATTGGTTCATCTTGATGCTGGCCGTGTCCTTTATGCTAGGCCTAATAATTGGCGAAACAAGGCTACAGTTCACAGCAGGAGCAAGCTACCAGGCTATAAATACTCTATTGCGAACTGCCTGGAAATTCATGGGTTTGTAGAACACTATCTAGCATTCTCAAAGTAAGTGAGACTGAATAGTGTGAGGAATGAGGCTGGCCTCTCAGTAAGCTGCATATGGATGTCTGCCTGGAGTTCAGAGCTGATCTCTTTTGGCAAAGGGCAGTAGTGGTGCTGTTAGTGTCTTGTAGTCCTCTGCTGCTGGAATTGCCATCCGTGATGCAGTATGTTTATAAATAAAGCTGTGTTTCTATCTGCAAGCTCAGCCTGGGATGTAGAATCAAGTTGTGTTTTTTCCGGCTTGCACTTCACCACTAATAATGCTGCTACTGGAACTTAGTCAAGAATTCTGTTGATTCAGAAGCCAGTAAAGAAACTCCCAGAACTATGTTGCCTTTGCAAATATGAGCAAAAGTTTTATATCAGCAAAGTGACTACGCATGCATACAGACCCAGATCATTTAAATGAAGGAAGGTGCAACTTTCATAAGTTACTCCTCGTTATTATCTGACAGGGTAAAGAGGGGCTTCCATTGGCACCTCAGCAGATTATTTTGTGATTTTTAAGGTGTACGTGTGGTAATTCATAATGTGCTGGAAACACAAAACTTCTATGAGAAACACTTTTAAGGAGTTAATAACTGAATACTGTCCAGGCATAAATCCTTTGCGCTAATCAAATGTAACACAACTCGGGCAACAAACCAGGCAACTCATGTAGACATGGTACATTTGACAGCTGTGTGACTTAAGTCTGGACAAACTGGTATGTATGCCTCAGATTCTCACTTTTTTAGCCGTGCTTCTAATATTAAGTCCTTTTTTAACAGTGCCAAGAGTGGTTGTGTGTTCTAATGTAATCTTAAATATATATTTTCTTAATTTAGCTGTGGCACTTTGTGCAGAAGCTCTACACAAGGAATACAATACCAATACTCATCTGTTTGAAACTGCAGTGGTGGAAACCCTTTAACCCTTGTGGTGATGTTTCATTGTTTAACTTTGCTGTTAAAGTTTTTCAGCCTCAATTTCCCTTGCTGATGCTTAATGCTGTTATGTCCAATTCCGCAGTACATAGAAAAAGATGTCTTTTGATTTTTCTTTAGGGTAATTTGTATTTTACCATGTGCGTGTAAATGGAGCAGTCTGGTTCTTTGTAAACAGATGCTGCTTTATGAGAGGCTTTTATACACCATCATAAGAGATGTGAAAACCATGAATCCATATACAGATGATTGGTAATGTCACTTTTGCAATCATTTCTTCTGATATCTTAACTCTAATATAAAAATACCTGTATTACTTCCCTTCAGAAAAGTTGTCATGGTGATATCTAATAAACTATTACTACTCATTAACTAGGGAATATAGTCAGCTTAATAGGATCTCTTATTGGCCATTGAGACTGTAGGAATACAAAAGAAAAAACAAACTCATGCATAAATTCAGCAGTGATATGTCTAAATTAAGACAAAACACTTCCGCAGAACACTTCAAAATTGGACATCAGTGTAAGTAAGCATTGTTGAAAATAGTTTTGTGTAGAAAATATATATATATTTGTGTATATATATATATATATATATATATTTGTATATATATACACTTTCCAAACTGACCTGGTAAAGGTACTGATCACTTCTGCTCTTTGCCATAAACCTGGAGATTCAGCCTGCTGGACTGATTTGAATACTAGAGAACAAGAACATTCTTCAATTGTTTCCTTCCTTCATTTGCAGAAAAAGTATTAAAACATTTATATAATACAGCTCAAATTTTTCTGTGCAAATAATCGAGCAGTATAATTATCAGCAGAGGGCAGTATTGAGGTAGAAATAGAATAATAATAAAGTCAAAAAAAAGTGTTGCCATGTTTTTTGTTTTGCTTCATAGAATCAGGGAATAATTTATGATGAAAGGGGTCTCTGAAGGTCATCAGGTCAATCCCTGTCTTAGCCAAATTCAAAGTTACATTCAATCAATACTGTCAGGGTAATGTGTCTGCATTGTTGGGCATTCTATAGAAGCTGCAATCAGATTACTTTTCTCTCCAAACCACTTTTATAGGCACTTGGTGAGACCGGATGCAAAGCATGCCCAGTGCTGAAGTGTAGTTATTTTGTCTGAAGAATACTAGAAGAAAATTGTTTAGCCGTTTTTGTTTGTGAGGTCAGGGAATAGTGTTTTTTAACAATCGCTCTTGCGTGTTCTCATCAGCTTTCATAATAATAGCCAAGCAGCTAAAAAAAAAAAAATCAGTCTTAGGAGTATTTTGTCTGTTACTTCTGCAAGGCAAGATTGACCAGCTATCTATGTAACTTCTGTTGAAACATGTCTTACTGTGGGTTTTTCAAGTATAGTTTATATAGTATTTGCGACTCAATAGTATGACTTTTTTTTTGCTACACCTTTATTGGAGAACTGAGATAGTGACAAGAAAAATTTACAGAAGTGAATATTGCTCTCATGTTTAAAAACTTTCTTTTCAAGATGTGTTGTATTGAATTTGTGGACAGATTTATAGAAATCAGAGGCTTCTCCAAATCAGTAAGTTTTATTAAGGAATTTTTTTTCTTTTTTTAATATAAACAGCCTGTCATCATTACTTGAATTAATTCCAGTTTCTTTTTTCTATCTGCTTGCTTATATTGGGTAAAATTTTATTGGCTAAAATGGTAAACTGTTGAATTTTGTAGGATACATAATTTTCCTTTAGTTTATTCAATTCTGCAGTGCTTTTCGAGAGTGTATTTCAGGTAAAATTGCAGACTTCCGAGCTGTGGAACAAATGTCTGTTATAAAATACTGAACATAGTGCTATGTTAGGGAGTTTACTGATACTCATGTCACAAAGTCAGTTATACAAATTATTAGTGCATCGTAATGGTTTTAAGACAATTGTTTTACTACTGTCTACACTCTGAGAAGCAATGTTGCTACATTTCAAGTCTCTGGTTTTCAATCTTTTTTTGACAAACAGTTACAATGTTTATTCAGATAAAATATTTGTGATTCTACATATTAAATAGAACTGCTAAAAAGGAGAACATGTGCGGTTTTAGAATTCTCTTTAGAGAATTAAAAAATTCTCCTAGAGAATTTTCTCCTAAAAATGCTTCTAGAAAAGTGAAGACTAAGAATACTGTGAAGTCACTTCTATGGGTAACACAAATGTTTGCCTACTCTTGTTCATGGCAAACCGCACAACTCATAAAGACATTGTCGGCATGTTAAAAGCACTTTTCCTTCACAGTTAAATCAACTAGGTTTGAAAGCTGTTTAGCTAAAATTCTGGCTCTTCCAAGTTGGCTAGCTACCCCTTTAACATAAGCAGTGGGGGCTAGTTACATCAGCAGTTTAGATTCCTGGCAACTATCCAAATGAATTAGTTTAAACTAGCTCAGGCAAATGGCCACAGGAGCCACATGCATTTTGAAGTGTTGCTGTGTATATATCCATGCAAGAGAAAATACCAGTGGATGTGGAATCTAGTCAGTGAGGGCTAGAAAGTGCTTCAGGGACCTTAAGGGGATACAGACTGGCCCTGAACTGTTCTGTTATCAGTACCCGGCAGAGCTGGAGTATGGGATGTGTTTCGGTTGTGATCAGAACTTTGGCAGGGATTAGATGATGTTTTATAAGCGTAGTTACGCTGCTTCAAGGCCTGCCCAGCTTGGGTGGGCAGAGTTTGCACATCAGCACTGTGCTTCCCCGCGTCTCTGGCTCCTGAAACAGCGTGAGACTGCTCTTTCTGCCATTGTTAAAATATCTCATTAGTGTAAAACTTGGAGACACGGCCAAACAAGTAGACAATATGTTTTGGTCACAGATTGTATTTGATGGATGGAAATGCTTGTCATGTAGTAATAATATAAAGTCAGAAAATGTATTCCCAGTTAGTATGTTATATTTTTTTTTAAATCAATATTTTTTTTTAATTGTGAATTTTCAAAATGCTGAAGATCTCTTTATTTTTTGATTAGGTAACTTCAGAGAATTTTTTTCTATTTCATTTCACTAATAAAGATTTTTATATTAAATATGCAGATAAGTAATACTAGCTGTAGAACACAGGTGGAATAAACATCTGTGAAGGTAACGTGGTAGTTGAGTGTGATGGAAGATGATGGCATAGAGGTGAGAAAATACTTATGCGGTGAGTTTTAAATGGTGTACAGTGTTGTAGACTTGGGGCCATGCAAGGCACAGAGAAGGAAAAATCAGTTTAGGATAACTGCTAGTGGCAATACTGTTTTTTCTGAGTACTGACTGAGACTGTAATGGCTGGGCTTTAAGCAACACGAAATTCCCAACTTGGCAGTCCCGGCTGTGCTACTGTGGGAAGGGCCCCTGCTGGAAACTTGTATTTCTTCTGCAGAAAATACAGCTCAAAAGGGCCAGTAGGGACAGTGATGAGGGACTGACCAAACCTTAACAATGTGGAAGTCATGAGCGGCACTCCCCAGGTACAGTGGTGAACAGCACTGTAAGCACTAGGCCATGCTGCACTCCTGACAGTCTGTCCTGCAGTGTTTGGAGTGTTCCTGGTGAAAAGGAACACAAGGTCACACCTTGTATCATCCATTAACTGAAAAGAGTTATGTGAAATTATGTGGGAAAGTGGCTGAATTATACCTGGTAGACTGCAAAAGGAGCATATCCCTAGTGCTTTCAGAGGTAGGTCCTAAATCCACAAAAAACAAGTAATGATTTTAGTTATGACCTTGGGAAATCGCTTATTCTGATTGATTAGGCTCAAGTACATAACGTTACAGATTCATGTAACATTCTGTGTCTGAGGTTCCTCTGCCTACCCCCCACCCCAAAGCCCAGCATGTTGCCCTCAAATGGCTGCCAAGTGGTTTTGTAATTGCATAATGGGATTCTATCATGTATACTCTTACAAAAAAAAAAAAGGTTACACATCATTGTCTGGTTTCACATGACAAGCTTTGCTTCATCTTTGTAGGAAATTATAGAGAGAAATTGGTGATCATTTCTGTTATATTGCACAGTTTAATTGCAACTCTTACGGTGACTTTTCCAGGAGGATGACCAATTGCTCTCTTGCTTAGTTTATATTCTGTTACTGTTCTAATGGGATGAGTGAAGAGAAGAGGATATTGCTTATTTTTACTTTCCTCTGCAGGGCTTTGGTTTGTGACACTTCTCTGTGAAATTATCCATATGTTTTCTTAGAAGTTTTCAGGGAAGAGTTAAATTCATTATTATACAGAAAAGGATGACATCCAAGGTGCTGCTCTTGTTTTGGCAACTTGAATTTTGTTCCAAAAATTTTGCTTAAAATAAAATCAGTGGGATTTACTGACAAGGATGTTTAAATGCTTCTTGTATTATGGAACAAGTTAGAGTGAATTTAAAATTCTTCCTTTCCCCAGATTTATTCTGAACATTTTTTAACAACAAAAAAAAAAAGTGCGGAGAAGGGGGATTTCTTATAAATGCTTGTAAGAGAACTTTTAAACATATGTTTCTTGGATTCCTGGAATTGGAAGCAACTGTATACTGTGCATCTTCCCAACTTCATGTAGCAAGTTATCTACAATAAACGTAAAAACAAACAGACTAGATCAGTATATCTCATAAGAAACGTTTTATGCGGGTGTTCTACCTCTGATCTGGAAATAAAATTGATAGGAATTTTCCATTTGTTTTGGAAAGACTAACACTGATAGTGGGAGATTATCTATGGGTTCTTTTATTAGTAAAATGTAGAAAGAGCAACTGTATAAAGGAAGGAAGCAAGCCTTTTGCCTTTCATTCAATTTGTTTTTTTTTCAGAAATGGTAAAATTAATAACTATATTTTCAAAAGTAAGAAGGTGTGTCTGTACCTGTTTCTGTACGATGCCTGTCTTAATGGGCTTCTGAGCTTGGTTATAGTCTGTAAATTCTACTATATTCTTTGGGTCAAGTTCTTAACCAGTAACTCAGCCCACAGATAGTGTTGCAAAAAATGCCATTAAATAAGTAGGAATGGAGGTTTAGTACCAAGCAGATGGTACAGCACTGATGAATAATTGGCGAGTTGATATTATTTAAGTAATCTATTTTTAAAGTTTGGGGGTTTTTTTATGCCTGAGATTCTGTAAAAAGTTAAAAAATAAACCTGAAATTCTGTATTGGTTGAATGTCTGGACTACCTTACGTTGCCACGAGGCAGTAAGCTTGACTTCTATGGACTCCTTATGGCTAAATCATTTGTTATGTTTTTTGTTGTTTTTTCCAGCATTTTCTCATGTCTGTGTTTGAAAACACATAAAGAACACCAATTCAAGGACCATCCAGCAAATATGCTGTATCTTGACTTAGCAGTTCAAAGGCCAGTGCTAACCCTGCTTACTTGTGAAGAAGATAGGACCATGATCAGGTAGTGCTTAAGCCTGTTAACTCCTTTAGTATGTGTTTTCTGCCAATGCACTAGTGTGTTCTGTACAGTATGTGTCCTGGGTGACATCAGAACAACCAAAACATTATATGTAATGCAAGGGATCAACCTTTTGGAGGCAAGGTTAGGAATAAAGATGCTTTACAGTCTGAGTGAGAAAGGGCTTTTTTCAACATACAATGTTCTATGCAGTGCTGCAAGCAAACACTGTATTAGTTTGAAAAATACAAACCTGCTACTGAACAGATGAAGGGGGAAAAAAGCGCTTGGATTAAATTCTATGCTGAATGTTTAAATGTCACACCTTCTTGTTCTGCTTTTGAAATGCTAGCCAGTTTGTTAAATCTGTTTTCTAAATGCAAAACTTCTTACTTGAAGGTGGATTTACGCCAGTGCCCATGCTGGAGGGTAGGAAGTGACAGGCAGCTGCTCCCACAGGCAAGAAGCTGGAGCCAGCAGTGTGGAATATACAGAGTAGTGGCATTGGTTGTATTGTTTGTGTGGACCATGTTTACTCCCTCATTAGGTCAGGTCTGAGGAATGAGGCTGACTGGTTTAAGAAATACAACTTAAAGTGGCTTTGTTTCCCAGATGCAGAAAGCTTGGAAGAAGGGGACAAAAAACCAGTAGCAGACAGACCTCTCCGAAGAGGGATGGAAGGGTGAGTCTAATTTCCTGTGGCAGGCAGAGGATGGGAAATCCTACCTCATACATATGAGTGATGGAGGTGGGGAGGAAAAGTCTCCTACAGAAAGAAAGCTTTGTGCGGGTGGAGGGTGGTGAAGCTGACTTTGTTATTTTTCTGGGAGATTTTCTCCCCTTGTTTTCTAGTGTCCAGATGTATTTGGGAAGCTGAAGGCTTGAGGTTTAGAATCTTAGGCCTAGAAATGTAGGTCTCTGCTAAGATGGGATCTGTCACACCTGGTTTATTCTTGTAAGTGTTCATGTTTGCATGAGAATAATTGGATGCAAGTGTTGAGTGTGAGCTTGTGACAGTCTGACTTGCCCCATGTTACATCTTAAAAGCAACAGATGTATGTTTGGGGGCTGTCTGTTTGGCTGTTGGTTTTTGTGTTTTTTTTCCTTTTGTGTGGTTTTTTTTTTCCTGGAATGAACCTTGGAAACAGAATTTTCATTTCAGTTATGAAGCACCTGTGAAAGCATTAACAGCATGGCACAGCCTTAGCCTCTTTTCCAATTCTGCCATTTCTATTCATGTGAATGTTCAACACTTGTGTATAAATGACTGCTAATGCATATGCTGCCTCATGGTTTACCAAATACCATGGGACATGCCTGCTAACCTCTGTGTCCATGTTGTATTTTGTGGTTTGCTTTTTTTCTACTTGACTAAAGTTTCTGGGTAAGGCTCTATCAAAAGAACAAGTGTACATACTATGGGTATTGCATGCCTGGTAAACTTTAAGGACTGCATATTATGAGCATTCAATTCTCTGCTAGCTAATGCAATTGAGGTGAAAATTTATGTGCCCCCATTTGGGATTGCCATTGTATTGGCTTATATAAGTAGACTGCACAAACACACACACCTTTTTTGAAACTGTTGCCTTAGTGGCTGCTTGTCTCCTTAAGTCCTGTGGTTAAGCAGAGAAGTGCTTAGCACAAGCATAGATTTTTATTTAACTTACAGCTGGCCAGATATTTGCTTCATGGTAAAAGCCCATATGAATGCATTGTTTTTAACAGGATGGAAAATTCATTAACACCCAAATTTAGGAGGGAAGCGTGCAGGTGGCTTTGGGTGTTGCTATCTTATGTTCTCCAAACTCTTTTAAACTTTCTTTTTTTTCCTTACATTATATTGAATGAAAGAGCTGGGGTGTTAAATTGAAAAGCTTTCATGTGAAATTCACTGGTTATAACTAAGTTTCAGTAAACTAAGCATTTGTAAACGGAGCTATCATGATGGTGTAAGTAAACACATTTTAATAATTTGATGCTTTGCTTCATTGCTGCCTTCCCCGCTCCCATCCCGTGCATAGTCTTCTTGACTTGACCACTTAGCAGGATAGTAGTAGATGAGCCAGAAAAGCTTTGCTTTGCCACACTTCTGTTGACTTCATTTGGGTTTCAGTGATGAAACAGAACCACGAGAGTTCAACAGTCTGCTAATAGCACAGTGCTGCAAAGCATCAGATGTATGAGGAGTCCTACTGCACTAAAGTAATTTTTCCTGAGACAGCCCTTTTCTGAGAAGTTTGTGTGGTTTGGTTTTTGTTCTGATTTTTTTTTTTTAAGCCTGAGATCAAACTGCAAAATCTGTAGCACATCCAAACCTAAGGTCTTGTGACTGAAAGTAAAACAGCAGTATAAGGATTGGTCTGTGTATCAAACTAGTAGAGAAAAGCAGAAATTATAACTAAGTAGGATTTTAGATATCAGGTGCTGTTAGTTTTTAGCAAAGAGGGGTTTTTGTTGGCTTTTGTTTCATTTGGGTTTGTTGTTGCATAGATATTTTTGTTGGTTTTGTTTGCCCAGGAGGAAATTCTACCTGTGTTTTCTTACTGTTATCAGACTAATATTTCTCCTGTTCATAAGTATCATGGGATGAATTTTTTTATAGCAATACAACTGTGTTACAGCAGTGTAACAAAAACCAAGAGTGACAACAATGCTAACTGATATTGCAGCCAGTTTATTTGTAGCTGATAAAACACACCGTTGCACTTAGGTTTTAGTTGTCCTATCATACACATTAACGTGAAGTATATGTGCTTGCATTTTTCTGAAGGAAGCAGCTTGATAGATAGTAACCATCTCAAGAAGCAAAGGGAGAAACTTAATCCACTGTTTAACTACTCTTACTTTTTTATGAGAGGAGAAAATGAGTCATAACTAAGGCAGGGGAAGGATAAGATAAATAAAAGCTTCTCACAATAATAGCCAATAATAATTACAAAAAGTACCATGCAGATCTTAGGATCTGGCTGTTGAGAATAATATATTTAACAGCAACTTTCTTTGGTAAATTTGTGAGAATGAGTGTCAGAATATTTAACTGGGAAGGCAGGCATTCCTTCTTGTAATGAATATCTTGAAAGGCCTCTCTTTTTTTCAGTGAACTGTGCATAAAGCTCTGAACAGGACAGTCATTTTCATGTAGTCAGTCACTTGAGGCTCTACCCAGCACTTGCTAAAATCAATGGCAAAATTCTTGCTGACTTCAGTGAAGCGGCTGGAACCTCAGATGTACGCATGTTCTCTGTCATGGGGGATAATGCCTGCTTTCTTCTTCCCTGTAAATTCTTGAGTAGTCTTACCTACATATGACGATGTAGACTGTGAAATGTCTAAGTTCTAAGCACTGTTATTTTTTTATTTTTTTTCTTCCTCTTCTGCTTCAGCTGCAAAGGCCGACATCCAGTCAGTATATCCATACGTGTCTCTATATATATTCCTGGCATGAATTTACATCACTTTCATTTAAATGTAGGATTAATACCATAATGTGTAAGCACATATTATAAAATGGGAACCTCCTTCCACATAAATTTCTTATTACCTTGATTTTGTAGAATATGTAAGTTAGTGTTTAGTAGTGAAAGCTGGTTAATTACTTTCAAAAAGCTACGACAAAAGAGAAAATTTTATGAAGATATACTTGCTCTTTTCTTACTGTTTTGGCATATAAGATAATCAGAACAATGCTTTTGATTAAAGACTATTGTTAGAATAGCTATACGTAAATTGTAAATGATGTGGTTTGAATTTTGATGGAAATGGCTTTTTGTTCTCATCAGCTTTGCTTCTATTTAAGGTGAAGAGAAGCAACGCAAGCTTGTTCTTCAGTCATTTTCAGGAAAAAAATATATTTAGAAATTTTTTATTTCTATTTTGTAAACAAAACTGAACAACTTCAATAAATAATGGAGGGAAAAGGACAAATAGTCAGAGTGCTAGCTTTTATTCATAGTTACCCATCTATCTTCTGTGACTTAACAGTAGGGTACAAAGATCCTAACATGGTTGTTCCTGACATTGTGAAAATAATACTGTCCCTGTCCTGAAGAGCTTGCAATCTAAACATTCTCCTTTTTCATATATTTAGTCAGTAAGAATAAGTTAGAGAAATTAACTTAAATAATTTTACCAACCAGATAGCTTTGCCAAGTGAAGCTATTTGAAATATTTAAAAGTGTGAGCATGCAGTATTGAAGGGACATAGATAGCACTTATTTGCTTCAGTCTCCGGCAGACTCTTTATGCATGACTTGGTGGAGACTGCACAGATACCTGGAGTTTATAGGAGTAAAAACTTTAATATTGTTGGGTTAAGTCTAATGAACCATAGTGTAACAAATAAGCCATTGGAAAAATATTGTAAGCTAGCGAAGGTGTTGTTCTAGATGTAAAATAAGCAACTGTGCTCAGAGGGCTCAGTTTTCTATTTTAAGGAGAAAATATTTTAATGAAATATTTTTAATGAAAGCAAATAATGATAAATAACATTCTATTTGTACAGCAGCGAAGATCTTAAAATACAGCCTCTGCTCTTGGGAAAAAATCAAATGAAACAAAGGATCTGTCAGAACAATGTGGAAGAAAAGCAGAAAATCCAACCATTACTGGGACTGTGATCAGTAAGAATAATTTGTTTCTGCCATCTTCCACAGGCTGTGTGAACTTTAGTTTTCATTCTAAAACCAAAATGCGAGATCAGGTGTCAGCTTGATTTCATACCAGGTAAAAACATTTAGGAGAGGTATTTAAAGGAGTAGAAGGAAAACTGTAGACTAGGGTGCAGATGTTTCAGATGGCTCGGTTGCAGCTTTTTGATAGTGAAAAACTTAAGTTTCCACAATGTGTGATAAAGGTCAAAATCCTTTTCAAAGCAATGAGGAAGGAGAGCAGCTGTTCAGCAGGTAGTATATAGAAATAAGTCTTCCACAAAAGCATTACCAGATAAGTATATAAATTTGTAGGACTTTAGCTGTAGTAAATTAAAATTATGCATCCAGTGGAATGGACAATAGATGTTTAATTGATCTCATTGAAGCCATAATATCTTAAGGAAGCAAACAACTTCATGAATAAATTTAGAAATGGTTAATGTACTGAAGTGTTTTGAGTAGAATGCTCAAACTTCACTAATTTGAAATCTGTATAAGGACTTTTATATAAAACTTTGCAGATACAGGAAAAGACTCTTTGAGCAGGAATACTTTCTCCTGTCTTAGCATGAGTAAAATATTGCTGCTTCTTAACTATATAATGACATGAGGCTGAAATTATTATGAAACGTGCTTTATTCAGGTGACAAATGCTACAACAGTTTTCCCTCAGAGATGGTTCCTTCAACCATAAACATGCAAAAGGGTTGTCACAGATACTGCATGCTATTAGTTATAATTGTATCCCCCCCAAACCTTCAAACAAAGCTTGTTTTTAAAGAATTTAAAGACTATAAATTAGGCATATTTAGAAGGCTTTTGGTGCTTAAAGCCTTCTTAAGCAGACGTTGACTGGTGCAGTTGCAAACTTGTGTTTGTGTGTGTTGTATTGTTTATATGGTGCCCTGAATTTTATAAACAATTAAATGACATTCTTTTGGCGTCATACTGTCACCCCTTGTCAAACATGCATTTTTTTTCTCAGTGTTTTTGGATTAGTTAGTATTATCCCTATTTAAAAGGAAGGAGGTTTAACTGCTATAAGCCCTCAAAAATCTCTGTTAATGTCTCTTACAGCACTTGGTGGGCCTGTACTCATGCTGCTCCCAGTCTTTCATAGTCCTGTCTGGACTTGGGAACCTTTCTAAGCAATTGAATCTTGAAGTTTTGTAGTGAATAATCACATGTGACTTTTTGGTTTTTCTTAGATTTTCTTGCATCATGCCAAAAGAGAAGCTCTATTAATCACATCTTTGTCTTTGAAAACATCTCAGCTTGATGTTTTTCTTCCCTCAGCCTTCTGACGAAGAGAATTTGCACAGCTGACTTTCACAATTTTTAAAACAATCTTTACTTGGGGATCTGGCACAAAAATGAAGTATTTAAATGAGTGCTTGTATTACTTTTGGATCATTGTCCTCCGAATCATGAATAAATCTGGAAAGTAATAGTGTGCAGTAGCACTTAATAACAGATTTAAAAAAAAACAAACAACAACAAACACAAAACAACTGAGACACAGGTATCATAATTGTATTCTCAGGTATATTTTCAGAAATTATGCTTGCAGTTGTTAAATAAAATTTTCTTCATCAAGTCTTTCAGTTTCATTGGAGTTAAAGGCAGTCAGTAATACAAAGTTAAATGTGACTAACTCTTGGTTTCCCACTGTAAATAAAGGGCATGTTTATTAGCACCTGCATACTGCACATAGAATTTTCAAAGCACTTACTAATGTAAAACTGCCTGTTTTGAAAGAAGAGATTATGCTGGTGGAGGTATGAATGTGGTGCAAAGTAAATCTAATGTGACTTACCATTTTTCTGAGTATCTTTTAGGTAAAATACAGTGCAGTTTTAAAGTGCAAAGTGAAGTAGTACAGTGCTATTTAGCAAACACTAGGTTTCTGAGATAATCTTTTCATCTGATGCTCAGGTATTGTTTCTCCCTATCTTATAATGAACCTTCCATGTGTGAGGTGGTGTTCTAACTATAATCAGTCCACTCACTGACTTCATATCTGTGGGGAAAAGCAGTATATTAGCATGTGAAATGGTTTGACTATTGGAAGAGTACTGTATAAGAAACAGGCAACCCATATTGGCTCGGGTTTGCTTCAGTAAGTACTGTTTTTACTTACAGCAAAGTTTTAGCCCCCTGGGGACAGATTAAGTGTCAAAATAATTTTTCACATTTGCTGAGAGAAATCACAGTTCTGAATTTAACAGTGAGCTCTAGATGTTGAATTGTAAAAAATGATTATTTAATTACCAGTTGGAAACCATGTTGTCTAGAAAGTGCAAGGAAGTTACTTATTCTGAGCAAAACAGTCAGAAAGCTGAGGAAAGGGAAATAAAGATAGATGAAATCATGAAGACATATTGTAAACCAAAAAGTGGAACACTGTTTGGGATGGCAAGCAATTTTAGAGAAACAATTGAAGGCTTAAAATTCTAATCATGGTTTTTAGAGCTAAATATATGTGTGATATGCTTTTGTGAGGGAGAAAGGTATGTAGAATTTACCCTCTTTGTTTTGAGTGAACTCACTTTGTAGTGAACCTCCTGGTTCACTAGGTTACACGTAAAGTCCAAAAAGTCATTTATGATCGGAAAAGTTTGAAGACTGGGTAGGAAGACTGGAAAGCATGTAGCAGCAACTCTCAAGGCTCAAAACTCCCAGCAGTTGTGACATGTCAGCTGCTGGAAGTAGTGAAGTATGTGCTTACCTGCAGCTAAACAGATACTGAAACACATTTTTACCATGTGAGCTAAAAATGCTTGCTTAAACCTAAATGAGGTACAGCTGGTATTTGATCGTTTGTTAAACTATAAGAGTTATCTAGAATAATTTCTGTGAACTGTGGCTTTAGAAGAAGCTTAAAATGAAAAAAACAATAAAACTTTACTGAATGTATATCAGAATAATTGTCTCATAAGAATATGGCAGGCTAAATTTTGTACCCAATCTCAGATGGCTTTGTCATTCATCTGATGTAATGGCTGCTTGATTTCCTTTTTTAGTTGCTTGCAGCTTCAAAGCATTTTATTGCTCTGTTCTAAAAATTGCATTAATTTATCTGTTGCTGCTTTTTATAGTCTCAAAAGAATGTCAGACTTGCTGTGAGAAATGCAAGTACTCCAAGGAGGTGATGAAGCAGTAACTTCTCTCCTAAAGACTAAGCTGTATGATCAGTCTTTTCTCAGGCTTGCTCACCACAGAACAAAATGTGGAAACAACAGGCAAATATGCCACTGTTTCAAGCATATGCAGAGGCAATAGCTGGTTGCTGATGGTTGTAGCTGTGCAGCTCTCAGCAAAGCCAGGATTTAGTAGAGTGTTTAGAAGTGTTGTGGCAGTAGAACACTGTTTTACCCCCTGTGAACTATTGCTAGTAGTTTATAGATGTTTGTGGGTTTCCCTTCTTTTTTCATGAAGTAGAGAGGAAATAGTATTTATATCTTGAGCTTACTATTCAAGTCAAACTTATTGAACTCAGCTCTAACAATAACAGAAAATTATATCCTTAGCAGAGTGGATACTACCTGCAATCTCTTGACATCACTCTTGTGCTGCTTCCTTTTCATCCGTTGTTCTCTTCTGAATAAGCATACCACCATTGTACAGATTCAGTATGACATAATTTTTTTAAGAGAACATTGATAAAAGTTAGATTTCAGCAAGTTTAAAATGTGATCATTGATCATTGTGACTTTGATCACTGAGTCTAATAGCCAACACAGTTTTCACTGGCCTTTTCCTGGTCTTTGAAGTGCTGAAGTAATGTTTCCCAGACTGGAAGTTTATGCTTCCCTCTTGTTGAAAATTCAACAGCAGTTGAAAAGTTCATTAAGTAATGCTCATTCTTTTTGTATGCTGCAGGGGCTGCTGTGTAGATTCAGTTAAATGTTGTTAAAGAATTGCAATACTTAGTGCATAATCAACATAACCTTTCTAATACACTCATATTTAATATGTGCATTAACGTTATTTTTTTAACATTCATTGTAATGCATGCTCTATTATATATGTTAGTACTCTCTAAGAAGATAGATTTAAGACCCATCTTCTCCACTGAATGTTGCAAATGTGCTGCCACTTTTTTCTTTTATTGTTTGGTCTATGTGTGTGATGGGTAGCTGCAGCTTATATGTTGTCAGATTGGTGCAGTTCATTTTCCATGTGAAAAATTGCTTGTACACTACAGAACAGACAGTAACTCTCAAAACTCCTGTTTCTGTAAAAAAAATGAGACCAATAAAACAAATTTTTAAAAATCTGTTGTAAATAATAAAATCTTTAGGTACTGTAAAAGCTAAATTAAAAGTAGCTTTGTAAAAGTATAAATGGAATCCTTCAACTCCCATCTATTGCTAGGCTGTTGTAGTCTCTTTAGATTAGATATCCCAGCCATTTCAAGCATTGTATTTACAGAGGAATGTGCGAGCTGTTTGTTCTGAATCTATGGCAAAGGCTGCTCTACTTCATGATTTGTAGTTAAAATATTCTTGTCCTTTTCAGACTCTAGAAGGGTGTCCTCTGTGCAGAAGCTGATAGCAGTGTTCCTGTTGTCATGTTGTTGTGTTTTGTGTACTTGGGAAGTAAAGGATGTTGTGTGTGTTTTCGTCTTTTGCTATGAGTTTGAAAAATGCTATCAGGTTTTCCCAGTCTTGTATCTTAAGTTTCAGCACAATAGTTGGGCAGTAGAGTATGAGCTGGTAGTGACTGAGCATGTAATCAAATAGGTACAAATATTTTTTTCTTCATTGGCAAGGTAAATTTTGAAAAGAAAAAGAGAATAATTGGACAGATGTTGACAGACTGTTCCAAAGCTGTGTTTTGTCTGTTATTCCAGAAGAAAAGCTGGTGCTGCGCATCTGTATGTATTTGCAGGTTTGAACAGAATTCAAAGCCAAATTTGTTCATACTTATAACCTGCTGTGTTAGGCTAGTCTCTTAACCAGGCAAAATATAATTAAGGGAATCCAAACTACTTCACATTGTGCTTTTAAGCCTGTTTTAACATGATAGGGCTGTGACAGTGAGCTTGAAAAAGGGAATGAGTCAACCTTCTCGAAAGAGGGATTTATTTTCTTATTTTTTTTCTTTTTTCCCCCTTAGATTCCCCAGCGTATTTGGCTTTGCTAAAATGGGTCACTGTGGAAGTACTAGCAACCTTAGATACAGAAAGTGAGAACAGAGTGATGCAGTGAATTTAATCCTTTTAGCCTTTATACATAAAATTCAAAGATTGACAGGATTATTAGTCATTATTTACTACCTCTCCCCACAAACTTTTCTGAAAATATTAAAGGTTATACCATACTTTCTTTATGGGCTACTATACTTAATTCTTTAAAGTGATGGTTATAGAGGAACATATTTTTAGGTAAATGCCTTTGGTATGTGGTATTCCATGCCTGTAACTGAGTGTAAAAAGTATGTTATATGTATTTTAAAGACATAGTTGTCCATATAAATAATCATATGCAAATTGCAGTTTGTAGCTGCATAAAAGTAGGTTGTATTGCTTGAATATTTTAATGACAATTTAAGAAAAAAAGGATCGTTATACCAAGACCAGTGTCATCATACTGTTAAAGCAATTTTAAAAAGTATTGCAATGCACAGATTTCTCTTTTGTGGCATTACTAGTATCTGGCATAACTGATTCTGGTATGAAAGATCAGCATACGGGTTCTAAGTATGAGAGTTATTTTGTTGTATTTATATTGAGGAATCAACTAAGAAAAAATATTTGTTAGTGTCTTGAATAAGTTCACTCATCCCATACAGTTAAGATTTTTTTTAGTATTATAAAACTGTTCAAAAGAAAAATGGGTTTCAATGCATGAAGAGGGATGAAAATTGTCAAGCAGAGTATTCTTAAGGAAATAACTTTTTCAAACTCTGTATTGTTTCAAAAGACAAATGTCATCTTAATGTACAGTTGAGGGGGGGGGAAAGTCAAGTGAAGATATAAGTACATTTGCAAAGCCTGGAGCAACAGCTCAGGGAAGGGTGAATTGTATTTAAATCTCCGGCTGCCTGGAATGCTCTAATTCTATAGCTGCGTCATTTGTGCATCTCACAATGTCATGCAGCTCAGCACTTTGGCTGTGGAATTGGCTACTTCACAACTGATACCCTCCTTGGTTTATTTCTCTGCCTGCAGCTGCCTTTTATTCTCCAGTTCTTCCCACAAAGAACATGTAATTGTATTGTGTTGTACAGCAGCCAGACTTCAGAAGCCAGAAATGTTTGCAGCTGACAGTCAGGGAGGAAGGGGAGTTAGAAGCTTCAGTTGACACGCTGCTTTGGAGAAAGATGCAGGCATCTAGGACAAGTACATAGTTTTGCTGGAAAATAGAGGCAGCACCCAAAATGCTGTGAAGCCATGTGATTAGCTTAAGAAACAGTGGAAGCATTTCCAGGTAAAAGGAACGCTGGTAGTCATTTTTCCCAGCTGAAAGAATTCTTTGCAGTTATAACTAAAGCTGACTGTCACATGTGAACTGAATAGTACTCTTCCTTCCCCTGGTGAAAGCTCTGCAGCTTGTTCTAGGGAGGGAACACATTAATCTGTCAAAGCCTACATCACCATCATCTCCATCACTGTGTGGAGGCTTGGGGCATGTTTTTGTCCATACTGTGTTTACATTCCTTAGCGTGTAGTGCACTGCTCGGGGGATTTGAGCACATGCTTGTGTGTGGGCCTTTCGATGCCAAGCTGCTGCCAGCTGTTCTCGTCCTTCTGGTAAAAGCCTCTATGTTCTGATGAACATCTGTGGGATAGGAGGTAAAAAGTGGAGTCGCTTTCAACCTGCCCTATTTGATCTCTATTATAAAAACAGAAAAGTTGTTTCCAGTCTGTTCCAGTCTTACTGGAGGGAGCAAAACATAATGTGAGCTCACTCCCCGCCTGGGACCTGCAGGAGTGCTGTGACCCTGTTAATATTGGTACCTTATGCTACAACATCCACTTCAAAGCCTGGTACTGTGACACTCCTAGATGCAACACCCATCGTTAATGTATCTACATGGGTGTACTTGTTGGCACAGTTACATACATAACATGCTGGCAATGTTTTTCTTACTAAATTTTACTACAGTGTCGCCATCAGAATATAAAATGGCTGGAGCAAGGCTAATTAATAGGCTTAACATTTAGTTAAACTCTCTCAATTCCAGGATCATCGTATCTCATCAAAGTTACTGGATTCTCACATGTTCCCTGTTATATTTATGTTCTTTTTCTTCAGGTAGGTATCTCTAAATAATACTGGAGTTGTTTTGGTTTTGTCTTGGATTTGGGGGTTTTTCCGTTATGGGTTGGAAGGTGAAAGAAAGATCTGAAGCAGTTCTGGATGGAGATTGTACGTTTTAAATAAGGCAAATACTATCTCAAAAAGCGGAATCACTTGCTCTGGTGTTTAAAACCCAACACTGAATACTTCATTGACTTATTGCAGTATGACATGATCCAATTCTGAATATGAATTTCCTAGTAAAATTCATATTCATATTCTTCAGTGTATCATAAAGTGACATTGATTTTTATTTGTTTGTATATAGATGTTTAAATATAGGTTAGGGTATCTGCATATCAGATTTTTTTGGGTGTTGATTTTCTTTATACAAGACTGCTGATATAGGCTTAACATTTCTTTTAAATGAATAAACTTTTTTAATAATTCTGCATATAATGAATATATGCAAAATAGAAAATCGTGCTCATAACTAAAACAAAATCTGTCTGATTTTGCTGGTGTTTTTGAACAAAGACTTGTGTCTTTTGGAACTAGGACATTCACCTTGAAGAGAATCCAAGGAAAAGAACATACAGGAAAAATAGGTCACCTGGTTGTCCATTAAGATACACCCACTGGGAAAGGATGGTCAGACTGAAGCATGGGAGGAAAGGTAGAGGGGTTGTTAAGTTCTAGATTTGAAGTCTGAAGAGGGAAGGATGAAAAGAGGAGTGTGATAAGGAGCAGGCAGAGAAAAAGTATTTTTGGAGTCTCATGATACCGGTATATCTTTGCAACGAGTCATAAAACTGTAATTTGGGCAGCTCCGGAGGCATGACAGAAATGCGGTGTCCTTTTAAGGGTGATCTGACAAAAATGTTCCCTGGAAATGCATCATTTTAAACGTTGGCAAAGAATGAGGCAGTCCTATGCCCAACAACTACTTCTATATGAAGCTAGGAAAAGTAGAATAAATGATTCTTTTAACCCCAGATTTCTCCTTGCAGTGCTTCTTTGAGGCAGACAAACCTTTAGCTGTGTACATATGGTGATACTGAATATTCACAATCAATTAATGTTGCATTCTGAAACTGCCAAACTTTCAGTGTGTGTTTAGTAGAATTGTAGTATGCTATTATATGTGCACAGATCCATGTGCAAGGACAGGCCTGTCATACTTCAGATTTTTTTTTCTCCCAGTTCTTGACTTCTGACTTATCACAGAGAAGGTAAGATGGAGCTTAGTCGTAGTGAGTATTAACTTCTTCAGGTTTCTAAAAAGATCCCCAGAAAAGTGATTGTAAAACTTCATCCTTCCTCTTTTTCTGGAACCCTGCTATTGTAGATCCTTTTGCAAACCCTGATACACACCCCCGAACCCCCAAATCAAAACAGAAAATGAGCGCTGGTGGGAGATGTTCTCTGTGGATAATTACCCAGTGCCCATGATTGTGTCAAGTCTTCTGGAACATTTTCTTTGCTTGAAAAACATTTTTTTCAAAAGTATGAAAGGGTATTAGTGCAGAGTTTTTTCATTTAGGTCATCTTCCCAGAAGATTTTTCCATACAACACAGGCCAATCATCTAACCATGTATTAAACACATTACTTGTACACATGCTAAGGGTTTAATTACTATTAGCAGAAGTTAAAGCTGAACCTCAGAAAACAGTTCAACAGACTAAGTGAAATGTGTTGATGACCTTGCAAGACTCTGTGTGTGCTAAAAAGTATTCAATATATTTAGCTTCTTGGCAGGCTATATTTTAAGGGCATATAAATTCCTTGCCCACCAAGGTTTAAATTTTTGATAATATTTTGCTTTTCCTATAAACTATTACAAACTTAATATGGTGCTTTTATTAGAACTTCACTTTTCGAACCACTTACTTAAAGGGAGGAGGAAAAAAAGACAAGGCATGTATATGGGGAAATGAACATACAATGGTTTCTGTAAATGCTTTGTGTAACACTTGGCCATTTAAACTGTTTGTCAGTTTGGAACATTTTATTGATTATCTGGCAATGAATGCTACTAAACAGATTGACATTTTGTTTCTTGGACTCTGTCTGTTTCTCATATAGAGATTATTAGCTGGCTATTTTGAGACTGAGAAAAATGTTAGCTTTATAAATAAAGAGACTCGGCTTAATTAGTCGTTTTTTTGCAAGCATTCTGAGTATTTCTCTCTAAGTTCTCGAATCTTTCCACATAACGTGAACTAGTTTACAGGATCATGTGTATGACCTCAAAGCAAACTTTATTTACGTTGTTGTCAATATAAAAGTTTTCCTTAAGATGACTGGGCTCTAGCATATGTCTCCTTATCTTGTTCTGCAGACTTTTATTTTATTCTGCAATTGCCTATTTTTTATAACCTTCCTGATTCATATGAAGTGCTTCTCTTTTGCTGTAGAAAGTTGGAAGCAAAACTCCTGCCTTTCAAAAGGCTCATCTAGAAAAGTTGCTGCATAAACATTATTTAAAGTAGCATAAAGTTTTGTTACGTTTTGCTAAATAATCTAGCCTAGCTGCTCAGCCGAGTGGCAGAGCGAATACTAACACCATCCTCTTGAACCAGCATACGTTTTACCTGAAGTATTCTAGATTCCAACTAGGATTTAGCGTTCAGAAGAGTGAGTGAGTCCCAGAGTGGAAAGTTTATTGCATGTTTTGCTTTCTATATTTTTTTGACATGTATTTGCTTGTCAGACCTGTTCTTGTTTTGTTTTTTTCTCCTGTCTGAATGAAGCTGACAGATAAGACAGTGTTAAGAGTTGCATACACAATGGATGCACAATGGCTGGCAGCACGTGGGATAAAATGACTTCACTTTTATTTACGCTATAGTGGTAGCAACATACAAGCAAGAAAGCCCCCAGAAAGCATAAATCTAATGCAAGATTAAATATTAAAATTAGAAAAAATATTCTGTGCAAGAAAATGAAGACACACGGGAAATCTCGGGCATACCTTGAACTAGTTAACTAGTGTTTTTCATGCAGTTGAGGAGAAATAAAATGAGGATAGCTAATCTAATTAACTCAGTAAACAAAATTATCAGTGCTCATTGGCATTTGTGAGGTGGACTTGAGATTGACGGAAATGCATTCTACATGTGGTAGGACAAAGGTTTTAACTGATAAAAATGCTTTTAGAATGTTTTTAAAATGTAGTATGAAAAATCATATCATAGAACTCCAGTTTTAAGAGCAAATATTATCACCTCTGCTGCAAATTTTTAGCCCGTCTGATTAAAAATCTTTATCCTTCAGTCACTGAATAAAGAATAGAACATATAATCATGTCTTGCTGCTTACATTTTGCCAGCTACAACATGCTTTTTATCACATAGATAGCAATTATCTATGTGCAGAAAGGATAATAACATTTTTAATACAATGTCTTTTAAATCCTGAAGGATGAAACATTTGACAGTTGTGGCCTAAAATTTCTGAGAAAATAACTCAAAAATAATGAATTACGGATGCTAGTAAAACTCCTGTAGTTGCAGATAACTAGATGAAAGACTGTAACCATGCTGAGCCACAAGAGAATATTTCAGAACTTGCGTTTGTGGGTAATAAAGCAGTAATTCAAGAAGATAAAAGGAGATACATTAAAATGTCTTGTCAGAGACAGTAATTGTGCAAAGGACTGGAAGTGGACAAATGACATAAAAACCTGAAATGGTTTTTGACACACCTAGCTCCTACCACTGTCAAGCTTAAATGCCAATGTTAGAGAAGTTTTTCAGAACTTTTTTTTACTTTGTTGATTTTGGGGACAAAGAATGTCTTAAGTGTAGAATAACAGACTTCCTAATGCAAGCTCAAGCCTGATATGTCACAAATGAGGGGCCCAGCAACTTATTTCCTTACATTACAGGGACTGTGCTATGCTTCAGTCAGCTCATCTTTGCCCACTTCTCCTATGAGCACCCTCGTGTTCCCATGCATCACTCCCCTACGGAGTGTGCTTTCCATCAGACCCTTACTTTACTTTGTCTGATCTATCTTGCTGCTCTTATTAGCCATTTATCAAAAGGAAGTCAATTTAGCATCATTGTTTTCTCCATTCTCTTAAAGCAGCTCTAATATGTCCCCTCCAAACTTACTATCTAATAATTTTGCATATACTCTGGTGCAATTTTTTGACATTTCCACCCTCAGCTCTTATCTCTACTTGAATTGTGAAAGGGTTTTTTTGAACAGGGTTTGGCTGGCTTATTTTTAATAACTTGACAGCACCTGCCATAAGCAGAACTCTTAGTTAGGATCTGTGGATGTAATAGTAATAAAAAGAAATAATCTGAATTTGGCTAAAGGGCTGGGGTAGGATCTAAGTCTGTTTCAGAGCTGAGAGCTCTGAATCACATGCATGTGATTCTCCTGCAGGTACATGGATATCGTGTGGTAAATGTTTTGTGTTTCTTTACTGTCTTTATACCCCCAACTGTAGCTACATTCTCTCATGGGATACAGGCAACTTCTCTGGACTTCAATGGGAATTATTCATACTCTGCAAGTGGAGAGCAGAGCCCGTGACTGGACTGAAGCCAACGTTCTTTAAAAGTTCACATGCCTTGTATTGGCTCTCTAATTTAGATTCCTTCTGACCAGAGAAGGGGGGGAGGGAGGTATGAAAAATAATAGCATCTGTTTCAGTAAAAAATTCTAAGAGTTAACATGATGTAAACTATTTAATCTTTTCTTCCTGCTTGCCCGGTTTTATCAAAAATGATTATGCAGAACCTTATATGCAGTGAACTTCAAGAATGCCAGTGGGATGTCTGCATCATGTTGTGCTCAGAGTACTTATGCCAGAATAGGAAAGCCTTTTATTCTGTAATTTGCTGAGGCAAGAAAGAGGCTTTCTGAAGAGTTACTTTAAATTTAAACTCTCATTCTAATGCTAGACAGCCTGTTGGATTTCCGAGTTAAAAATTGCTTCAGCTTTAGTTACTAGAGCCAGATGTAACATTGACCTTAAATGGTAAAAGCTCCCAGGAGTGAAAGAGAGGCTGGCCTGAGGGGGAAAAGAGGAATAACTGAAGTTTTAGGTAAGTAATCTCTATAACTGAGAATAAGCTTTTTCAGCCGTGAAACAGAACGGAACCATATTCCCTCCTTAAAGGTACAGTAGCTTCTTGTTGTGATACCGAGTAGTTGGTTCTTTCCACCTTCCCCCCACCTTCCCCCTCCTTTTCAAATTCTACCTCTTCAGATTTTAGCTGCTTGAAAAGTGGGTGTAGTTAATGAAACCTAGTTATTCTTACATACTGTTTGGGGATATACAGGAATGAAAGAGGAAAAGCTGTGTTAATTATACTGAGACTTGATTAATAAAGGTACGTGGTCAATAATTCAACGGAACCTGATTCACAGATACTGTTAGCTGTATTGTGCTAACCCTTAGAGAGTCCTAGCAGTAATACATGTTATAGGGAAACAGATATTTAACAGATTTCTTTTTTCTTTTTTAAAGTATATGACTTTTCTGCCCACATGCTTTCTTTTAACAGTGCCGGAGTTGTTAATTTTGATGGATTACCTCCATATGTCTGGTACCTATCTTTTTATAAGTCATTTCCAGAACCGTTTCTTTATACACTTTGTGTTTGGTTTTAATCCTATTAGATGTAAATTAATACCATGAAGTTGTATCTAATCGGAATGCTGTACAAAAACCCCCACCCTACCTTCAAATGTTAAAGCATGTTTGCTTTAGTATGAAAAATCACAATATTTACATTTCCTGGTATTTCAGTCTTCAGTTTTGTCTGTGTTATTTGGTAGGTATTCTGCACTGAAGTATATTTTATTTTCTTGGCAAATTAAAACACTTTTTTTGTCTTATTAATGTGTATGTTAAGCTCTTTCAGACAGCAGTATGTAAACAACATGGAAGAATGAGGTCAGTACAAGGAAATGTTAGCTGAAATTGAAGACACAGGTTTCTGTTATTAACTCACATTAGTAACAACTTATGTTAGTGTGTTGATTTTTCAAATCATATATAGCATGGTTTCATCTGGTGAGAAATTCTGTGCAATCGGCAGTGAATTTCCATCTTTGTGGAGTGATTAGACAGTAGTTTTTGTTTATGCAAAGATTAGGTGAATTTAGAGTTCTGAGCATAGGCAGTGCTCCTGCAAGTGCTAACAGTTACTGCATGTATATTTGGTGTAGTAGGTGTTGTATGTGCTTTAATGAAAGTTCAATTCATCCAGCTTCAAGAGAATGTGATAAATGAATCTTTCTTGTTAAAACATTTCAGATCTGGTTTCAAAACTTGTAATTAATTTTCCTTCAACTTTTCTCTGAACTATCATTAGCGAACAGCTTTGTACTTTTAGGTTAATCTCCTGGCTGACCTTCATGTTTTAAATTAGCAATTGTATCCCAAATCAATAATTATAGCAGACTTAATAATCTAATGATACAACGCACAGAAAGCTTATTAGAACTAACAGTGGGAATTAAGAAACAGTCCATTATATCTAATGCTGAATACTAGAGAGTCCTTACTCTTTAATATTCTTATATTTTCTAGCCTCCAAAGGCCCTTGTTCTGATTTGCTGGTGTTACTTGTGACACTTCATGTATCCCTTGAGCTTGCGCAAGGATGTTCAACTTTAGGCAGTATTTAGAAGTCATCTAAGTTTTAATAAGTTATTTTTAACTATGTCTGTGGACTGGAATAACTAATTGTGTCTGACTCCTTCACGTCTGAACTAAGTATATATTTCTAATACATGATATCCTGTAGCATTTCAGCAACTATTGTTCTTATTCCATGCAATCCCTTCTTATTGTGTAACTTAAAATATATATAATATAGTGCCTATGTGTAAATTTATATTCAGTAAAGATGTTATGATGACAATAAGTTTAATACAAAAAATACAAGTTGTTCATTTCTATATAGTGAAAATTGTGTGTTAACAACAGTGCTATGATAAATTACCTAGGATTATCAGTGTATTCAATTTACAGAAATCCATCTGCTTTATATCTCTCTGGATTAAGCTCTAAACTGTCTGTGGACATGAAACCTATACACCTGCCTACCTCCTCTCCTTTTATATATTTGAGTCAGTTTTAATAACTATAGTCCTATTTATCTGGGATAAAAGCAGTGGAAGCTGAGTTACCTAGCAGCCAGATTCATAGTTCCAATCTTCAGCACCATCTCCTTGCATCCTCTTTTGGCTCAGTCTGCTTTCTGACAGCTTTTAGTGATAGTATGGTGTCAAACCACTTTTTGAAAAGCTGGATAAGACATGAGTATGGCATAAACCAAAGTATGAGAGCTGAGGTGTAGGGAGTTGGTACCAGAAAGAGACAGCTGTGAAAGCTTCTCATTTCAGGGGTCATATGTGTATGTGCCTTACATGTCATGGAGTTCTCTTGCCTCATCTATTTGCTGTTCTTAGAGAAGTGTGTAAGTGCAGGAAAAAGAAGCATCAAATGACTTGTGAGTGGAAGGGGAAAGAAAATCCTTGCTGGTTTAAGGTTTGTGGTCTATTTAAAGATCTGGGGGATCTGTAGGCAGAGGGAGATCTCTTTTCTGTCCTAACTTGTAAGCCTTCCTGTAAACCAAGCAAAATAATTTCCTTGTGATGTGTTTTCCACTTGTACTTCCTTTGAAAAGTGGGTCAAAGAGATGTTTTGGATCTCAGTATCACTGACAGAAAGGAAATCTGAGTGGGTGATGGTTCTTTGTGAGCTTATAAACGAGTGACTCAAGACATGAATTATTCCTTATGTACACGTGTAGTGGTATGTTACGGAGAACTAAGACTGTGACTGTTATGGTAACACTTTGAAATAATAACTCAGTTTTCCTCCCTGGAAAGTAGGTCCTAAGAATTCTGAAAAGGAGAGAGCGATTTGATACCTAGAGCAAGTGGACTTGTAGCCTCAGGTTTTGTTGGAGATCTTGCTCTTTAACAGCATCCCTAATCCTCTTCAGGAGGTAGATGTGATAGGTTTCTTCTTTATTTTTCTTTACGTTTCAATGTGTCTAATTTTACAATCTGAAAAATTATTTGAGAAATTCGATATTAGTTGGGTATTACCAAATGTATTAACTATCTGAAAGATCTAAACAACAACAAAACCAACAACAGTGACCACTCACCCACCTCCTGCAACTAGTAGCTGAAATCAAGAAAACCTTACTGTCTGTTAGAACTTTTACCTGCCCTTGAAATACACAAACCCCAAAGTCTTTAGGTGTCACAAGTCATCAGGGATCTATAATACTGTAGATATGATCAGCTATGTATTTGGACAAGTAAGGCCTGTAGAATACTTTTTTTTGTATGCTAACATGGATTGCTTGGAGCAGGGAGGATGAGATGGGGAGGGAGAGAAACATGCAGACTTGACAGCTGATGTTTGTCAAGTCTGTATGTAAACCTGAAAGTTTTTCCCCAACTAACCTAAGCATATTCTGTTATGTTTTGTCACCATACAAAGTTATAGTTCAGAATCACTGTGCTGTCTCCTAATTTACCTGCAGATACACTTCATCTTTGTGATTGTCCAAACAGAGCTGCTATCTCATGGCTATAAAATGGGGTCAACTGGGCTAGTTACTGCAATTTATACAAAGAGCAAAGGGGTTGCAAAGTTGTTATAACAAACAGTGGGGGTAGGGAAGCATTTTGTGTAGGAGTTGCACACTTTTTTTTCTTACCAGTTGTAAGGTTTTGCATCCTGTAAATGGATGCATGGCAGAAATTCTGTGCTGCTTTGTCAAGTACAGCAATTACATTGGGCTAGGGGCTTACCTTCAGAGTAAAATTATTGCTGTTTATATAATTCTGCAGAATGTTTTGTAATGCTGAAGTGATACATGGGGAATTTGGCTCTGAGCCTTAGCTTTTGAAATCATCAGCAAAGTTTCCCTTGACTTCAGTGGTGCCAGATCAGGCTCTTAGTGAATACCACAAAGGTAAAGGCTGTGTTAGTTAGGAGGAAATAAGAGTCTGAAATCTAGGAGAATTTGAGTAGGAGCAGTGGGTCTCTCTCTGGTTATCTTATTTTGGACTTAGAGGGATGTACTAACAAATGGTAGAATCTGTAGAATGAGATCTGTTTCCGAGATCTTGGAAAAGAAAAATCCACTCTTTCATTTTGACGTGTTCCTCCAGTTTCTCTGATATGTGTCTGAAAAGACCTTCTTAGAAGAGAGGGTGTGTATGTGTGCAGGTAGTAGAGTATAATAAAGTGTGATATGTCGATTAACACTTCCTGTTAAACTAACAGAGTTGTGCTGAACTGTGCTCTAGTTGCTGAACAGAAAAATTAAAAATAAAGTGTCTAACTGTAAGTTGAAGGAGAGCTTGTGGAGAGGAAGGGAAATAATTTAACAATGTATAAAAATGCACACATGCTTCACAACTTCAGCCACTGAATTTCCCCTATTTTTCTTTTTAAATAGTGCATGATGGTGACTGACCTCTGGGGTCCTGAAAATAGCATGATATAATTAGCAGTGGAGGGTGGAGTTTGCCCCAGGAGGAGGTGCTAAGTCAAGTTGATGTTCTGCACATCATCTCAGACTTGAAAAATCTTGGAGGCAAATCTAAATATTGTGCTTAGTTTCCTATGCAAGTATAGTTGTGCCTATCAGCTTGACTTCCCTGAGGGCTGTTGCAGTTAATAAACTTAGCATTCCTACTCTTTGATAGGTATGATTATCAGCATTGCTGTGAAAGCTGTTTTTAGTAAGTGCTGTAGTCAGTGGAACAGACTGTAGAAAACCAAGCAGATGTATCAGAGTTGCCAAGTATCTTAGACACATAAAGCAAGATTGGGATATTTGAAAATTGCTCTCTGTTTACTCAGTGAATTAAGTTAAAATATCTGTGAAGGACAGGGAGAAAGAATTTGTGGGATATAGTCTAAAACCTCAGCATGTAAAACTTAATTTTTATCTGCATGTTGAGCTTTTGGGACCTGTCTGAAATCTCTCCTGCATAAAACACAGCATTAAAATGTCCCTTCCAAAACTCTTATGTCATGTGCTAATGGAATAGACTCACTGGAATATTAACGACCTTGTACCCTTATAAGAAGCTCTTGACATTTCCTGTTGGATTATTTTTTTTAAAAGTCTTTGACTTTTCCTGTTTAACAAATTTTAAATGTTTTTCGTTGGTAAAATGGCAAACGTCAACCATCCCACTCTATACAAAGCTGACATATAACCATAACAAAAAGGTGAATAATACCTAAAGATCCCCCAGGCAATCTGTCCTGTTGCTGCTTGGTATTTCCATGTCTAGGAATGTGTTCAGAAATTACATTAAACACCAAGTGGTGTTTTTCACTTTTCAGTTGCAGGAATGATACAGAACTTAAAGGACCCACAGAATGATACTATAGCAGAGAAAATAAGCCTTTCTCATTATGAAAATGATGAATTGTATCTCCTTAAGCCACATAGCAGGCCGAACTCTTGCTTCTCATACATCACTGTTGCTGTGTTTGGAATGTGCAGAGCTTTGCCCTGCACGTGAACTAAGGGTCTGTCTCAGTAAATTTTGATCCTTCCTGAGAATGTGGCTCCTCTTAATATGAAGTTTCCCTTTTTCTGTTGCTTAAAGATCAGAGTCGATGGAAAGTTTTTCCCTTCAGAGCACAACCTTGTACATTTTTGCATATCTCTTTTCAAAATGGGCACAAATCAATGAAGTTTTTCACCTGATCTTGTTCTTGGGTAGTAATGATATGCTTTCTCAGAACAAAATCTTTTAAACTAACAATATGCCTTACACTTATCTGCCTCTTGTATGATTCAGAGGTTGTGAAGTTGGGAGGGTTTTTTTCTCCCTTTTGAAGGTGAGTACTGTACAATCATATTGTGTACTTATCTTCTGAGCATCTGCTTAGAAAATAAAACAACATGCTGTTTTGACATCCAAGAAAGTGCTATAAAAAGTCTGTTGCTATGTTTAAATGCCTACACTCAGTTGCTATAGCAATAAAAATATCAAAAATTATGTACGAATTGCCACAGAGCATTACCAGTCCTTTCTGGGACAGGGAGATTGTGGGACTGAGAATATGACAAAGCTGCTCAGTGTGTTAGAGGGTGGAGCTGCCACGTAGTTTCAGGTGCCCGGTGCATCTGTGAGCAAAATGTGGCCTGTATAAATCCCAAAGTGGCTGTGTCAAAAGGGACAGTTACATCCCTACTTCAATCAGTTGCTTCTTCATTACTTGTGTGACAGTTCAATACTTTGAGCAACCTCCCATTTCTCCGCAAGAGTTGTTGCTGAAGACATTGACCTTTCTCTGAATTCCTCGGGTCCCCTGATAGCAAGTGTGACAATCAGCACACAGCGTGCACTGGCCTGTGTGGATTGCCTCTCTGTAACATTACAATAGTCAGTCTGAAATGCCCTTGCTCCTGGGGCAGCTGTGGGAACCCTGCTATCAAAAAGAAAAGAAACTAAGTAGTAACTAATGGAATCCTTAGCATCTCTCTGGGGCTCAAAGCCTTGAACATACAGTTGCTTCTTGAAGAGAGCAGGAAATTCAACTTCCTTCTTAAAACATAGCAAGTAAGGCATGTTATTTTGGCAACTATAAGTTCAGTTATGGAATTGAATTGTTACTTCAGACATTTCTATGCCTTGTTTTCTCTTCTATGGAGGAAAAAATTAGGGGCAAATAAGACTTGGAGAAATTGGAACTTTGAAAGCAATACAACTGTTCTGTTCTCTGTATTCCAAATTTTCAAAGAATCCTCAAGGTTCAAATGAGATTGACTTGAGCTGTGTAAGTGTGCCGTTCAATTCAAATATGGTATAGCCACATAATTATTTCAAGCGTTTTCCACAACATGTGCTTTGAAGTCCAGTTGAGAGGTCCGATGTCAAGAATGTATAAGTGGTAGAAATACATATTTTTAATTTGTTTCAGTTGTTAAATAGTGATTGCTGCTCTTGTTCAAGGGTCGTTTCGCTGGTAAACATATAGATGAAGTGATTCTTAGAGGCATGATGGTACTCTGTAGTTTGAGGGCACACCTAAATGCTCTAATACTTCTAAGTACATTTGGGCTACTTTATTTTTGTTAAAAGTCTGAATAAACTACTATGTACACGGCTTACAGTTTTTCTTAAAATAACAGTTGCAATGTTACATAGAGAGTAGCACCCCTCTCATTTCTACTACAGAATAGCTTGTATTTGCAACCTCATGACTATTTTTCTGTAATGAATTTTGAGTGTCTTTGGGATTTCATGTTAATATTTCAATTTTTGTTTTAAGTAAATTTTGGCTTTAAACAATTTGAGAAATTTGATGTTCTGTAGCCTTACAGCTGCGCAAACTTCCATGCATGTGGCAGCATGTGTCTTTCTCAACCTCTCTGTGGATTCTCTGTTTGATTTCCTTCTAAACTGTTCTGCATGGGGTACTAGACAATCACCTTCTAAATAGGTTTATTCTTAAAAATGTCAACAGGACTGATTGTGGTTTTGGTTGTTGTTCGTTTTTGTACCAGATCTCAGAGGAGTGCGAATGTTAAATCAATAAATATTTATTGATACTTCTTTATTAATTTTTTTTATTAGAATTCCAATTATTATCTTTTTATGTCAAGTTTAGGAGATGCTTCTGTGGTTACAAATAGTGTGCCTTTAAAATTAGCACATATATGCTTATTTTACAGTATTGTAACTTTTACTGTTGACAACACACAGTTATATGGATAACCTGATTGGGGAGGGGGAAAAGACAACAGGAGGAGGAAACATGTGGAACTTATAAACTCTAGCTTTTATGTTTCATGAAATTGCCAAATACTTGACATACAGAACATGATTTTCCTTAGAACTGTGTACTACACTTAGAGTTTCCTCACCACAATTGTTACACCAGTTTATATTTTAAAGCTATTCTATGTAGTCTCTGTTTTTGGATGAAATGGCATCTGCCAGAGAAAGGCAAACTGCCTGATAGCTGCCATTCCCTGGGTCAGCTTTGGTTGAAACTGGTCACCAGCTTCAAAAGCTGTTGCAGCGCTGGGGGAAGAGTGACTACAGAAGCTTTTTTCATGGAAAAAAATATTTATATGGCTATTGGTTAGAGACACATTTCTCATTGTATATTGTCTGCTAGGTGCCTTTAAGTGTTAGCATTTTTTCTTGCCAAAATCTATTTTTGGTCTTGTTTTCCTTGGAATAAAAATTATGCTGTTAATTCTGGTTGTCAGCCAACTATCCTTCCCCCTTCTTCCCTGCCCTCTCCTCATTCCCTCCCAGTAGCCTTTGAACTTGTCCAACTTGTTGAATTTGGCAAGAGAGGATCTCAGAAGTATTATGTTCCTACAAGTGAAAACCAGTGATGTGGTGAGAGGAGAGACCCAGCTTAGTGCTGCTGAGGGGGAAAGGCTCCACTGTGAGCTGAAATTATCGTTGATTCGGTTGTATCTGCCAGCTGGCAACCTGGCATGTGTGAAGCTTAAAACCAGGCACAGCAAATGCTGTCTCTTGTCCCTACAGGCTGGCAGGAGACTAGGAGACAAGGAAGCTTGTTATGAGGGAGATTTTAACAAAATCGTTAAAATAAAATACCCGAAGAACTGGTTTAGTTGGCTCAGCTGCTTAGAAACGACATGTTTATTGATGTAGAGAGATATAGGTTGTAAACTGTCTGTTTGTACACTGGTATCTTAACTTTATTTTGGAAAATTTTGGCAAATATGTGTAAAACAGGTCATGAAAGCTACATGCTGATAACTCTTCTGTGATTTCACACTAAGTTCTAGTAGTTGGTGGCAGTCCATATGTTTGTCTTCTTTCCAAAGCAGTGTAGAGCCCTGTTAGATTGTAAAATCAGACCCTCATCTATTTTCCGTCAAGGCTGCAGTGCCTAAAGGGAAAAGATCTGAGGTTTCTGCAGTCCTTGGGAACAGGCTATAGACTCTACTCAGTCTGCTCTTCAGGCATGGCAGTCAGGCTCATGGGAATGCTGTTAGCGGACAGGTTCTTCCCATGGCGAATAAATGTCAGCTGTCTGGGTAGAGACAGCCATTCTAATTAGGCTTTGCTTATGCAACAGATGCCTCGGAGCTCAGCCAGGGAGAATAAAGTAATATCCAGAGACAGTGGCCATCATCTGCTTTCTGGTCATTTGGAGAAGGCAGCTGAGACTCAGGAATATGATCCCTGAAAATTTTCTTGCGTCTGAAGTGGTTCCTCCACTAATGATGTCCCTTTGTTTGGGCATATATGAGGTCAGTATGCAAGCTCTAAGGCTGACAAAATTCCAGGAGCTTCGCATCATGGACGATGCTCACTTGCGTCTGCTCCTTTCTGTACCCTTTTAATCACCTGTCATAGATTTAGTTTTTTCTTGAAAATACACATCATAATACTGGACTCTTTCTCTGAAGATTACTCAGAGTATGCAAATATTGGATTAATGGATCAGATTATATGTACTTCTTGATTTCATGAGTTTTAAATACTAGGGAAATCCAGCAACACTAAGCAGATGCTCACAAAACCAAAGAAAGGTGGTGATCCTGTTAAAGAACTCCCTCTGGCTTCCTTTAGCTCACTTTAGAAATTTCTAGAGGCCCTTTTTGTTGAAGTTGAGTCTCCATGAAAGGTCCACTTTATACACGTTCTCATGCCTCTCAATCTGGTGAAAGCGTGTGGCTCTTGCTGAAGATGAGGTACAGAATGGAATAGGTCTAGGCTCTTTTTGTTCCCTTGCTCATTCCCCTGCAGAGAACATCAAATTTGGTGTTACTGGTTTTGGTAGAAACATTTTAAAGTAATCTTAGTATTTGGCAGCTGTATCCAGCCATACCCAGATTGATGAATCTTTGAATGAAAACAACGTGATCAATTGACAAGCAAATATCTGCATTGCTGAATGGGGAAAAAAAAAAAAAAAAGGTAAAAATAACATAGCTTATAAAGTTTTTCTTTATATCAACTCTAATAACTACAGTAGGACTAATGTAAAGCCAATGTTCACTTCAGTTTAACTGAATTGATAGAGATAAAACTAAACTGGGGAAAGTTTCGTAAGGGATCCCAAAACACAGTTTCTAATGCGAATCTGCAGACATGAGCTTCAAGGGAAGGAGGGATACTGAGATGCAATTTTAACTTCTGGATGTTGGAAAAATTCTCTTTTGAAAAGTTCTCTAATGCTTCTTTTGCCAAAGGAAGAAAAAAAAAGTTACAAAATCCTTTTTCCTTGGAGAAATTGTCATTTTTCTGATAGGACAAACAAGTTCTATTTTGCTCCTTGTGGCAAATATGTGTGGATATGTTTTGTTTAGATAAAAATCATCAGGATTGAGAACCTTAATTGGAAGAAGATATACCTTAAATGCTTGATACTAAAGCATTGTGTTTGTGTCACAGAAGCTTTGAAATTGAAATATATGTGTGATAAAGATGATGACTAACAATTCCTCCCCCGTTGCACAATTTTTTTTCCCCAAAATTTTCATACTGGCCATATCCTGAGTAGTCAAGCAAAGCTCTTGTGATGTCAGTGGGTAAGAATTTTGGCTTTTTGAATTTTAGAAATTATGAATTACTTTGAGTTCCTTAATGTACAATTATTGTGCTTGTATTGGGACTCTCCCCTTCCTCCACTCCAAAATACAGAGGCTTGCTGCTTTCTGAGTAACTGTCTTCTGGGTGAAGGTAATCATGGAATAGGTACTCACAGAGTCATTCCCAGCTTAGTATCACGTTCCTTTGCTTGTCTGTTCTCCCAGGACTTGGTGAGCTTTCCTTGCCTAGCTCTGTCCTGCAGCCTTACAGCAGGAGGGCAGGATGTGGCCTCCTGAGGTTAAAGGCATAATATTGAACTTAGTGTTGTCACAGCCCAGCTCAGGGAAAATGGAGACGCTTAGAGGCAAACAAAATGTACAGCCTGTCTCTTCAAAGCCTTTCTGTAGTGATTGGAAGCTTTGACTGTGCTTTTCATTAATGGAAAGGAGAGTAAATTGCTTACAAAGCTTGGTAGACAGGAATCAAACACCGTCTGTGTGCTTTGCTCATGTGCAGGGGCTGTTAGCGGCCTGTGTGCAGTTACCCTCCGAGGCAGAAGCGAGCAGTAGTGCATTGGAAGTCCTAATGATCCATATTATCTCTTCGTCGTTAAAGCGATCTCGCTGTCGAATTTCTCTTATTACCCAGCTTACTGGGTGTACATGAAAAATATTGCTTACAGTGTAAAATAACTTCTAGAGTTGTAAAAACATGTGGCTGATGTACAGTATTTCTATTATTTTTTTTTTTCAAAATTTGAATACCTTAGTGGGGAAGGCCATCCATCATATCTGAGTCCAACTTTTTTTTTTTTTTTACATTTCCTTGCCTACTGAGACCTGATTTTTATACTGGCTGAACTAGAAAGAAATATTAATTGAAGAAAGAGAAGAGATACTTCCAGCCTCTATCTCAGAAAGTTTGATTTATTTCTTTGCACTCTACTGGCATAGATTCTGTGGTAAAAAAAAAACAGCAGGAATTGCAAGAACATCTTAAAACATTCCCCCTGTTTGTACTGCTGATTTAAAAAAAAAATTATTTTCATGTCTTTTCTGACTCAGCCACATGTGAGGCATTGGGAGCAGGAGTGTAGGCAGCACTGTGCAACTGGGTATGTGTGATAGGTAAGGGGATGGCAAAGAAAGAAGCTGGTAGGCTGAGATAATAAGAAAGAAAAAAGATGGAGAATGGCAATAATCCTTTGTAATTGAGGAGGGGTGTAAACCTTCATGCCCCCTCCATTTCTTGATCTTCTGGGGAAAGAGGAGGGGAAGATGATCTACACCGATTTGTGCCTGCACCTTCTATTAAATAGTATTGCAGTCAACTGGAATTTTCTTCACACAGCTATAAAATTGGGAATGTTATTTAGTGTGTGTGCAAGCAAAGGCATGTATGTATATGTAAGACTGGAAAGTTTGGAAAGTGCTGGGTTACTGTCTTCTGTGAAATCCAGTACTTGTATAATGAATATTAACAAACTAAAACTACTTTCAGTGGTCTGTCAGCAAATAGCCTCTTAAAAACATCTGAAGTTTGTTCAGATGCAATAATTGAAAACGTGACAAGGCAGGGAGATACCTTCAGACTGAGATATGTTGACATCTTCAAGAAGGCTGCTTGGGAATCCAACACAGTACCATCCTATGGCAGCACGGTCTTGGTCCTGTCTGTTGTCTTAGCATGTACCTGTCTTGTATTGACTAGAAAAGGGTAAGAAAAAAGGTCTTTTTCTCCCATTGGTGTCTTCTCTCTGTTCTATCTATCCCTTCCTTCAGCATTGCTAGTTACTCATCATGGGCATAAAGGTAATTTTCCTTTGTTCACTTTTTCAAAAGTAGTTTCCTTTGGAAACTGAACCTGCTTCCACTAGTGAACATTGTAACTGCATATCCAGGTCATGCAAACCATTCACCTAATCCCACAGGAGGATTATGTTTACGTTTTTACGTTATGCCAAAAGCAGGACCATTCTTTAACCCTCGCTGTTTTCAACCATCTGCAGGTAAAGGGCTTTCCAGATCCCAAGGCTGTATAACTGTACCTCTCCTCTGAATGGATCTGATGCCTTTTTGAACTCACTTATGTACTCCAGTTCTTCTACAATTTCCAATTATAACAAATTCAGTTATTTAATTAGGTGTGAAGGAGCTTCTTTTGTACTTAAACTATTGCCTAGTAACGACTTTTGGCATCCTCATCCTTGAGTACTGTGAGGAATTGTCACCAAATAATTAGAAGATCACCCTTTCCAGTCTGTTCATGATTTTTTAAAATGTCTAACCTGTTTCTTTCTAGAAGTGTTCCTTTTTCAAGTTGAGGTGGTCTAGTCTTTTTTGCATGGAAACTATTTGTGATTCCTGACCATTCTTTCTTCTGTATACCTTTGTATCTATGTTGCTGCTTTTTTTGAATGTGACTAGAACTGTTTTGAAGATTGGGGCATAATACACCCATAAACTATGTTGTTCTTAATTCTGTCCTACTAGTTAACATTTCTGCCTTTTAGGCTGCTGCTGAATGCTATTTCCAGAGAATTATCCAAAATTAATCTTTTTCCTAACTGGTAAAATATAATGATGGGCTCTGATTTAGCTAAGTGTATTTTACAATTATTTTTCCCTATAGACATTGAATTGCATTTTTCAGCAGAGTATTTCACCTGCCATTTTATTATTCAGGTGCTCAGTATCCCATAAATTGCCTTGACTGTCTTTAGATCTGATTATCCCATCTCATCTTTAATCAGATGTACACACCCTCTTTTCCAGATTCTTCATGACTATTTTGAACACCACAGTCCCGGTGGGAGTGTAATCTCTGCAGCAGAAAGACAGACCTGTAACTCCTACACTTCTTTAAATTACAAGAGGTCTTTCCCTCTTGTCTTGGGAGAACAAAGTTTCTTTGAGATTTTTGGTAGAGAACTTCGTCAAAGCCTCTCTTTGAAAATACATAATGCCTATATTAAAATTCTTATTGACTTCCGTAAAGAAATGTAAAAAAAAAAAAAAAAAAAAAAAAAAAAAATTTAGAGTGCTGTACAGCCCTGTGTTTATCATTCTCTTATCTGTTTCTATTTAGTAATAAAATATTACATTAATTTCTTATGTAGGACAGTTACCATCTTCAAGTTAGGAACTAGGATGAAAGCCTTAAGTCATAATAAAATAATAAAACAATCAGTCCTTTTTTGTTTTGGCAGAATAGCAAAGCACTTCAAGGTCAACATCAAAATATTGCAGTAGGTGTTTGGAAAGAATGAGCATTATTCATTGTTTATACTGCTTGCCTTTATCTCAGTCTCTTTGAGGTTTTTTTATTTTTTCTCCGCTACCGCAGGTAGTTAACGTGCAGCTTTTTGTCTCAGCATTTGCCAGAATGTTGTCAGAGGCATTCTAAAACCCCAGAACTTTGATTAATAATACAAATTTTGAAGAATTAGTATTTCAGTGTTTGTTCTATTTTAGTCTTATCTGTGTAGTTCTAGGGTATTGTTAAAATTACGATGACTTGCTATATTCACCTGGTTTTGCATTTTTTATTTCAAAATATATTAGTCATTGAATCTTTTTCATTCCATAACTTTCTACAGCTGTTTTAAATTTAAAATGAGGTAGCCACATACCATTGCTTTAATATAACTTCGTTTAGAATAAGAATAAAAAATGGTAAGACAATTAATCTCAATGTATACAGACTATATAGTTATTGTATACAAATTGTTTATAAGTAGTCAAATACAGATCATTTTGTCTGATTTATATATGAAGTTATAAAATGAGCATAATTTAGATGCACATCACGTTTTTGAAGACAGCAATAACAAATTGAATCCTAGCCTAGCTCATAAAGCACAATGAAACAGAGCTAAGAGAGATGAGTTCTGGCAGATTTACCTCAGTATCAAGACGTGAATGCTGCTTCTCTCCCACATTGTCATCTTTTTGCTCTGCCAGAAGTTAACACACTTTTAGCAGCTACAATGGCACAGGACATGTCATACAGCCTCAGTCGTTAGCAGCAGGAGCTAAGCTGCTGGTGGTAAACCAGGCTGGCTGAAAAGTAAGTATGCTCCTTATTCACTTGCTCTTAGGATAGATAGAGATGATGCACTCTGAAGGGGACACAGAGAAAAACCTGGAGTGGGTTCTTATATTTCTGTGGCAAATCTTGTCCTATGGTATGTCCAGTTTCTCTTCTAAAGTCTCTTCTATGAGTAACTCTGCTCCTTTTACACACTCCTCACCTCTGCCATTTTCATTTTAGGTTCTGAGGCCAAAATTTTAAAACCTAGTATATAAAATGTAGCCCCCAAAGTCTATAAATCTCTTTCCCTGCAGAAGTAATTGTGTGATTTAAGCTCTCCTCTTTGCTAGAGGCTCCCTGAGTGCAACACTGATAAAATGATAATAAACGAGTGTGGGGTTTTTTAGATGTTGATGAGATGAGATTGTGCATAAAGCTGGTACATTGTTTTTGGATCAGCTCCTGGATAATAATCAGCAATGGAATGGTGTTGGCTAAATAATTTTATCAGGGAAGGATTTTGACAAATTGGACATGAAGAACATTTTGCTACATTTGGCTTGTTCTATTCCAGAAGAATATGTTGTTTGCCTCAAAGCTTTGTTCTGAACTGTCTAATTACCCAGAAAAATGAGGCTTTTTGGTACAGTACATGCCAGTCAATCCATAAAAATTCCTTTCTTGTTCTAATAGCTTTGATCTTTATTATTATCCTTCCTAGTTCTAGGTTTTGGAGCACAATTGTTGAAAACCACAAAAATACATTTAGCAAACCATCTGTTCTTAAAGACTTAGAGTTTTGTATTGGTACCTTTCTAAAGAAAATGAAAAGTTGTTTTTCTCACCATGAGAAAAACAATCAAAATTCTAGCCGATGCAAGCTAGTGATATTTTCCAAATTAGAGTGCAAATTGTAAAGCTGAATCTAGAACTTTAGCCAGTAATCAAAATGGGCCTTATTTTCTTCCATATGAATAGCTGTATATCCTGCTAAGAAGCATTTAAAAGTAAGAATTATATACTTCATTCATTTAAATCTGGTTTTAGGAGCTTAGCTTTAATGTTGCACATTTGAAAATGCTGACTTCAGTGGAGTCAATGTTCAGTATACATCTGTGTGTCCTCAAAGTAAGGAAACCAGCCATAGATGGTTAAATTCTTTGGGTCCTCGGTGTTAATATCTTGACGGTCAAGCACTGCAGTGTGCTTGAGCTGCTGTTGGAGCAGGTTGATCTAAGACAGCTCTTCACTTGTAGGTACACCTGCACAATGAAATGTTGAATTGCCACTATTTTGCATTATCATGTTTTCCCAGTGCTGGTATTCTGTAGGTGAAGACTTTTTAATGATAGATATAGTGGAAAGGCAGCTCTGGAATATCGGGTTTGGTTTTGTGTTTTATTGTGTACTTGCAATAATCTCTTGTCCCTCAGTTTGGATTCCAGTGAAGCCTAAGGGCAGAACTTGGAAAACACAGGAAATGGAAACTTGCTTTTTTCTCACGAACAACTGTTTGCTTTCATTTTCTGACCATTCTTTCTGCAAGTCAGCAAGTCTCTTCTTTCTGAAGTGATAAAGCAGTATGCTGTCTCCCTTTTCCCCACATTAAAATAAAAAGCTATCTCATCTGCATTTCGAGTAAGGATAAAACAAGGGCAGATTATTTCTCCTGTAACTTTGGCTGTGGGCACTAGACTGCAGCCACTGGGAAGTCTCTTTCTGGTAGACTTTCTATTCCTTGATCGGAGCAGATATAGTTTAGACCTGAGCTGAGTTTGGCATCTGAGAGCAGGAGAGAATCATGACACAACTCCTCAAGTCAGAGATGCAGCCAGAGATTACTTGAGAGAGGCTTGCAAGTACTACCTGAGATTAAGTCTCCCTCCTGGGATACTGATCTTTTCAAACTAGCGACAGTAGGCAGAACCTTACTTTTAAGTTGGAGTATCTGTGTAGTTAGTTAGCTGTAATGATAATATGATGCACTCCTCTATTAAAAATTTCAGTGGGAACTCAGCTGCCATCAGTCTTTTTATTTCAAGGATTTGTTTGCATTGGGAATTTGGAACATGCTTCGACCCAGATCAGAAATCTGAACAAAGTATTGAAAGCCATAGTGTGGGCTGCTTGCGGAAGGGTTCGTTTCACAAAGCTCACCAAACGTTATTTATGACTGAGGTTTAAATCGCTGCTGTGGCTGCATTATGAAATAGCCTTCTAAAGAATGTAAATAAATATTTTATTGTGTAAGACACAAGAACAACTGTGTCATGAGCATGCCTAATGGAACAGTTTCTGTGCTAACACACCATTTCCAAGTGATGTGTGGAGTTTGGAGTATTGAATTAACCTCAGTCTTAATTACTACCTCATCCTGTCTGACAGAATACCTATGCAGCCCTCAAATTATTAAATCAAATACTCTTTCTTGGTTTCACCTGGAAGTTCATAACTGTCTCAATTAGCAGAAGAGGAAAACAACTCTGAGGAATTTGTTGCTGGGGGCAGGGGAGGTATTAGTGTGAGGGGTAATGAACACTGGATCAGATCTACCAGAAATTCTGCAATTTCTGTCCTGTTAAGTTTTTGAGTTCCAACTGGACAAAGTCCAAAGCAACTTAGTTGCTTCAGTGCTGACCCTGCTTCAGGGAGGATGTTGGTCCAAATGACCTTCCAGCCTGAAGCATTCCTTGATTCTGGGGATTGATCCTCCAGCCTGACCACCATACAGTAACATATAAGTTAAGTGTAGTCAGTTAAGCAGTCAGCAGTCAAAGCCCACACAATAACTATTTATTTGAATAAATTGATACTATAGTTACTCCTCTCCTGACATACAGCAACATTTTAAAACAGTGGAATTAGACTCATAATTCTTTTCTCATAAAAGGGAAGTGAGACACATTCATGCTCTTTTGGGTGTTGTTGATTTTTGCAATGAAACAAAAATGTATGCATGTGTCACTAAAGTAAGCAAATGTGAATCAGATTTTGTCCAGGAAGCATAAAATGAGAGTAAAATACTTGTTTTGCTGCTTTGCCATTTATCTATGCAAGATAGAGAGCTGAGTATAAACTCTCTGCTTGAAAGACCACAATTGCATTTTAGATCCCAAAGAAAGCTATTTATTGATGGCTTGTTCAACAAAGAGTCCCCTCTAGGATTACCCTTTGTAACTGGTAAAGAAAGAATTTTGTTTAATTTCTTCATTTGGAAAATCTTTTGCTTGACTTGCAGCAAGACTCCTGGGTCACTAAGCAATAGTGTTCTGCCCTAATTGCCTTCCACTTACTTATGTTTCTAAGATAGGCCTTTGGTATTAGTTTTTTCCAAATTATATAAAGTTGATATCCAGGCCAGCTAGAGTTTATAGAATGTTTTTATGTAGAAACTGCATTTGAAAATACTACTTCATGTCACAAATGTAACAACCTTAAAGTTTTTCTTAAACAGGAACAAATTGGCACCAAGGGACACAGTTTTTTTCCCCAATCTTATCTGTCTTTTCTCCTCCCAAGCAAATTTGTTCTCTTTATACACTAACTAAGAATATAGTCAAGTGGCAATTTGAGAAAATGTTGTCTCGAGCTCCCAACTCTACCTACATCATAGACAAAAATAAACATGTAACTAGAATGTGATGTATAATACATTCAGTCCAGACAGTAGAAACGTATCTAGCTTTCTCCAAATCTGTGAGAAGGAGTAAAAGACAAAGAAACCCAAATGACTCTGTTACTGAGTACATGATGCTCATTTAGGCAAAAATGTGCGTGACTGGTGGTAATATCTCCATGTCTTTTTAATACCACTGTCGTTAGCAATACCTGTTGGGCAATTGGGCAGTGCACAGGTCCTGCGTCAGAGGGATCTTTCAGGACCATGGAACAGAGATTGGTGCTGCCTCCTAAACAAATGTGCATGTTTCTTTCAAATAGTAAACTGTTCAGGAGGAGGAGGAGAGCAACATTTTTTACTCACACATCATTTTCAACTTTTTTGGATTTTCCCCTATTTTAAGGTCACTGCCTTTATGTTGGGAGACAGTAGGTTTTTCTCCAGTTACTTCCTAGCTCTGGATTCCTTTTGAACTACCCTCCTCAATGACACTTAATGTATTGTTCTCCCACTTTTCACACTTTCTTATATGCTGTTCCTTATGCTTAGAAAACCTTATTCTCTATGCTAGATATCCACCCACTCCACGTTCACGTTCTTCCTTTAAACTGCATTTCCTTAAAGTCTATCAAAAATAATCCGTGAGTTAAGAAACATATCAACTCTGCCTTGAGATCCGAGAGTCTTCTGATCATCAGATTTGCTACTGCAGGATGAATTCTTTAACTTGTGCATAATACTGAATAAATCAGGGCCTAAATTTTCCTTAATATCACATGTACTATCTTTTTCACCAAATATATGTATATACTTTAAAGTATTCCAAAGTTCAGCCCAGCTGGTTTCCTAGAGGCCATCTGGCAGAGCTCTGCTGCTTGTTGGCTTGTTCTTGTCATTCTAGCTGAAAGCCCACTGATGGAAAAAAAAAAATGAGGTCAGTGAGAAGTAGGATGAAGTAAAGTCTTTGTTACAAGTTAACAGAACTAATGGAAGCAGCTCTCTATGGATTGTAGAGTGGTGGTGGGTTTGTGTTTTTTACACAAAGAAAGGGAAAGAATTGTTGAAATGATAAAAGCAAATTTGTTTAGGAATGATTAGTTGAGATTTAAAACGCAGGAGGCATATCTAAAAAATTCTGGATGGCAAGATCTGTTAGTCAGTTATGACTATTTCATGACCTAGTCTGGCATCTGGCATGCCTGTGCACTTTGTTCTTCACGAGTAGCAAAGTTTGTTATGTGGCTTTGAAAGACAATTTCCTGTGAGGTAAAGGATCTACCATAATTAAAATGTTAAATCTCTAACCGATTCACTGTTGGAGAGGTTTCTCTAAGGATTTGAGCATAAACCTTTAGGAAGCTCAGTGAAATATATAGGTGTCTTTCACTACTATGCTTTGAAAGATTGGACATATGGCTTCATACTCACTTCAGTTTCTTCTCATTTCTGAAGGTTTCTTGCTTTTGGCTAAGAAATATGCATGCATACTTGGAGAGCAATAGAAGAATAAGACCGACTGTGTAGATAAGACCCTTTTGCCACAGAGTCCTTGGCCATGTGAGTTCTCTGTTGAGAATATTAACCCTGGAAACAGCTGCCAGTTAAGTTAATGTAACTGTAGTTCATGCTGGACACAAGCCACTGGAAGAGGGGGAATAGATGGGTAAAAGCTTTCAGGTCTGCAAACCCTGAGGAAGTGTGACCGCCCTTTGGTTCTCCTGCCCAGCTGTCCTGTTGTCTCCAGCATGGAATGTGGGGAATGCCTGGCTTTTCCAATGCCATGACTGGAGAGGAGCCTCTGCTGCAAGAATCTCGCAGATCTATCCCGTAACTCTGTCTGGCTGTCCCTTCCATATGAGAGCTGGGTCCAGTATCTCAGGCACATACTCAACTGGATAAAATTACATTATTGGAGTTTTGCTTAAGCCAATTTGTTCAAAGAAAACCCCAGTATGAATAAAACCTGAAATGAACCAGAACACATCTTTTGTGAACTTGTATACAGTTCTTAAAACTTTTTTTTTTTTTCACATGGAGGTAATGCTACTTATAATCTTATTTCCTTAAATTCATTTTAGTGCTAAATAAAAACAAAAACTAGAAACAAAGTCTTAGCATCCAAAACAGTGTAACTTATAAAAGTTTGAGTCATGTAATATTAACTCCTAATTGCCCCTAAAAAAAGTGGAATCGGGAAACTCTCAGGCTGCCTAAAATATACTTACCTTAAAAGAAAAACTTTTTTTAATCTGGATCTAGTAGTTAGATTAAAAGTTAGTGAAATACTGCTCCTCGCTATTTCTAAAATTATGTGCCTTCTTCAGTTGTTTGCTGATTGTCTGCAGCATAAAATTCAGCCCGGAATTCTTGCAAAATAAAAAGATTGTAAGCTGCTCCTTCGGTTGCTTTGCTGCAAAAGAAGTAAACATAAACACTGACCACTAAGAAAGCAAAAATTGTAACTATTGCTAAAACAAACTACTGCTAAACAAAATAATTTAACAGCAAAAAATGCTATTTTCAGATAGAGTTATGCTCTTTTGGTAAGTCTTAAATTTCCATTTAACTATGTTAAAATAATTGTCTGTGAGTGAAATCGAGTCCAGTTGATATTTCTCATAATGTATCAGGAAAGAGCCTAAAGCTGTGACCAAAATAGATCCTATTTGAGTTAAGTATGTAACACTCAGAAAATATTATCCATTAATCTGGGAGGTTTTACAGTTCTTTAAAATCTGACATAAAATTTTAGATACGTAGCCAAACCACATGCCTTGGTGTAGGAGTTGGTCTTGTTGGTAACGGACCAGCATCACCTCTCGCATCATTACAGTTATCACAAAGATACCTTATATTAGTCAGAGAACCATAAAATGATTTGGGTTGGAAGGGACCTTAAAGATCCCACAGGCAGGGACATCTTCCAGGAGGACCCACTCCATGATCTTGCTGGGCACAGAGATGATGCTGGTAGTTCCCTGGGTCTTCCTTTTTTCCCTTTTTGTAAGTGGGGGTTATGTTCCCTGTCTGCCAGTCGGTGGGAACTTTGCCAGACTGTCACAACTCAGCAATGGATAGTGGTTTAGGCACTTCATCTGCCAGTTCCCTCAGGACCTGTGGATGCATCTCACCAGGTCCCGTGGGCCTGTGCACCTTTAGGTTCCTTAGGTGGTCTTCTCCTGCAGTGGGAAATTCTTCATTCTCCCAGTCCTTGCCTTTGTCTTCTGCAATTTGGGTGGTGTGGCTGGAGCCCTTGCTGGTGAAGACTGAGGCAGGGAAGTCACTGAGTACCTCAGCCTTCTTCATATCCTGGGTAACCAGCTCTCCCATTTCCTTCCAGAGAGGGCCCACATTTTCCTTATCTTCCCTTTATCACCAACATACCTGTAAAAGCTTTTTTTGGTTGCCCTTGACATCCCTGGCCAGATTTAATCCTATCAGGACTTTCCTAACCTGATCCCTGGCTGCTCAGACAGTTTCTGTGTATCCCTCCCAGGCTACCTGTCCTTGCTTCCACCCTCTGTAGGCTTCTTTTTTGTGTTTGAGTTTGTCCAGGAGCTCCTCCTTCAGCCATGCTGGCCTCCTGGTGGCTTTACCTGACATCCTCCTTGTCGGGATGCATCACTCCTGAGCTTGGAGGGGGTGGTCCCTGAACATTAGCCAGCTTTCTTGGGCCCCTCTTCTCTCTGGGACTTTATCTCCAGTTACCCTGCCAGGCAGATCCCTGAAGAGCCCTGAGTCTACTCTGCTGAAGTCCAGGGCAGCGAGCTTGCTGTGCGCCCTCCTCGCTGCCCCGAGGGTATTGAACTCCCCCATTTCATGGTCACTGCAGCCAAGGCTGCCCTTGAGCTTCACACTCCCCACCAGCCCCCCCCTTGTTGGTGAGAACAAGGTCCAGTCCTGGGGCTATTACTGTGTGTTTTGGTAAACTGACTGACCTTCCAAACTTAAGTAAAAAGAGAAACTTAAGAGAAACTCCTCTCTTGTCATAAAAATTAGATACAGTAGGAAAAGTCAATTCTTTTCTGTGTTGCAGACAATAAAATGTTTTCCAGTTTCCATGTAGCATCTCTTGTCACACGGGGTAAGAATGTAAATGAGTCAGCTTTAGTTGTGGGTTTGGGTTGTTTTCTTTTCCAGTAAATGTTTCATTATACAAAAATTTTGAAGTCCTAGTGCAAAATATTAAAGGTTTTCTATTAAAAGATATTCTGGGTCTGGTTTTATAGTTTTTGTTTGTTTGGGTTTTTAAACATTCTTTGAGATAGCTAATGTATGCCAACAAACTTTTTATATTTTAAATACCGTAACTATGTTTTGTTTTTGAAAACATTCTGTGGTAGAAGCGTATGAAAAACACACGGGTTTGCTCATGCTTAGTTTGAATGAAATAGAGTTTTTTAAGTACTTCAAAGCTGCAAAACCTAACCCAAAACGCTACATGAATTCCATATGCTTTAACAGCTATACAAAAGGAGTACAAAACTATACCTTTCTAGTATAGTAATATTTTACAACTACTTTGCAGGACAATAAAGAAGAATTTGCACAATTCTGTGCTGCTTTTTGTAGTTCGGCTGTGTTTCTGAATATGTAACTCCCACTGATAAATGAGAGTTGCTTGACTTGACCACAGGCAGCACAAGGTCAGGAAATATTAATAAAATGCTTTCTTAACGGTTTATTTGTGCTTTTTTTTACATGTCCTGTTGTGACGTGACAGAGCATTTGAGGTCAACTGCCAAGCTATCAGTGGAGATGGAGTAAAGCACCTTTATCTAAGCCTTCCCTAACAGAGCACTCAGCTGTGACTCAGAGAGGGTAAGTTAACTGATTATACTTAACTTTCTCTACTATGGTAAAATGAGTTGCAGAGAGAAGGCACTGAAAGCCAAGGGCCTCTAAATACTTTTCCCTTTTATGGAATAGAGCTCCCAGATCACCATTTCCTGGAGATTGTACTCTAAGCCTACACAGTGGTAAAAGAAAGTTCTCTGCATTCACTGATCTATATCTGACTACAAATTTGAGCTCAGGGATCATTTTTTTCCTAACTATTTTAAGCAGTAAGTTTACAATAACAGACCAAAACACTAAAAAGTACTCCATTCTCTCATCTTTCTTATTCTTTCTCTTTTTCTTTACATTGTCTCATCTTAGTGTGGGAATAAGAAGAATCTAGTGAATAAGATAGGTAATTTGTTTTGTTTTTAACTCATTCTGTAGGTGCAAAAGGCTTGTGCAGACTAAGATTGTAGATCATCTTTGCCCACATCCACTCTTCTTGTGACATGTGAGTTAATCTCTACAAGTATTTAACTTTAAAGGTAATTTTGAAGCTCTTGCAATTTCTAAAAGACTGGAATTTTGGGGGAGAATCATTTACTCTGCTATAACACTACAATAATCTCATTACATCCTTTGATATGATAGAGGTAGGCCAGACAGAGTTGGATCAATGCCTAACAAAAGAAATAACAATTATCTTAATGACTAGGATGCTAACATGTGCTTATGCACCTTGACTGTTTTTAAAGTGCAAATGTTTGGGGGTTTTTAATCTGTCCTTTCAGTATCTTCAGGGACAATAGTTACAGTTGTTTCAGTTGGTGTCTCACTGTATTGCATGTATTGTTAAGATATCATTTCCTTCTTTGACTGAAACATGTTTGTGCTTGTGGAAAACAGATAAAGCTGGCAAAGCTAATGGCAACATGGTTCCAAAGGCTGTTCAGCTGGCAGATGAGCCCAGCTTAGGACCAGCATAGTTATGCTCTCTGCACCTTGGCTCAGGGTTCAGCAAGGCTGTGAGCTGTTGTTGTAGATAGAGGTGCAAATTTCTATGGGTTCCAAGGCTGTACTCCTCCCTAATGTTTTACTGAAGAAGAAAAAAAATGTACTTTCCAGGGAAATAATTTTTCCAAAACCATTTCTTTCTCTTCTTCCTACATTTGTGAGATATAGATAAGCTCTAATTATTGTTGAGTGTTCTCAAGAAGCCCCTTTTTTCTGTATGTTTTGATTCTCATTGATATTTACTGGGGCTATTTTCATTGCCCGATCAAATAGGCATAAGGTCACTATAGTAGTGATGAAAGAAGAACATTTATTCACTCATATCTTAAGGTCCCATAATTTCTAAGCCTTAACCTTTCCTACTAGTATCAGAAGGCAGTAATTGATACAGAAAATGACAGAACTCTTTGGACCGCATGGAGCAAGAAGGTGGCTCCATTGGCTATATCCATTTGCATTTACAGGATGTGACGTTTGTGCTGGTTAGCATTATGCAGCCTTGGTTGGATCTGGATTGCTGATTTTAAGAACACTGCACAGATTAAAAATAAGATTTTAGACTGAAAAAATAATCACCCAGGAGTTCTAAATCATATAACACATGAATTGAACTATGTCCTTACATATTTTTTTGAACTACCAATAAGTAGTAGCTGTTAGTTTGGCACCTTAGAGTGCAATCAAGGTGTGTGAAGACTGCATTTATTTTAACAAGCTTCAGAATATGAATAACAATAAACAAGCATTCACTGGTCCAATACAGTCCTCAGCATTGCAGTTTTCTAGATGGGTGTTAGGAAAAAATGGAGAGTCAGAAGAAATTTTCCTACTGATCAGCACCACAAAGATTTGGAGCTTTTTCCTATTTGCAACATAGCTCTGTGAGGAAGTCAGAGTAAGGTTCTAATTGTGTCAGAGATGTACTGAATTCAGTCCACTGCAAATCCAGGGGTTGTTAAGGTGGTGTAAATTCATCTTTCTATCCTCTGTTCTCCCTTGGCTGTACTTTCTGTGCTGCATCTCTAAGACAACACAGCTTGGGATTTGTCCGTTTCTATTCTTAGACAAGCCTGCAGATTATTTTTTTACTTTTAAAGTTTTTTTGCTTTTTAAGTCTGAAAAATGAACTGAGATGTAATGGGCTTAATAGCTTGCTCTTGTTTGTCTGACTTGCATTACTTTTAGTATGGACTGGGAATGAACCTCTTTGATGCAATAGCTTATACAACTCCACATAGGACTGCAAATACACTTTGGGCATGACTTGAAACATTCCTCATCTTTCAGGCCCAGCATTCTGTTGAGTTGAGCCTATCAGAACCATTATAAATTCATAAAGCAAACACTAAGAGGGATTAGATAAACAGCCAAATTTATATCTTCTCTTTTTTGTTTTTCTTTGAATTCTTGCAAACTCAGAAATTGCATAGGAGAATGAGATGAAAAGCAGTCCTTGTCACTTTTTGAGTTCTCATTTCTATCTCATCTTCATGTGTTGTTAATAGCTGCTGATTTGTGTGATACAAAAATACTTGAAACACACAGATGTTTAATGCTACTGCTGTCTGCCTAATCTCTGTGGGTTTATTAAAATATATGTAATAATAAATGTCTGTTTTCCATCATATTAGGGACTTTAAAGATATTCTGCCTTAGTAAACATTTTAAAATCTTTTTGTTCATAGAAAGCTTCCTCTACTTCTTTGAAGTCAGAGGTGGGTAAAATCATGATACAAACATGAGCTTCCACTTATTGCAGTAGAGCTAGAGATTTCCCCATAACAGGTTCAGATGTCTACAAAGGCTGGAAGCATGCTGCTCCTACAGCATATACTGCTCTGAAAAAAGTTATGCTCACTGTTTAAAAAAAGTCTTGATCTTGGTCTTCATAATGATATCATGTGTGCTGCATCTTCTCCACCGTCTTTATCAAAGATCTTCAATGAAATAATGATTTTTTTCTGAACACAGTAATACTTGGGTGGAGATAACTTTTACAGTCTGTTAGTTCTGCATTAAATTTCATGCAAGGTAGCCTTGTATTCATCTTCTAGTAGAAGAGAAAATTATGTTTCCAATATAATGTGAAATAAATCTAATAAAAGCATGAGTCTTAGCTGCTTCTGTAGTCCAAAGTTTTCACACATTCTGTAGTTTTTACAACACGGAATTTTTTCTGTGAAAGCTGAGGTGAGGAACTTGTCACTACTGAGGCTGCTTCAGTATTTCCTGTGAATGGTCTCTCTTTTTTCTTTTTTTTTTTTTAATCAACGCAAGTATTTTGACAATTTTAATTGTCAGCCTCGATAAACAGACATGTTCCTGAATACATTTCTTTGCCCTTCCCTGAAATGGAAGGAAAAACTGTGGAAGGTTAATCTTACAATGCTGCTAAGTGTCTTGAACTTCAAATTATGTCCCCATCTCAACAATTTGTTCCATCTATCTTGATTTCCAGAAGAGTAAAAGAATTGAGATGAGATTAGTAATTCAGGTTTGGCAGAAGGTAACATGTTTTGGAAGGTGAAGCTATGTTTTTGGGTATATTTATCTCCTTGGCACACTACTGAAGTTGTTATACTACTGTTTGAGTATATAGCTCCATTCTATACACAGCTGTGAATTAACTGTGAAGGGAGTACAGTTAGCTCTTACTAGTCCAGACAGAAACCGTGTACCGGATTGTCTGATAACTGCATTGTCTGTCATCCATAGGCACCACCAAGGCATCGAATGATTTCTTTGAGGACTGTTCCTTAACTATCCGGTAGGTGTCATAGTAAGTCTTGTAATATACACACTCTAGCTATAAGGATTAGTACTTAACATTACTCCTCTTCAGACTACTGTACAGGCTTTAATGCTGATAATATCCTTGTGAAGGCAGTAGCTCCCCTTGACAGTAATAACAAGGATTTTCTCAACTAATAGGCAGTGATTTATTTTATTTTTTTTTCTCCATTTGGGCATTACTGCCGTTTTGCTTCAGAGGTGTCTTGCAGCGTGTTGTCTTGTGCAGATGTACACCAGGTCTTTGCACAATTCGCACAGGCCTTGCTCTTGCTCAAAGGAAGAGTTCCACCATCTGGGTTTCCAGTTTTACATCTTTCTTAGAGGTCCGAGATCACAGTCTGTAGCAGTAGGACTTTGTTAGTTACTAAAAGTGAGTTACAGATATCCAGGATGCTGTGTCCTTCTTAAAGGATTTTTAGAGAGTGTAGTTTGGTCACAGCCAAAACAGTCATAGTAACAAAAAACCTGTAAAATTGAGTGAAAAGAGGGAAATAGCAACAAGAATGGAAGGCTGTCCATTTTGAATGCGTTTACTAAGTTATACTTGACCTTGAAAGCTTTGGTTAATAAAACACAAGAGAGCATTTTTAATTTTAAACCTTAATACTGTTTGTTATTGTAAAATGATCTCAGTGTTAGGGCATAGAGTTTTAAACAGATTTGGTTTGTATTTTTGGCATCTAACACAGCCTGCCGATCACAAGGCTTTTCAGTGCTTATGCTTCAGGCTAACTTGAGACATCTTCTCAGCAGTGCGTGGTCCTGTTAGTCCACGTTGCAGTTCCACGTGCTTCACACTGTCCACCATGCCAACCTTACCTGAAGGCAAGGGACAATCAGAAGAGGCACACCACCACAGTTCTCCAGCCAAAGTAAGCATCTTACAAAGGTGTTTTCTGACACTTTTTGGAAACCTGAGGCTGAAACCTGGTTGTTTGTATTTAGGAGTTTATAAAGTAAAATCTAATTATTGCTGTGTATTAGTGTGTTTTGATTAATTGATGAAGCTATGAAGATCTTTCAGTTCATATTCTTAGATTTCTTCAAATATTTTATAGACTATGCAATGAGAACTGAAATTGCTCAAGCACTTGTTTATCAATTTGGTCTGGAGGCTTCTATGTCTGTCTGTTCTCTACCATTTATATCAAAGCCATCCAAAAATGTCTCTTGTGGTGTTATTACAGAAAACTTCAACCTTTGAGAAAATAACTTAGGCTTATACTTCATAATAGTCTTGAAACATCTAGTGTTGCCTTTACAGATGATGCTGTGCAATTCATATGAGCATGAAAGATGGAAAGCTGGTTTTTTTGGTTTGTAGCCTTTCTCAGTGCTTTATTGACACAGCAGTAGGTGAGCATATACTGGAACTATACAGAGAGCAGGTGGGTGCTCCCCAGACATATTCATCATTTTACTACTCCAATTTGTGGCATCTACATGTTTTTACATGTTTTATTGGCAGGTAAATTTAAAAAATCGTTAAGAGATGATACCTCTCCCTTTTGAATGATTTATACCACTGATAAAAAGTAATTTTATGTTCTAATAAAGTGGGTTTTTTTCTGAATTGTTAGTTTAGCTGAAATAAAGAACCTTGCTGTGATTACAAAATCACAGGTTATCCAGTCATCCTGTTTTATGCAAACTGGTGTAAAGAAAGGATTTATAATCTGGCACATCCTCAATTAAAAATGTATCACTGTCATTGGATTTGAGGACACTGTATTCTACACTTTAGGTGAAAACATCCGCTACTTTAACATAGTTGGAAAATTTTGTCAGCAGTAGCCCTTCGCTGATTTGTCATGCATTCCATCTAAACTGCACATTGTGCTGAGTGTTAGTTTCCTGGCTTAAGATAAACACCCCAGATGGATGCAAGTTAATCAGACTGTTAGCTGAGAACATATATTGGGTCAAGAAGATTTTTATTGTTTTTTTAACTGACCCATATGGAGAGTATTTTAGTACAAAAGAGTTGCTGGGTAAAACATACCCAAAGAGGAAAAAAAAAAAACAAAAAAAAACCCTAGCAGATATCAATGAATCTAATCCTGAATGTGCTTGTCAAATGGAAGAAAGTAAAATTTCCAACCACCTAATCTAAAAAAATATATTTTAAAAAATTAATACATTATATAGGCCTTTGAGAAGTAGACCTTAAATGAACTATGATAACCTGATAGTTCATGAATCAGTTAACTGTGCAAAATTATTTGTTTTAGATAAATTGTTATTTTTAGGCACAGTGGAAGGAATTTAATCAACACACTGCTGGTGAGCCTACTTAAGTAAAGGATTGCAACTAGCCAGTGTTGTGAGAATTTGATCTTCTTCATACGTGTTATCACTCTTGGGTCTTGCTGCGGTCCAAGTTCCTCAGCATGACTATGTCATAAGAAAAATAGCTTATCATTGTGAGATAAGGACTTGCAAGCAAGGAGAGGGCATCACAATATAGTTATGAGAAAAAGAAAATGAACATTACATCACATGTAGTTTCTTGTTTGCTTCAAGTATCTTTTACATGATAGGATGACCTGAGTTATATTTCTCAAATTCATTTTGAGAAAACAAATATGCCTTTCCATTGTAGCATGTTTTTACAGTAGCCTATATTCACCATTCTGACTAATTCGGGACGGCATTCACTGAAGTGTTCATTAGCTCTGTGTTCCTGAATGAAGTAGATATGAAATTCCCATTAACAGAGGTGTGAGGACAGTTAGCCTAATTCAGAGAACTTTAAAACCTCTCTTTTGAAACGTCTGAATAAAGAGTATGCAGCTGAACTTAGCTTGTGTGCTGTCTTCTTACGGTAAGTATTGAACATTTTAGAAGTGTTTTATACAGAATCATTTATCTCACCATAAATCATAGAACTGCAGTCATATAATTTTTAGTTATTTCTGTATTTTATTTTGATTAATTTATTTCACACAGAATAATGTAACATGCTTTCACAGATAGTCTTTAAAAACTGATTTCAGGTTTTAAGTATTTAAAATGTAATTTCTATATATGTAATACGTACCTGCAGCAAAGAAAATTACGCCCTTAGCAGTTATGTGAAGATCTGTAGTGGCCTATGAATGTCCTTACACTTTCATGGTTGGTTGTGAGCTGCCATCTCTCCCTCTTTTAAATCAAAGATCCCCATTTCTATTTCCAGCTTTCTCTTCTCTCTGTATCCCGAACACTATTTTACTGGCTCTTCTGACTGCTGAGCAAAAGTCCATTTCAGATGTTCATAATGTTTCTCATACACTGATTATTCCACTATTCAAGCTTCTGCATTTCTCTTTTTTATTATTCCTATGTAAATTTGTGTTGTGTTTTTATTGAATCACTGCATGTTATCTGTTTTGTTCTGGTGTCCTATGTTTACTTGTTTTTCTGTCTACTTCAGCTAGACGCAATTACAGCTGAATTTCATTACCTTACTTGCTAAGCCCTAAACTCAGCACTTCACTTAAACATCTAAAATTAAGATTATTTAAAAACCCATCTCACTCAAAAGACTGCGCTCTCAGATGCATAACTTTTCTGAGGCTTTTCACGTAAGTATCTGTTTCAGGCCAAATTTGTTCTGAAATTTAGTCCAGAATTTTAATTAATTTCTAAGAATACAGCCAGGTGGCAGAGGATTTTTTTTTTTTTTTCCCAACGCTTTAAAGAATTCAGGTGGTGTACAGTAAAGCTTTATCATCTGACCACCCTGGCAGGGTAGCTCTTTTAGCAGAGATATTTTTTTTTTTCCCCATTACTGTTCAAATCCATTCAAATTTGGCAAGATTACAAAACCTCTAAAACGCATTTTCTGTATGCTTAGTGAGGGCTTGGTAGAGCTGAACAGCCGGAACGTCGGCAGATCCTGCCCGCCCTGAGTGTCCCCGAAGCCTCCTGGGTCTCCTGTTACGGACCAGCCCGCATGTGCCGTCGCTCAGCCCTGCGCAAGCCTCCCTGCAAGGCGAGACAGCACATCATCTCTGTAGAGCACGGGCGTCAGGTCCCACCTGAGCCATAGGGCTGGAGACTGGCACAGGAGGAGGGCTTTGGGACAACAAGGAAGCAGGCGGCGGCTGGTCCCAGATGTTGGGACTAGCCGAAGAGCAGACTGGCCTGGAGGCTGACACAGAGAGGGCAGTTACAGGCAGGCAAGGGGAGGGGGATGGAAAACTTCTGTATCATCTTTGTGCAGACGTGAGACAACTGAAGCTTCCTGTCAAAGCTCTCTTCCAAGGTCTGCACAGAGCAGCCTGAGCCCTCTTCAGAGTAGAAAGATTTCTTTTGATTGAAGCCAGCTGGCCCCCCCGAGTACTTCATGCTCCAGCTCTTCCTGCCCCTCTCGTACAAATGTACAGTGGGTTTGGACAACAGGAGGCACGAATTTTCACCTGAAAGAAGTTGAACTGCTATAGCTGCTGACCACAATTAATGTGTTTTACCTGACCTGAACTAGTCTTGGCTACAGCCTTTTTCTTTTCATTTTATTTTTTTTTTCTTTTCAATGAGCTGGTTTTAGAGTCCTAAAATGGACTTGAGTGACTTTAATGCTGATGTTACATCATTGAAAAGCTTTTGCTCTTTGGCAGTCATGAGATTAGTATAAACAATGTGTGTGTGTACTCAGCTGCTTTGCTCTACAAGCAGGTCAGTCACCTGAATTTTTGTCATTCACTGTTAGAATAGATCATTACTTTGGAGCATTTTCAATACTACTATAAATGGCTTTCAAACTATTATCATACAATGTCAGCTGTGTACTTGAATCACATAATATATCATGCTTTTACATTCTAACATTTCCAGTATTACAAAGATATTTTCCTTAAACTTAAATCTTCATATTATTTTCTCGGCATGTTTCCCAACCTGTTCTCGTGTGACTGACAGTGTGAACTTGCTGAGGAAACATCATATTGAGAATTATGAGTAAGAAGTGTGGAGCTGCATGGAATGTATTTATTTTAGTAAAAAAAAAAAAAAAAGCTATTTACAACAGAATCATCTTAAAACACATGTCCAAACCAAAGTGTATTCTATTGCCTTTGAGAGAAGGAAAGGTTATGCTTTAATATTATACCATTCTCAAAATGCTTCTAGAGTTTTTTGAATTGATGAGAAAATACATTATTTCAACAAGAATAAAATGCAGCACGGGGAGAAATGTTGAAAAGAGTATTTGTATCTGATGGGTATTAGCAGTCAGGTAACTTAGTTTTCCTGATGTATGTAATTCCATTTCAGTTTATGCTCTTTGCTACTTGTTTATTGTGACAAACCTTATGACTAGGCTCATTTCTCCACATGACAGTAAATGACTGAAACATTTATTGAAAGGATATAATTTTCACTGGTCTAAAATGCTGACTTGTTAAACTGTGAGCTATCATGTGCATCTTTCTGTAAATGCCTAAATTAGGCTTTTATAACAGCTTTTTATTACCTGCTTATTTAATGAATGTTACTAACAGAAATGTTACCTGAATTCATTACATGTGTGTCACCTCTAGTAGGTAAACATTCTTAAAAGGAGTAAGCAAAATTGACAACAAACGCTATTTCAGTAAAGGCAAAATGATGTTTATAACACTTGAATGTAATGGCTTTGTGCCATGGATAGCAAGCGTGAGCTTTTAGAAAATTCAGAAGCATCACTTCCTAGAGGTGGTCAGTGCCCTCGGCCTGTCCGTGTTGTAAAGGTGTCTGGTCAGTCCTGAACTGGTCAGACAGTTGGACTAGGTGATCCTTGTGAGTCCTTTCCAACCAAAAATATTCTAGTCTGTTCTAGTCTAGTCTCTAATCCAGTGCCAACTAACATAAAAATTTCTTATGAAATTTTGGGATGCAGTTTCAAGAAAAATTGAGATTTCAAATAACTAAATAAAATACTTGTACATACCAGTGCCTAACAGAAGCAATTAGGATTTGAGAATTTACAAATTATTCTTTAAATTTTGCAAGTTGGTTGATGGCAGTCGCCTGCCCCTTTTGGGAAGCCTTCCCTCCAGCTATAAATACAGTGCTGTGATATCTTCTACTCATCTCATGATTGTACTCTTAAATAAAAATCACAACTTTTAACAGGTGCCTACCTTTCCCCCCTCTTCATGATTTTATGTGAATCTTCATTGACTTTAAACACCACTTTGCTTATGTAGACTTTCAACAGTAGAGGGGCATTTTGTTGGGGGGGAGGTGGGGGGTGTTGGTGATTCTGAATGTAGTAGATAAGGTATGAGTAATCATTTTTTCACTACATATGAGAAATCCACAGTTCTTTATTCCACCTTGATGCACCTCCATTTGGGATATCTCACAGGAAACAGATTCCTTCTCTTCAGCTGATTGGCATCATTGTGGTAGAAGCTGTGGGGTTAAGTTTTCAGGACAAGTTCTCATATTTTTTTAAGATGACAAGCATACATTGATATTCACTGCCACTTTCTTTTGCCACTTAGAAATGATACTGTATTTTATTAAATATTGAAGTTATTTTTAAAAAAAATATATTTTTCCCGTTAATGGGAAGGAAAACTAAGTACAACACTAACAAGATAACCTTATAATTATTTTCTGGTTTTTTGGATAGCATCTGTGCACTTAATCCTGCATTTATTCAAGCTTTAACTGCGAACGAATACCGTTTGGAGGTTTTGTGTGCCTGATTTAGCCCTCTTAAACAGCTGCTTCTCAGTCTTGCCTTCAGCTCACAAGTTCACTGTGTTGTATTTCAGTAGAGCAATGGTTTGCTGTGTGAAAAAGAATTTTGTCTATAATTTTAAAGCTTTCTCATTAGTTCCATGCTTATTGAATTTAGTCTGCGTGCATTGAAAATTTGTAAAGAAAACAGATATTCCAGGTCTCCATCATCTCTATTAGTTTAAGTATGGGCTTCTAATTCACTTTATCAAGTAAGAGCTAATTCTCACTTAGTTCAGTTATTTTCTCTTTTAGCTAAACTGAGCAATACACATTATTTTCCACATAGAGTATCAATATTTAATGTTTCTGATTTCTGTTTAACTACATTTTTATCTTTGTCACAAACCATTCAGGACACTACTGTTGAAGGAACATCATGCAGTACACCTTCTATTGTTCTCCCAGAGAATGCTGTTACGCCAGATGTAGAAATTGATAAAAATCTGGTTAACAGGTACCGTATAATACATTACCAATCTACGTATAAATTGTGCAGTAATTCCAGGAGCTGTGTTTATAAAATACTGAGTTGAAATGTATATTGCATTAAAATATTATTGCTGTATCTCTATTTGTAATTTGATCATATTGTCTTTGCATTTTGATGATGCTTTTTTGAATGCATGCAAGGAGTGTGGGGCAGGACACAGGAATATAATTGTTACTAAAAGAGTAGAATTTCATATAATATTAAGCCTGTCAGCGTGACTCAATATGCTTAAAATTTTCATGAACTTTCTAATCTTTCAGAATAGCATAATTTGAAAGTAAAACAAAAATACAAATTACAGTTTTGCATAATTTGGACTAAAACTTTCTGCAATCTTCCTCCATTTTCTAGTTGTTTGGAGAAGAGAGAAATTGCAATAAAACTTTTTTGTTTTCATTTTTTTAATCAAAGAAAAGTGATTTCTTTTTAATGCTGCATTTTTATAGAGAAGTATTTTTTTTTGGTGACATACTCCCATAATTTTTGTTTGTTCATTTTTCTCTCTTAGGCCTCGTAGTCCTCATAGGAGACATTCTAACCGTGCCACTAGGAATCCAGCAAGTTCGTTGACTTCTGTTGGTAAGAAGTGATTATTCATTTAAGTTAGGATTTTTTTCTCAGAAAATGCGACATGCAATAAAGACTCTGATAATAACTATATAGATATAGACTATATAAACATATAAATGTAGACTCTTGACTGTACCGACCACAGCTTTTTGCTTGGGCTCACTGTTTGTAATGTGTGCACAGGGAATACTGCTGGCATCTCGGGTTGTGATCATGAGTTTATAAGTGGATTTACATGCAGACGGATCTAGGGAAGATTCAGCTTTACTGTTGCTTCCATGTTTGTGGTAAAAACCCTTCTATCTGCATAGAATAAAATCTGTATACTTCCAAACTCCACACTCTATAGATTATTTGATGGAATCACCTGTATGGTCAAACTAGCATGCATATATCTTTGCCAGGTGAGTTTGTGGGACCTTAGCCTTGAAAAACTGGACATACAAAATCCATGACAAAAACTGAATCTACAACAGAAATGGCATGAGTGCTGGTTCAGATGGATCCAATGCTACTTTTACTGATAAATTAGAAAAACGGTACTGGGAACACAGCCAGAAAAGCCAGTTTCACATATCAGAGCAGCTTTGATCATAGTTACTTAATCTCAGTGGGTTATCTATGTTTTTGAGGACTTGCTCTAAACTTGAGCATAGAACAACATTAGAAATGAGCAGACAATGTTTGCTAAATGCAAGCTCACAGCTGAATTTATAGATACTCTTTGTACACGTTACTCTGAAATGCCACAACATATCTGGAAATATGACATACCACTCTAATTCTGACATTTTCTACCCAGACAACAGCGGTCATGTGATTGATCTGGTAAATGATCAGCTACCAGATGTCAAAATATCGGAGGAAGACAAAAAGAAGAACCTTGAATTACTAGAAGAAGCAAAGAAAGTAAGTGAGAGGTTTCTAATGCGCAGAGGCAGAAAGTCAAGAAGCAGTCTTCCAGAGTCACCCACAGGTAGGTGGAGATTCTGAAAACAAGATTTTATATTAAGTTTCAAAGATCTACAGAGACACAAACAAGCATCTACTGTAATGCATACATTGCTACTGTATACAGACATTTCATTAATTTGAAGGTTAATTTGACACACTGCAGACACTGTAACAGTAAAGCATGAAGTCTGTCTATTAAAATCTAAAAAATGGTCACAAATTTCTGTTTGTGAAGATATTTTCCCTAAAGTTCCTGTTAAACATAAAATTTTAATGGCAAAATTCATCCTACTGAAAAAACATTCTCCCTAGACATAATTACAGACTTTTATTTTGAACATAGTCATAAACTAAGCTAAATGGACCGGATCCTCCTGTAAAAACAGCAGAATAAAAGGTTTTGTTCTAGAATATCAGTTGAAAATTTTTCCCCCTCAAAACTAGGACAGAATGCCATTTTATCATGAAGCGGGCATTTTATTTAGCTTTGAAATGCCAATTCAGAATAAAGTTTTATCTTAAAACTGGCCTGACACAAAAACTACTATACTTTCAAAAAATAAATTTTCCTTTTTTTTTCTTCTGCATTCCTTGTGAATCCTTCTCTTGTCTCTACTTCTCTGCAGTGCTTACAGTATCAGAAAACTGAGGAGAATAAGGATTCTGTCAATGAACAGAATTGTGTTAGTTTATGGCAGGTTTACAAGAAAAAACCTACTCTAAATTCCTTTTGCCAAGTACAACTTGGCAATTAAAATTACTTGTTAGGTTCTGGACAAATACATGGCTGACTATGAGTTTCATGTTTTAATCTTTTTCTGAATTTTTAAAATTCAGAACCTGAAAGCCTAGAAAGTAAAATTACCTTGTTTGTTTGTTTGTTTTTGTCTTTGTTTTAATGAAGCAGTTTCCCCTACACTTAGTCCTAAAGTTTCACCAGTAGCATCTCGGAGCAACTCTCTCACTCTTCCAGTTCCATCAGGTAAAATGATCTATGCAAGTTCAAACTTTAAATTATGAAGCTCACCAAAAATTATTTTTTAATGTTTCTTGAGAAGTCAGAATCTGTAGATTCAAGCATCTCATCCTGAATATGACAAAGTTCATGAATGCCCATAATAAATATTTTTACGTATATATATTTTTTATGTTGTGTTTTTATTCCTGTGGTGCTGCTATGTTACAAGTTCTATTTTTTTATTCTTTTCAATAATGGACTTTTGAGAAGCTTTAATGATCTTTCACTTACTGTATTTTAGATAATGTTTCTTTCCTTTTAGGTGGTAGTTCCCACATTTAAATTTTGTCCTTAATATATTGTGTGGAACTGTGCATTTATGTGTTTAAGGTTGTACTAGCAGTAAAAATTTTGAGCAAAACATCAGGATATGCCCTAATTATGTGTGTGTCATTCTAGGGTCTGATGCATGCACAACCACTACTGTTGAGTCAGTACCTCCAGGGCAGGTAAGAAAGAGCAGACTAGTCTGCACAGTAACCTGGTTATTACAGTACTGTATTACACTCTGCTGTCCTGTTAGTCCCTGAGGAAAATGGGATGTTCTGAATATCATTTTGTATCCCAAGACTGGATTATTGATATGCTTTTTCTGCAGAGTGAGGGACTAATAAATGTTTACTCTGAAAACAAAATCCATGAGGTAAAAAGCACTGAAGGATCATAGAGAGCTATTAAGTGTAGAGAATGGAAAAAGATCCAATATAATCCTATCTATGGAAAAAGCTAGTCCTTAAAATGACTTCGTAAATAAATGTGACAAGTAGTGTAAGAATTAAGAGATTCAAAGTTCATCCATTAATATCTGTATCTAGCAGCATGGATGTGAAAGATAACGTTGTAAGGCAACTTTTTTCTTCCTTTTTTGCTAGAATAACAGAACTGTGAAAGAGGATGGCAGGCAAACTGCAGAAGTAAGTGTTTCACATTGTGTTGAACAAAATCTTCCTGTTTGTCTTAGCACACGTATGACTGTTATTTATGTCACTAGAAAGGCTAAAAGACTTGTTCACTGAGTGAAAAGAAAAATTATACTGCTCTAAGAAATAGTGAAGCACGTGCAAATGTAGTGGAAGACAGTGGGCTTACAGCTAGCCTTTACAACCTATCGTGTGCCCTGCTTGAGCTCAGTTAAGATCAAGATACTATATACCTTTATAAGTAACATAAAGATATCTCCTACAGGCACTTTGATGTATGCTGCTGTTTTAGACAGGCATCTTCCAGGCCCCTTTGGCTCACTGGAAGAGGTTACTGTACCTCACACCGCTGCTGGGACGTTACTGCTCCACACAATGAAGGGTGGAGCAGTTGATATGAGTACTTCATAATTTGTTTTAGGTAATATCAGATGGCCCTTTAAAGAGATGTTGCTGTGAGTAGATTAGACAATACTTAGAAAAAACACCATGGCAGCATAATTTTGTAGCAGTAACTATAAAGGAGAGGAGTAGGAACATAACTAAGGCAGAGCCCACAGTTAGATTGTATGTGGATTGCCTTAAATTGCCCTCAGACAAAATAGAGATTTTGTACCAAAGTAGCCAAGATAAGGCATTCTTCTGCCAGTTCTCCTGTAGAGATTGCAGCCAAATTATAATCTATGGTACTGACACAAAGAAAGGAGAGAGAAATTACAATACATGCTTTAACTTAGTTTATAAGCTCATGGGGTTTTTTCCCTTGGGAGGTGAGGGGCTAACAGAAAACAATCAAACGAAAATCACAGTGCTCTAAGATACAGCGTTAAAGGTGTGTACTCAGACAAACCTTACATAAAGATGATGAGAAACATGGCTGTTTGAGGATTGCTATAACGGACTCTGGAATGGGAGGAAGTTATCTCAGAAGTTCAGAGAAGAGATTCCCAGTTCAGTGTTCTTCTGAGTGCCTTTTAAACATTACTGCTGTCATCAACAGTACACGTTTAAAAGCGAATGTCACTGAAAAGCAAATGGCTTGTTTACAGTGACTGTCCTTGGGCAGGGGAGAAGAGAAATCTGCACTTGTTTCTCTGTTTTATGTCTCCCTCTACTTACAGAATGCTGCAAAAGGATTAATTGATAGAAGGCAAAATGATCAAAGAAAGATTTCTCAGGGAAGGTTGGTTCCTCGTTCTGCTGGTTTTGAAAATTCCAAAGAGAAGCTCTCAGAACAAAAAGAAAACTTTGATCCATGTAAACATATGGACACTTTACCTAAATGCTCCCCTTCAGGTGGTGATGGTGGCAGAATGTCTCTTAACACTTGCATGAATGTTTGTGAAAATGAACTTGGAAAATCATTCCTCAAGAAAGCAAAAGAAAATGATGTTCCTTTAAGAACCCACCTACCAGGACCAGGAATAGGAAATATAGACTCAAAGCTAAAAATTCCTGTTTCAGAAATGAGGGACCATAAGGTTTCATGTAAACCAGAATTTAAACTGTGTGGACTGCGTCCTCCTCTACTACGGGCTGTATCATGGGATAGCCTGGAGCCTGGACAGAAGGATAAAACACCCTTAAAATTACCGTCCGAGGAAGATAAAAGCTTTGTTGGTGGTAATAAATCTAACAATCAATTAAAAGCATTCAAAGACCTTCAAATCCAAGTTCAACCAGTTCGAATGCAGAAACTGACAAAGCTCAGAGAGGTGAGTCCTAGGCATAAGTTTTATCCTGTGTTAAAGTTATTTTCATATCTTACTCGACTTTTAACTTGCTTAGCATTATTTTTATCATTGCAAGAAACACACAGTAATATAAAGGTAAACAGTTTCTGCAAAATCAGTACAGAATTGTATCATGTTTTTATTTTGCAACTTTAGTAAATTGTAACCTGTAACTAAATTCCATGGAATTATTCTGTTTCTTAGTTCTCTTTTTATATGCATCAACTGCACTGTGGTATCTTCAGTATGTGCATGTGCAGGTTTTGGCCCCCTGAAAAAAATTGTAAAAGTGGTGTCAAGACAGTACTAGTTGCTTTAGTTGTGACAGAAAGGTGAGTATAAAACACAATATATCTTCTTTTTGCCTCGTTTCTGTTACCCATAAACAGGAATCAGTTGATTAACAATCATGTATCTTGTAAAATGTACTTGGGACTGAAGTGATTTATTTTGACTTCTGGAGAGAATCTTACATCTGAAGAAACCTTCCTTCCTCAGGATGTAACAACATTCTCTTTAAAAGGGTCACTTATGCTCTTTTACTTCCTTTGCTTCCCTGTGAGATGCTTTTTCTGCTCCGTTGGAATTGTCCTCAGATCCACAGGCTCTCACAATATATTGACTGACTGATTTCTGTTTGAGTGGGCTGAGACCTGTGTATAAACAAAAATCTTTAACTGAAGTTTGGAAATGGTTACTATACTCTTGTTTAAGGGCTTACAAGCCTCTGCGTATCATATACTATTTGTAAACTTTCTTTGGATTTCAAAATCACTTTTACATTGTTCAGCTGAGTGTTTGAGTCCTGTATTGCTTGGTATGCTCCCCTCTAAGGTCAGTAGTCCTGTCACTCAAGAATGATAGCCTTTGCAATAACATTACATTTGCAAGGTCTCAACGTTGTTTTGATGTGATTTTTTTACTTATTGAACATTCTCAGAAAATGTCTCAAAGTGACTAGAGTTCTACAAGTGGGTGTGTCTGAGAGCTAGGGCGGGTAGAGGATGGCCAGACTTAGAGTTCCTAATTCTAACGTGACGCAGATCTGTCAGCTTCTTGAAGGATAGGCTTGCAAAATCTATAAACTAATCCATTGTTAAATAATTGTCTAACTGGTTGGTAAAAAATAAGAATTAAACCCTAAGAATTAACCAGTATATTGAAAAAAGTAGAAATGTCATGGAATTATAAACCACCATCATAAAGCAACTGCTATGTGTGTATAGCAAAAATGACCTTTGAAAGGGGGAAAAAAAAGAAGGTAATAGTTAATAGCCTAATAAGAATATTTTCTTTGACCTCCAGTAGTTAATATTTTAAGGTGAACACAGAACTGAGGGGTGAGGACCTCAAATTTTGTACTTTGGTTAATTCATTCCCACTGTGTTGCTTGGGAATGGCAGCAGTGCTTATATAACACATATCATTAGCATATATGTACTGCAAGTTTTGATTATAGACACTTGAGCCATATAATTTTAAAAGTTCTAGAAGTTGTTAAGGACAAATAGTAGTTAGAATCAGAAAATTAATACCTGATATAGAATTCCAGTGTTAGGTGAGGTTTAAACTCTGTCTTCAATGGGGATTATCTATTTATAAACAAAAGCAGGCATTTGTGAATTTAAACCTGTCTGAGAATATGAAAGTAGAAAATAAGGAGATGATAGAAGGAGAAATAAGGTAACAAGGTTTAATCCTTGAGAATACATTCTTCTTTACCTGCAAGGAAGAGAGGCAGAGCACAGTAACAGTGAAGCATTAACTTGCAGCTGAAGCATGCCAAGCTTCGGTGTGAGTAACTTCTGCTGAGTAAGTGAAAGCAGCAAAGTCTCACGCGATTTCTGAATTCTCTCTCCTTTCTGGGATACTTACTTATTACTATGCCTCTACCCAAAATCACACTTTTTTCACTGTCATTTACTAAAACTCTCATTTACCAAAACTCAGCATGTTGCAGAATGGGGCACATGTTGCAAATCTCTGTTTGCAAGACCAGGAATTCTTCTAAATAATGCATGTATGAAATTTAAGTGTGTGTGTGAATGTACATGTATCTACGCAATGTACCATATGACTATAACTTAATATAAATATTTCCATTATGTTTATTAACTACAGTTAATGTTATATGTAGTGTTCACATGGCAAGAATATTTAAATTGAGATTTCTAGTTAAGTTACTTTAAAATGTTACTGTTTTTCTTAACAGGAGCATATTTTGATGAGAAATCAAAATTTAGTTGGACTTAAACTTCCTGAACTTAGTGAAGCAGCTGAACAGGAAAAAGGTGCAGTATCATAAAAGCTGGAAGGAGTGTATGTTTGTTATACACTAATTTTTATAATTGACTACTATGGAGGAAGAAACAAAGTCTTTTTCTTCAATTGCAATGGTAGTTGTAATGAGACAGTCACAGAGGGTAGTAAATGATCAATAAGAGAGACTGATAATGGAAGTACCTGAATTTCTTGATGATCTGAGTCAAGAAGATATTGTAGGTGTTGTTGCAACCAAACGAAAAGATGCATACCTGGTACAGAGCCTAGCTTAAGAGCTGGAGGACTGTCTCACCTTCCAGTGACTCTGAAAAAAAGTTACAGCAGTGATGGATTGAATGGATGTGACCTCTGCCAGATATTGTGGCCACAAGGCTGAATTTGATCCTTGAAAGTATAAATAAGAGATGGAATGCATTATTCCTGCTTTTTTGTTTTAGTATACCTGTGGCAAATATTGAACTGGCATGTTAACTTCTGGTCTGCAGCTCTACATCAATGTGGATAGGTAAGAGTAAGGCCAGAGAAGAGACATAAATATGACTGAAGGATTGGAAAAATATGCCTTGCATATTCTGTGAGTGGGCTTTTTTAGCTCAATTTCTATGATTTTTAATAAGAAAACAGCTTAAAACTCTACATAAATGAGGAAACAGAAATCTGGCACAAAATGTTTTTTTCCAATCTGACACAAGTAAATGAGGTTTGATGCCTGTAGGCTGCATCTAAAAAGATTCAGAATAGAAATAAAGAGCAAAGATACAATCCTGAGGACAATTCAACAACGGGAAGAGCTAAATAGCAGTAGTGCTGAGCAACCAATTGAAAATATTTAAACCAAAACTATATATTTGTTTGGAAGTAGTGCAGTCAGAACTTGTTCAGACTGTTTGTAAGGCCACATTAACTGAAATGGAGATGGTTAATACGAAAGGAGCTGAAACTGATTGTCCAAGATTTGATCCAAACTCAATTTCCCTTTTTCCTAATACTGTTTGTTTTACTAATTCATAGATTTGCTTTGGGACTCTTTCATAAGGCCTTAAAGTTTCTGTTACACAAGGAGATGGCTGAGATATTACATTTCATGTTATCTGTGCAGACTCATCTTCTGTCTGGATGAAACAAGATTAAAAGACACTTCTTGTCCTCTGTCTAGTGATTTTATCTTTGGATTCTTAGATATGGTAATATTATTCCTGTCACTCTGCTAATATGTAATTTCTCAGAAATTATTTAGCAGGCTCTGTTAGAAAGTGTAAAATAGTTGCCATTTTACCAGCCTGTTACATAATTTTGACAAATTTGAAACTTTTAAGGAAAACTTTATGACAAGCTAAGCGTTTTATCCAGGTTTTCAACCAAGATCTCGTGAGCATCACAAGCTTTTTAAAGTCTAGTAACTTATCTAAATGGTAGCCAGAACATTAAGCGTCAACTCTGTGTCCTCAGAAAGGAAAACAAGTGAGAGGTCAAATAATTAGTTCATTTGTTAGGGAGCCTTACTTCCTTACATTGTCGTAAAAGCCACCCTGTGCTTTTTAACTGGAGTAGTAAATTTGCTTAAACAATAGGAAGTAGCCAGATACTTCATTATTATTGTTATGAATCAAATCTACTGGCTCCATCATATTTTGCTGTCAATGCCAAGTTATTGTGATCATCTGGGTAAATACAACTTAGCATCTACAGAAGTTTAGATAAGTGGGATATGTTAGATCTGGAGACACTGTGGTGTCAGGCTGGCTTTTTAGGGGGATGCACATGAGTGTTCTTAAGTACTATAACTTCTGAATATAAAGGAAATGCACAGAACTAAAATGTAGCTTGAAAATCTCCCATTCTTTTCTGTCTTTCAAGTTAACATTCTCCACATTTACAAAATTTGAGCTTTTTCACACTATTTGTTTTTCAAGTCTAAGAATCATTTTGTTACTCCAAACGAACAGGAGAGCTGTACAAAGATATATTCCCAAGTCTGACATTCAGACTGGGGAACCTGACTTTCCTATAGGAGAGTCCATGAAATTCTGGCAAGATAGAAGGAGATAAGGGAATTACTATATACGAAATGAAATAAAATTTAAAAGTAATATGAATTTTTAAAAAATATGTCTGCGCCATGTCTTGGTCCTTATGAAAGTGGCAGAAGTAGAGAATGTAATTTGAACCGTTCTGTCCTGTTTCAATGAACATGCAGTGCAAACAAGTGCATGTTGTAGATTCATCACCATAAATGGTGCACAAAATCTGTAGTATAGTACATTATGTAAGACTTCTTCTTGGCAGGTGGCATTTAAAGCCTTAGAAAATGACAGCACTCTTACAAAATCTAAGCTAAAATATTCCAGGAATGATGTAACTGTACTGGTAAAGCACAATGCAAAATGTTAAATTAGATGTTCCAGTAATGAATTTGGGTTCAGTTTGAATTCTAGGAAAAATACTAATCCAACAATTATTTTTCAGTCATTAGAGACTGTCAGAGTGCATATTACTTCACTCTTTCTCCATAAAGGCTGACAGTTGTGCAGATTACTTCTGTTGTCACCGCTCCATAGGAGGACAGGGGATCTTTACATGAGCAGTAAAGGAGAGACGAGTGATGTATGACCATATGCAATAAAGGAAGCCACAGTCTGGGCAAAGGGAGAGACCTCTTCTTGTTGTTCACTTTTGCTCCCAGTAGAGTTAGGGTGAAAGCCTCATTGACTTTAGAAAGGACACAGTTAGGCTAAAAGGTCCTGTTTGGCTCTGAGATGCTGACTGTTAATACTTAATGCATGACTTTTCAAGTAACATTAAAAGTTTTTTATCTGAAAACGTCTTTAGGCCCTTCACCTCTCCCTTCCCCCACTGAAGAGGAAGAGACAAAGAATAGCTCTGATGTCATGCCCAGCATTCCTGATGTATTGCTGCGAAAACTGCGAGTGCACAAATCACTTCCAGGAAGGTAAAAGCTCATTAGAAGTAGAAAGACATCATCCGGGGGAAGGCACACTAATGGTTTGCAGTGAACTCCCTTTATGGAGTTCCATTCATAGGGGATCCACTTAAGTAGAGAAATTGCTGCATCTTAAAATGTGCAACACAGATTTTCTGAAGAATTTAGAGGAGTGCACCAACTTCCAGTAACTGGCCAGCTCTAAAATTAGTTTGTAAGTTCTACATAAAAAGTCTGAAATCTAACTTGCAAGGTCCAAGTACATTTTATGCAGATTTTTCCACCAGTCTGTCCACCCTTGGTTTTCAGAATTGCTGCTGCAGATACAAATTCATGTTGGAAATGTTAGTATTTCTTTCTCTACACCCCCCACCCCCATCCCAAATAATCAGGCCAGATAATGCTTTCCAATGGTAAAATTTGGGCATATAAGAATTCTGCAGGTTTTCTGCAGGTGATGATTTTTCAGGGAAATTGAATTTATTTTGCAATCCTAGTTGAGGGACTTGCTTGTTATATGACATTTTATATAAATGAATGCATGAGGTGAAGAAAGTCTAAGAGATTTTGTCAATGCTCAGGTGATACTGTGCTGTTGCATTTTAAAAACCACATGGGGTTTTGCCATAACAAGTACAACTGAACTAATTAAAGACTGGTTTCAGCAAAAGAAACCACAAAATACTTAAGGGGAGGATGCCTTCTGTTGTTCTTTTCAATTAAATACTTCAATAGCTTTGTTTTTAGAGACAAAACTAATTAAAAGGTGGATTTTCTGCTTTTATTTCTAGCTCCCCTCCACTTACTGAAAAAGAAGTTGAGGTAAGTATGTCCTTAAACTCATTATTTTAGACATACACCTCAATTTTAAGTGGTTACTGTAAGTCTAAGAGTGGTTATTAGAACCAAATAATGGGATTTTTTTTTTTCCACAAAAAATATTTCTCAGAAAAAAGCCAAACAGAACCCAATCAAAATAACAATTTTATGAAATATGGGCAATTGTCCCAGGCAATATAAACTGTAAAAAGACTTAGAGTGGCAACAGGCAAAACACTTGTTTGTGCATTCTTTGTAAGAAAATACACATTCATTTTGGAAATCATTATCATATACTTAAACAGAGATTAAATGAGACCAGAAATTAAATGAGTTAATTTGCGTTTTTGTATTGGCCATTAAAAGCTTTGGGGCAGTTTTTGATGCTATTATGCAGTTAGTTTCCATGATTTTTACTTTTTCAGTTCAAGCCAGTAATTATTTTGTAGGTTGCTCTTCAGCTTGCTAGCTTTGTTTCTTCCTTTTTTTCACATACCAGTCAAGAAAAAGATCTTCATTTACATAGCTCCAATCTAACGAAACTGTCAGTGCCTTGTGCTTTGCAAAGTATTAATACTAAGAAATAATGCATCAGATAAAGAAAGAAATAATCTTTAAAAGCATGGTGGAAGAGAATAAAAATGTTTGCACTTAATCTTGTGCTGGCTTCAGTGGTAGGTGTTTATCCCTTAGGTAAAACAATGCTAATGGTGAGCTCATCCCTGGACTTCCTCTGCACTCACTATCTGTTTAAAAACCTTGGGGACCCTTGGAGGAAGTCCAGTTAGAAAACAGATCCATTGTGATTCTGGTACTTCTGGTAGGCTACTTCCTTCATGGTGTCTCTGCTCTACTGATCTCCCAGAAAAACATTCAGGGAAAGAGGCAGCAACACATTTGTTCATATTTTAGCGGAAGTAAAGAGAAGTGATTTTTTAAAATAATCGAACTTTTAAAATATTTTTAATTTTCTGTTTCAATACTTACTTAAGCACCAAAGTTTATTAAACATATACCTTATTCATAAGTTGTTATTGGAAATCACATTACTGTGACACTTATTTTAAAATGCTTTTTCTCAATCCAAACAGAATGTATTTGTACAGCTTTCCTTGGCCTTTAGAAATGATAGTTATACCTTGGAATCTAGAATTAACCAAGCAGAGAGGGAGAGAAATCTTACTGAAGAGAATGCTGAGAAGGAACTGGAAAGCTTTAAAGCAGCCATTACGGTAAGAAAACAACAATAATTCTTTTTCTGAACTATAGTGTGCACGAAAGTGCACACACATTTGAAATATATGTGGCTATGCTTGCTTATACCTATTGTATATTCAGGCCCCAAACTGCACTTTGAATTTGTAAAGTTCACAGGTAGTGAGGCCTGATTCATCATTAATTTCAAAAGGTAAAGTGTTGCAAATGTGCTTAGCCCTCTTTAACTCCTTGCAAGGTGTGCCTGCAGCGTGCAGTGAAGCACCATTCTGAGCCAGGGCAGCAGCTCTCTCGAGGTTACCTGTGGTGGTGGTGGTGATGGCACTCCTCTGAGGCTAATTTGCCCATGGGTAGTTCTGCCTTGCGTCACTACCCCACTGCTGTGGCTCAGGCGACTTCATCTGAACTAAAAGTGACAAGACATGACAATAAAGCTTATGTATTTTCGTTTCAGTCTTCAGCTCACTTATGGCATCACTATGAACACCGGGAAGCCTACCAGAAACTATTGGAGGATATTGCTGTTCTGCGTCGTTTAGCTGCTAGACTGTCTAGTCGTGCTGAGATGGTTGGAGCTGTTCGCCAGGTAAGAACAGCCACGTGTCTGACATGCATCCTGGCTGCACGTGTTCGCTCTCTTTTTCAGCCATAGGTGTGGGTTATGTTAGTCCTTTGATTTGCCATTTTGACAGATTAAGGACATTTATTGTAGTGTCAGATAAGACACTATTTCAGTCTGGAAGTAGAAATTCAAGCAGAAGGTTACCCATGAAGCTGTTCCACATGGGTACAGTAGGAGCATCTAGATTATTCAGAACTCTACCTGCATCACAAGAAACTTAAAATCGGTGCAGCATGAATAATACTTTTCTGGGCCAAAACCCTCATCTAGTTCAGTCACCTGCCTTTGGCAATAGCTGAGTCAGACAACTATAGAGTATAAGTATAAATGATAACACAGCAATACCCTCCCAGACTGTTCCCTCTGCCCACTGAAGTAACTAGAGTGATGCCAGTGACTAAGACCTTTGAGGGTTTGAGAACAAATGTATGCATACCACATAACTAATAACAGGAAGACTATGTGACAAAATAAATCATGATATTCTGTGGACATATATGAATGCACACGTGCATTTGTGTTCTAAATAGTTGAGGAGTTTTCAATCATGGAGGTACCAATATTTCTTTAAGAAGGACTATTCCAAATTATCCCTGATGGGGAGCATACACACAGAGGCAAATGATTAGTTTGAGAGGTGTAAAGGTTACCTGAGCATTCCCCTCTTTTCTTCCTTAGGAGAAGCGTATGTCAAAGGCAACAGAAGTGATGATGCAGTATGTGGAAAATCTGAAAAGAACATATGAAAAGGATCATGCTGAACTAATGGAGTTCAAGAAACTTGCCAATCAGAATTCTAGCAGAAGCTATGGTGCATCTGGTAAAAAAAAAAAAAAAAAAAAAAAAGTCTTGCCTCTATACAGAGAGGTGTTGGTGCTCTTAATGCTAAAAAAAGTGAAGTATCAGGAAACCTATTCATGAAGTTCTGATCTACAGGAGTAAATTTCAGAAAGTTATAGATAAAACAGTCAAAATATTTCATAGAAGCCATACTTAATGCTGTAGTACAGTAATTTAAAATCACTGTCACTTACCAAATGCTGATGAGATCCAATGACATGTTCATTGGCCTCTTGCACATACACGATGTTTGCACAGTTTTAATGCAAATGTCTTTTCAGTGAGAGATGATTAATAATGAAGTTTCATTATTAAAAATACTTTTTGCAACCTTTTCTTTCCTAGTTTGCTGGAAACTGACATACAAGTATTTTCCTTTGCAAAAACTTGTATATGAGTCGCCTGACCTCAGTAATGATAGCAATGGTTCAATTTCTTGAAATTATTTCAAATTGCGGGTGTAATTGAGACCAGAACTGTGTGACAGACGACAAATAAATATGCAGTTGCTACAGACCTTGTATAAATATGCTATATCTGAGTTTGAACTAGAAGCAAGGGCTCTATTAATATCATTTATCAATACTCATGTAGTCTAAGACTGTTCTTTATCTACTGTTTTTATGCAGAAGATGGAGTACCTCGTTCATCTAGATCCATGTCTCTTACTGTTGGAAAGGTATTTCTACAATCTAATGAAAATGAAGTGAACATTTTTATGTAGTGAAATTTTTGTCTACATGCACTCACTTTTATAGGCTGTGTTCAAAACGTAGTGCTGGTACATTCTAAATATTATTCATGTAATTCAGTGCACGTGCTTTGTAATTTTGGATACATGAGTAAGTATGACTGTGCAATAATGACAATATTTGGGAAATCTCATGATGCTAGATAGATATCTAATAACTCAAGGGTGGGGGAGAAGGCTCTGTTCTTTTCCAGAGGGAAGGGATGTTACTGTTTCTATAAATTATAATTTGTAGGTTTAGAAATAATATATCATAGTGGGTACAGTATATCATAATGGGTACATAGCAAGCGAAGAGTTTCATTTGTCACTTCATTATTTTCTGGTGATTGTGACACTGGCACTTTTCCCACTATCATTATACGTCTGATTTAACCAAAGATAATAGATTCTGATAAGAACTGACAGTATCAACTCAGAACATAGCTGTGGTGTGACTTACACTATTGGGCTTTCATTGTGGAGGGAAAAAGAGTTGCATCCCTATACAACGCCTCCTTTCACACTGAGCACTTACCATACCAGGCAGTACTAGAGTTAATTTAAGGGAAAACCAAAGCCCTAACAGCCATTTATCTTAGTTTTGCTTCCAACTCCCCTTTCCCCCAAGGGACATTAACCTACATCTTTGCCACACCTGTTGACTTGGAGAATTTTTCCTCAGTCTATCTTGTTGTATGACAGAAAAAAAAAATGTTGTTTCTCACAGAATCTGCCTCGGAGGAGAGTCAGTGTTGCTGTTGTTCCTAAATTTAACTCCTTAAACATTCCTGGTCAGTCACCAGCCGCTTCACCTATACCTTCAATGCCATCCCTGGTAAGTAAAACCCACATTTTAAAGATACAGCTTTTTGTCTAAACCACTTTTGTATAGGGCCAGGCCATACTTCCTAAATAATGTAAGCTCTTTCATTGGTTTAACTTGTTTTGCCTCCATCCTAGTGAAGGGGATGGACAAAGGTAATTCCTGTTGTGTAAGGGACCTGGGCCTTCAGAAATGAGGGGTTTTGCTGAGAAGCTAAATCCATTTTAGTTTTAAGAAAACAATCTGCGTACAATTTAGTACTCAGAGTCAATTGTTTCAGGAACCAAGTGTGTTTGTTTACCTTGATTTATTATGATTTTTTTTGTTGTTTAAAATTTTCCATTGAAAACTCAGCTAACAAATTAACATTGCTAGGATAATATGGAAAGAAGCAGTAAAGTAATTTTACTGTTCAGTGATCAATATATGAAGAAGAAAGACTGGAAAAAAATAAGCAGGGTAGAAGGGAATGGCACAGAAAATTCTTAGTGTAGAAGTGCATTGTTTTCTGTGATTAGTGGGAAGTTCCATATTAAAGACACCTTGCTCATGAGTGTGCCAAGAAAGCCTAAGCAGCACATTGACTTTGTCATTTTACTGAAAACTCATTTGAAATTAATTTGTGGATGTAACTTCTATTGCTGTTTTTCACTTACAGTCTGAATCACCTAGTAATGGAAGGAGCAATCTAACATCTACTCCTGTTCTGCCAGCACTTTTAGAAAAGTGAGTTTTCTCTAGGTCATCCCACTACCTATTAAATCCTAGTATGAAATGAAAATTATATAATTTCTGTCTTTCCTAGCAGAAGTTATACCGAGGTATAAGATATTAAAATCAGGGACACAATTATGGCTTAGGCAGATTCATGATCTGGTAACTGTATTTTACTATGTCTTTTTAATTTTACTCACTTCTTTCACTCTTCAACATGTGGCTAGCTGGTAAGAATCGTATTTTGAAATACTGTGATATCCAGGTTTTTTAGTGTAGTTTTTTAAATTTATATGAATAAACATAATTATACAAAATTCAAAAGTATAATTTATCATAATAGTATAAAAAATTTGCAGGAGTCAAAACAATGATTAAATAGAGTAGTGATTCGTTTTTAGAATAAAATGAGTTGAACATTCAGCTAACTTAAAGAATTAGGTTTGAGTTTTTAGTTTTAACAACCTGAGACTTTAGTTATAACAGCCAGAGAGGTTTGCATTTTAAAATTTAAAAATAGACATATGAAAGACAAGGGGTTTTTTTAGCCTAGTAACAAGCAAATACCTCAATATCTGTATTTTTTGAGTACCTATAAATTGCAAAAATATTTTTCATTAAAACATTTGCCCTTTTGACTCTGTATTACTTACTGTTAGTCTAGATGTCCTGTCTGGTTTAAGGTGTGCTTTTGTTATCTGTTTTCTGTAATATTCCATGAGTTATTCCATGGTTTTAAGTAGTACTACTTTCAGATCAAAATAATAGGTACAGGAACAAGGAAAGTGAAGAATTTCGCATATTTTAGATTAGTGCTAGGGCAGGACAAAATTTATCTTTTATCTCTGTGCTTTACTAAGAATGAAAACATGCAACAATTCGGAAAACAAAAATGGTGAACTGTGGCACTAGTGGTTACAATTCAACAGAACTCTGCAAGATTTAGATCATCTTTTGAAACCATACGGAAAACCAAACCAAACAAGCCAAATCCTTATCAGTATTTCTTACTGGATCTTAAGAAAACAAATCATCAAATAACATAAATAGAACTTGAAATCCAGGTTTGAGCATAAGTATGCCATGCATGGGCCAGGTGCTGTATTAGTGTGAAATTTCATAGTTCAGCAGTTTTGTATATTTAAGCATTCAAGCATATACGCATGATTTGTTTAGAGTCCAAGTGAAACCAATGTCTACCATTATTTTGACTTCTTGAGAGAAAACCCATTGCCCGGAGATGGTGTCAATAAGGGTGAAGTATTCTGCCATTGGGTTTAGTGCCAGAAAAATAAGGCCTACAAAAAGGGTTCGATTCTAGAAGTTGAAATGGGATCCACTGTTGATCTTATCAAACCTTGACTTTGATAGATTTGCTAATTCATGCCTGACTCACTTAAACTCTTTGTCCCAGACTTAAATAAAAAAGGACGTGTGAGCACTGCAGAAAGAGAGCAATATACAAGGCTTATCTTTTGGCTAAATGTTCGAAGCTTTCACTTAAGAAAAGTTTTAGTGACAAATGCTATGTATGTGTTTGGTTGTAGCAGGCTACAATTTCTAAGATGATTTTCAGAAAGTTGAGGGAAATGTTATCAAGAATAGCAAATAAATGCCAGGAATAAGCCAGGAAACAAATTCTCATTTCATTTATTTTTTAAAGAAGAAACAAATTGCAAGCTTTAATACCTTAGGAACATATTAATTACTGTTCTCAGATTCTGAAGACTCAACATTCTGAAACTAAAATTTTGCTTAGTGTTTAACTTTTTCTATTTTGAAGGACATTTAATTTCTTTGGCATACATTAAAGAAGAAAAATCAGGAATCACAACATTATGTGTGATTGTTCTTGTTCAGTAGTATACTCCAAATACAGTACATTTCAGTGGTGTTATTTTCTATTTCTCTTTTGTCTTGGCAGTGGAAAGACTAATGGAGAGCCTGAGTGTGAAACCCCTGCTTCTGTGCTGACACAGAGTGGGTTGGAAGAGATCAGTCCTGAAACTAAAGCCAAGATAGAAGAGGAAGCATATAACAAAGGGTGGGAATATTTTATATGAACTAAATCTGTAAATACGTGCTACCAGATGAGTACATACGTTTTTATAATGTAATTTTAAATGCAAAATGAGCGACATAATCGATATGAGCTCCTAGAAGATGGTTGTAATTGAAGCAATATGGGAAACAATGTGAGCGAGCTTCCCTCCTTGTATGTGCATTGTAGCTGCTGGCTTTCATCCTTTATGAATGTTAGCCAGGCCATGGGAGAGTGGTTGTATCAGAGATTCTGAGCTGGGTGGGTGTTCTTATGTCAATAGTGTTCAGAGATTCATGACAGGATAATCCAAAACAACTTTATAAAATATTTCTTCTGAAAGGCATACGTAAAAATGAATAAAGAGTAAGTATCAACTCTTGGAGTAAACTCATGTTGTTTGTGTCACAAAGTGCTTTACGTAGCGTGTTTTGGGGCAATTAACAGCTTTGGGGTCTGTTTCTGGATGTCAAGCAAAGAACCTACTTGTACTATGTGAAGAGGGAGAAAAAATTTTCATCCTCTCCTGCAGAATCCAACAAGCATTCTATCTTTAGCTTTGATTTGCATTTATTCTCCAGGAAAAAAAAATCTAGAGGGTGTTCAAAATGATTGAAAAATAATAGAGAAATATTTACCAACTCCTTTACAACAGAAAAATGTTGTACTTTCCTGAGGACTGCCACCTCTTTTTCATGATGATAAGTTTGGTAACAGAGCTAATATAATCCTCTATTAAGGAAGGGTGGCTGCCATACTTACTGTCTTTAGCTAATTTTAACTCATCCAAGTGCTGCAACACTGCTACTTGTGTTTTATTGCATGTAACAATCTATAAATCTAATTTTTCATTACATAAGAACAGGTTTATACAATGTGCTAGACTAAGAAAATTGGATTTTTGTGTTAAAGATATCAGGAAGGCTTAAAGAAAACCAAAGAACTTCAGGAACTGAGGGAAGAAGATGAAGAGACACCAAAAGAAAGTCATGATGAACATGAAGAAAGTGAAAATGAAGATGAAATAAAAAACCTGAAAAGCAGGTGAGACAGTGGTGTAATATGTCCATACAAGAGGAGCCACTTTTTTCTATTCACGGTACCCAACCAAGTGTTTATACTATTGTCTTGACGTGTTTTCTTCCAGTCTAGGGAAGCATACTTGAAATAACAGTATTTTCACAGAAAGGCATATTTCACGAGAACATAGTTGCAAAATGCAAAAATATTTCTTTCTATTTCAACTAAAATTGTATGTTGACATCAAGAGGCTTCATCCTTATGGGGTTTGGGTTTGATTTGAGGTAAAAAATATTCCACAAAAGTTCTTCAGATGCCAGAATGTATCTCTCAGTAGACCAACATTGTCTCGTGAAAGTTGTATTTCAGGAATCTGATGGCCATATTTGTGCCATATGTCATTCCCAAACGGCCTTCACAGGGGAGTCTTCCAGTACATCTACAAGGTGAATGCAGATTAAGACAAACTCCACAGCTATGCTGGACTTGCTCTGACTTGGAAAGGCAGGTGCTTGCTCGCTCTGGAAGCTGTGTAGATGCAGCAGAACAGCACTGGGCTGCAGTTCCTGCCTTTTACCAGTGGCATGTCTATTGCATTCATCTGTACCCAATGCTTTTTGTCTATACTGGGCTTTTGACTCATCTGCTTATTGTCTTACCTGAAGCATTTGATGCCAAACTGGAAAACTTTTCTGAAATGTTCAGCTTTTCTTGGAGTTAATTACTGAGTCTCTTCAGGGGTTCCACTACTCAATTCAATATACCTGCAATATCCTACATTTTAAAAGCAACAAGACTTTTGCGCCAGAGAGGAACTGAATGCTGGCCAAAGCAAGTAATATGTTCAATCCCAATCTAAGGTAGGGATGTAGGGATCCTTACCTCATCCAGGAGAATTCATTTCCATTCCATAACCATTCTGGTTATAAACCTCTGTTAACTTGAGATTTCAGACATATTCAGAAGGGCGGCCATCTCGCTAGTCACAAAGCTTTTAGGAAAGAAATGTTTACAAAGTTCTGATGTTTAGTTTAGTTGAGCAAGATGTGAACAGTGCAGAATTTGACATCATATCAAGCTCTGAGATTTGCCAGTTGACAAACATCATATCAAGCTCTGAGATTTGACAAGTGGGAGAAATAGAAGTCAAGTTTTACAGTCTTCAGTGAATATTACCCATACCTGAGCATACAGCTCTTCTTGAAAGAACTTAACAGTCTGATTCTTCTTTGACAGGGTATTTGTATTTGGAAGAAAAATGGTGCACCATACATCTATGAAACTTCTCAAACTGAAAAGCTTAAGATATTGAATTTGCATATGATTAATATATAACAGTTTTCTTTTAATTTTACAGCAGACTTGAAGTCATCATTAATTATTTACATATACTGTACCCCAAACTGTGTAAACACTGGAATGTGGTATGGCTTGTAGTGGCTGCGATTACCATTTTTGCTGTGGTGTTGGGAATCTACCATTCATACAACTCCTGTGATGAAAAATCAGAGGGACCTGAAGGGAAGGCCAGCTGTTCTGCTGCCCATCAATATTCCTGGTGGAACTCAGGATTTCAACATGAGCAACGCACTGAATAATAAAGGAACAGCCATGTGTTATGGTACCTGAGCAAGTACACCTGTTAGAACACAGTTGTTAAAGGTAGTGCTTAGTCATCCTTATTGGTTGTTAAATGTGATCTGTCAGGTTTGGGGATACCTTGTGAACATACCTTGCCAAAATGACAATCTGATAAAGAATCCTGTCTGTCCTCTCAGTGTAAATGACTGATACAAATAAAGTAATATGGAATCATGATAAGGTTGTGGTAGTAATCGGCAACCAGCAAGACATTTAAAGGAATGATTTGCCCAGGACATTGGCATCTCTGCTATAATTTTGAAGAAAACTGTAAAACCTGCATTTGCAGTTAGTGCTTTACTTTGCATTTCCTGAATTTACTAGTGATTGTTGAAGTACTAATGGCATTTAAGTCCTTTGGGTTTTAAGAGTCGAAGTATTTTCCTTATTGATTATTGGCTAGAAATAGAAGCTCTTCTATGGAAGGTTAGAATTGTATTATCAGACCAAATGCCTTACTGATAAATTAATTTTATAAGAGGATTTATCTGTATGATTATTTAAATGGAATACTAAGTACATGCATAAATGTGTTTTAAATTTACTTTAGGAATGGGACCAGCAGGTTTTTAAAATGGGATATACACCAAAACCTAAAATGAGGTCTAGATGACACAGTCAATTAATCTAGGAAGTTCCAATATATCAGAGACATGCTTTACCAAAATTTGTGTATGCCACTCAGAGTCACTCCTGAGTTACAGCAAAAAGAAGTTGCTGTCTGGCAGATTAGATGTGTTGCCCAAGCCCAAACTACAGCAGTCTTGGATGTGGGAAGCAACCTTCAATTCTTTCTTTAAAAAGAGAAAAGGGGGAAAAAAAAAAAAAAAAGCCTTCAAACCTGTGTGTAGAGGTGATCACACTAAGTGGACTCTACCCTAGTGCTAGTACTGGAAATAAATATTCTTTGGGACCTGCACTAGGAACACAGTTCTGTGTACAGTCAAAACCCTGCCAGTGCCTAGGTGAATCAGGACGTGAAAGCAGTGAGGACTTGGAAGAGGTCACTGCATGGTTTAGTAGTTCATTTTCAGAATCTGATGCCGAGTATATAACTGTTCTGATATGATTTCAGAGCTAAACTACCAGGTCATGATAGATGAATCTCTTGCCCAGATTTTTTAACAACTTCTGCCTACTTAGGAGTTGTGAGTTCTTACACAAGAATGCCAAAGCCTGAAATTTTTAGACAAGCAGTTTCAAAATGGTGAAGCCGTTATCTGTAAAAAACCACACCACCTAGGGCTGAGACCAAAATGTATGTCACTTAAGGTATACCATACGGACCTGCTGAACATCACTTCTGACTGAAGGTGAACTATGTTTGTCTTTCCATAGCTACATGCTTGAATCTAACCACGATACCAAAATCAGTGTGACACTGGATTGCACTTGTGTTTTGCATTCTTCTGGCATTTTCTGACTGATTAGCAGGTCTGTATACCAACTGAAGGACAAGTATGTTATGCAGTACTGTAAGTTCAGTTCAGATGTGGTCAGTATCATCATCTTTACTTTTGGTGTAAACACTGAACCTCAAGCTGACTATCAAAGAAAACAGGTTTCTAACTCAGCCAGAAATTTAGTTCACATATCTGGCACTAGTAACAAATGTTCTGCTGGTGAATTTTGTTTCTTACACTTTTAGCCACATGTTTCTTAAGAGACATTTATATGGAGAAAGAAAAGAATAAATAAATAAGCAGACCACCACCAATTGGGTGTTTTTTTGATGGGGGGAAGTCTAGAAGCAGTTGGAAGGTCTGTTTTTTATTTTAAGGTATATATTGTTGAGGACTAGTGTGCTTAAGGAAGTTCAAAAAGGATAATGGGAAAGTGTCATTTGGTCTAAAATTGTAATTGGTAAAGAATAAGACAGAAGGTTTCTTGCAAATTACTTAATCTGTTTGGTTCAGTTAGAATGTCTGACTATGAAGAACTACTGTGACATTTCACATACTTTTTCAGTATTTGAAGAAACTTGTCAGTTGCTCTTTGAATACATCTTTATTGAAATTGTCTAACAATATTCTTTACAGATAGCATTGATAATAAGGCAATAAAAATTGAAGGTAAATAGTTCTGAAGATTCAGAATCCTCTATGCCAAAAATTATGGCCACATATTTGATTATATCATTGTGGAAATGTTGGACTGCACTGAGGAAAAACAATTAACAATATCTATAATCAAATTAATTTGCTCTTGTTTACATCTGCACTGATGTGGGTGTCTCACCTTATTTGAAGTACATGTAGAAAGTTAATTGATATCAGTAGGACTCCTGAACTGCTTAATGTTAAGCTTGTGCTAAGGGGTCCGTGGGTGAAGGAGGTCTCCGTCCTCTCTCCAAACTCAGCACACTGGCTTTTTGTGGACTTGATGCACAAAGGCAGATTTCCATAGCTAGTTGTACTGATTTGAACTGAACTACTTGCATGTCTAAGACAAGTATAATTTAGCCACAAAGTTATTAATTGTTGTGGGGAATGGACTGAAAGAGGCAAGAGAGATTACAATGAGGGTGAAAAGACGAAGATAAAGTTTATTTTTTCAAAAATGGTTGTTCTTTTTATAACTACTTTGAGCAAACTGTCCACTAAAAATAATGAACCACAATGACTAGCAGCACATTAAATATTTTTGCTTATATTTTTCAGTTAGTTAATGAAGACACCTTTTTCTAATAGGAAACTAGATTGAGCTCAAAGACTATTCTAAATGTAATTTTATCTGTTCAATATTAGTTTGCTTCATCTGGAACAAAACCCCAACCTCTTCTGTGTTCAAAGATCACATCAGATAACAAGAAATAGATCTATTATTTATGCTATTAACACTGAAATAGTTTTCTTGATGTGCAATATTTATTTTTCTGCTTTAACAGGACACGTTTATTGTTTTCCTGCACAGCACAGTTGTTTCTAGTAAAAGGAATTTTAAAAGGGCACTATTTTTGTGTATCATATTTAAATTTGTAATACTGTAAGATTTTGCACAAGTGTGCTGGTATTGTACTGTATAGTATCACATACTTGAGTTTTGAAATAAAAATATGGTTTCAAAGTCCTCAATGCTGCTACCTTAAAGGTTTGTTTTTTCCATGCGCTGTCTGCCTGTCGATGGCTAAGTACATGCTGCCTTGTCTGTAACATAGTGCTGTGTTACACAGACCAAAGATCTTGTGCTTAGTCTTTCAGTTCTTCAGGAAAATGATGTAGAAGAAGCAAGCAAACTCCTGTTTCAGTAGAGAAAGTGTTTGTAAGCAGGGTCATCCCTGTCATACCCTAGAAACAAGATGAGAGAGGAAGCTGAAATATCCTGGAGAGAGTTTAACTCCTGCTTCCGAGGGAGGCTGCCTGTCACTGAGGAGGTTGAACACGGAAAGCCACAAGGGAGATCTGTAACCAAAGGTTAGGATTCTTTATTTGCTTTGTGTTCCTGTAGGCCTGGGAGGTCTGGGAAGCCTGGGCTTTGTGGAGAGCTGAACTGCCAGACCAGCAGGAAGGAGACACAGTGCTCAAGTTCCACAAAGAACAGAAGTGTCGCTTCTGAATCTCTGATGGTCTGTGTCAGGGAGAAAAACTCTGGGACACTGACAACCTTGAAAGGAATGACTGTTACCAGGAAAAGACCCTGATATTTGTATTTTCCACATAAACATTTTTTTAAACTTGTTTCCTCTCCTGTTGTTCAGGCATCAAGATTCATTTATAAATGATTGTAGAGAACAGTTAAGTGTGTTCTACCATATCAAAAGCTTAGCAATCCCCAATCAGCATTTTAAACGTGCTGGCATGAGATGCTGGAAGTTTTCCTTATAGGTTACTGTAAGTGTTTACGTCAAATGCTAATTAAACGTTCGGTATAAGGCTGCGCTTTTTTTCACCACGCAAGTTAAGATGAAGACCCACAAACAGGTTAAAGACCTTTTATACTGTTACAGTCCAGGTAAGTGATCTTCCACACAGTTTTGGAACAACTTAAATATAAAAAGGAAGACACTGACAAAAAAAAAAAGGTTATTTCAGTCTCACTTTATCGTTCAAAAATTCCTAATACGTAGTTTGCTCTTACAAAACTATGTGAATGAGGGTTTTTTCGTTCAGTGTTTTTCTCACTTTTCCAGCAAAAAATTCTACTAAACATCAATAGCACAGACAGTTTGACTAAAGGGACTTTGCCACAGTGAGGATAATAGGCACAAAGTGTTAAAACTTGAAAGGACAATTAGTGTGCAATTTTAAAATGTCAGAATCCCAGCTTCTGATTAGTTTTCATGATAGCAGTTCAAGGTACGCATGGAGATTGTAAGATTTTGTTTAATGTTCTCAGTGTTTTACAGCCACAGTGTACTACTAGTCTATGAGAGCTACAGAGTAACTAGTAGTTTCTGCTCCTACACAGTAAATGCAAGTGAATCCAGTTAGAACTTTCTTCAGTGAAAGTAAGTCTGACTGCAGTGTTTCAGATTGCTGTCCCTTTGTAGAGGCAGGTAAGTACAACACAGTAAAGGAGTGACTAGAAATTGGAGCAAGAAATTTGTATTAATATCTCAAAGAGCTTTAACAACATTCAATTCCAAGCCAAACACAACTCAATGTTCCTTTCTTTATTGCGAATGCAGACATCATTTTATTAACCCACAGCATGCTCCACTCGGCCCTGTAGATGCCTGTCTATGGTATAGTATACCCATAACCGTGTTATATGCTGCTGTAAGAGATGGGGCCTGTGCCCAGATAAAAGTTAATACTACCTTAATATATTAAGAAGGGACCTTCTACAAGGCAAACCACAGTTTAAAGACATAGCTACTGTTACATTTGTGTTTACAGGACCTTGAAAACAGCCTGGGGATATAGGACATCTGAAAGTTTCCTGAATCACAAACTGAACATGATATAACAAAATCATCCTGTTGCAAAAAAAGGCTCATACCAGTCTGAACTGTATAAGCAGATAAAGGAATTTATTAATCAGTACTTGGCATTGGCAAGGCCTCAGCTAGAGAGAAAGAGTGAGCAAGCTGGGGTTTCTTAGCTGAAAGAGAAGTGGGAGCAAAGACATAACTTTAAATACATAAGACTGTTGAAAAACATGGCAGTAAATTATTTTCCATGTCCATTTCCAACAGGAGAAGAAATTATAGGTTTACACCATGGTATGGGTAAGTCAGTTTAGACTAGAGAATACCTTTTACCAGTAAAGGACAGTGAAGCACTGCAATAGAGCATTTGAGGAAATGTTAAGAATTTGTCACTGGAAGTCTTTAAGAACAGGTTAGAGAAACATCTGTCGGGAATAACATAAATCCAGCTGATCCTACTGACAGTAAAGGGAACTAGCTGACCTCTTGAACACTATTCCTGCTCTGTGTTTGTTGGAGCCTCTGGAAAAAAAAAATTGTTTCCTTGCTAAGACTTCCTGAATGTTTTCTGAGTTACAGCCGTGAGGATCATCTGTGTTTGGAATCAGTCTGTTGAAGTCACTGTTTGTTGGAACTTTGCAGAAGCCAGCAGTGAAGGGACTAGATCCCACCCCTGCCCTGCAGTCGCACAAGGAATCCCGTTTACAGTGTATCTCCAAATCTGTTCCAAACGAGGCATCGCATTATCACTGTGTTATGGCACCTGTTTTTGCACTAGAACTCTAAGGCAAAGGAAGGTAAAAGTACTACAACAAGACAAATCGGATACTGGGGAATCGATGCCCTTCCAATTCCAAAAGAAAAATCCAGCCTGGCATGCTCAGAATTTATTTACCAGATGAATAGACAGCGTGATTAATGAGCTGTTAATTACTAAAACAGGAAAAAACAGTAAGAAAATCTTATTTCAAAGTGTTTACAGACTTAGCAGTCTAACAGTCTTATCTCCCTTCCTCAGCTGTGTTTTCTGAGTCAGCATTAGTTAAATTTTCCAGCAAGCCCTACATGAAAGATAGTGTAAAGGGTGGCTACGGATTTCCAGTCAGTGACCTCACCTTTGAGTGGGACAGTCACCACATTTGCTCTGACATTCCTTCTATGAAGTAGTGCAGTGACAGCTGAAGTTGCTTTCAAGAAGTCATCACAAAGGTGGTCTGACAGTATCCAGTACCTTAACTTTTCTCAGCACAGGAGACACATTACCTTGAATTTCTTGATTTTTTCCAAGCTGGTGACAATGGCAACTTATTTTGAAGTTACGTCAGCAGTGTTTTACGTCTGGGTTATGACATTCGTGGCTCAAAATGACTTTATAACAGGTATGTAGAGTTCCACTTCTTAAAGTCTCCTAGTTAAACAGTAAAGTACTTGAACAAAGTAGCTAGATTTGCAAATTAAAATGGGGGGTGTCTGTGTAAATGTGTTTCTGGCATAGGAAACCACAACAGGGTTTTGAGAATACAGTGCAATGAAAACTACTCTAGGATATAGGGGAACTTTCATTGTTAGTCTAATTATTGTCTGAATGCTGTAGCATTATTGTCTAAGTGCTACAGAACTGCTTGTTGTAAAGATTTGGTATTGCATTTAGGATTAAGTTTAGATCTATTGAAATGTGATTTGACATTGTGTTATTTAAAATACCATAGCAAACAGTTTTGTACAATCCTAAGACAGCAAAACATGCATGAAACCAGTTCTGTGTGTCTGTACTAAAATACTATCTTTAATGCAAAGTTGTTTGCTCTGATTTGGCAATATCCTAACACTGCCTTGATTTACAGTGTTGAAAAAAATGCGTGGCAGGGATCTCCCAGTTCATCTTGAGGGCAGTCATGCCTGTATCCCATTAATACAGTGCAAAAATTCCTTCTCTGTATAAACAATCTGTGAAAAAATGAATACAGGGAATTGCTAACATCAACTTTATCATATAGTTCTTAGAGAAGCCTCCTCCCTCAAACATTATTATATTAACCTGTGTTTTTCAATCAGGGTCATAAATATCCCTTTCTTCTATATGTTAGTGAAATCTGAATGTCTTCTTCAAATTCCCTAACTGAGGCAATGTATTCTAACTGCAGTAGCTACGAGGATATCTGCAGATACCCAATAGACATCAGAAGTTTCCAGATGTTTCACTGTAATTTGCAAGAAGTAAATGCTTGCTCAACCTATGTAAAAGAACACACATTATTGTTGCAGACAGTTGATTTTCTTATCTTCTGAAAGGCTTCAGAAGGAAACTGAGCAAATCAGATACTCATCTCAAGTCCTATTGAAATTCCACAGGGTTGGAGTACCTAACAACAGTAGTCTCCTCCAGCAGTCCCAGCCACTGAATAATTTTCACTGGGGAAATGGAGAGCTTGAGTCTTAAGACTATTGCTTCCAGCTGTTAGGACCCCCCTTAGTTCTTCTCCAAGCCTCCCTCAAGATACCCACTCATGCACCCTCTGCTCAGCTGGTCCAAGCTGGTCTGGTTTAAGCTCAGGGCTGATGTCCAGCTGCGTCTTCAAGCTGTGTTGTAGCATGCCCTGTCCCCTCCTGCACTGACTGACTGACTGGGCTTCGTGGATGGACTTGGGTTGTAGGTAGCCTTGTCTCCAGGATGGACTTCAGGCATGTGTTATAGGTAGCACCATCTTCTGCTGTTCCCAAATGAACTTTCTGATGAACCCTGCACCTGACTCACTGTCTTGCTCTCTCTGGGGCTGCCAGTGAAACCTGCCCCTGCCACCACTGTGGTCCTGCTGAGGTGCTGTGGGGCTCTGCCCTGGTCAGTGAGGGCAGTGTCCTGCCTGTGCTGTGGTCACCGTCAGCTCCTAGCTCCTCTTTCCTTGTGGAACAGCCTCATTCTTGCTGCCTCCTAACATCAGTAGCCAAAGGAAACTCTAATAAATCAGAGTGAAGGCTTGACACAAGACAAAGGCAGAAACAACAGCTTCCCCAAAAAAGCAGGAGGAGAACTCATGCACAATGAAGCCAATACCCATAGCTTATAAAAATGGAACAATTTTCATCCTGTCCTTGACTTTGTCTGGTTGGGAGATTCTTCTGTCTAGGTTTTCCCACCTTTCTCAGTAAAATAGTTTTTTCACACAGATCCAAATACTGAGGAGAATGTCCCATTATTAGTAGGTTAACTAAATAAAGCAAAGCATAAAGTACAGCTATGTGCAGCTTGTGGACCAAAAATGATAATATGCTTCTAAAGGGTTAGTCTGTCTCCTGTACAAACTCAGTCATCTTTAGAACAGAGTTCAGAGGTGATTGAAGAAGTGATGAGAAGACTTGAAGAGGCTACTGTTCTCTTTCTGGATTTCTTCCTCACACTGTGAAACCATCTTGGAATTTAGATTGAAGCTGATAACTTTTCCAAAACATTTCTTTTACTTCACCATTTTTTAAAAGGCTTAGTGAATTCTAAGGCACAAATTTGGTCCATGCCCTACAGTCACTTTTCTTGTCACTTAAGACTTAATCTTCTGGTACGGAATTTTTATATTATGCTATGTATCTATCATGAAATTCTCATGTAAAAATATTTGTCCTGTAGCTGAATGACTAAAGACTGTAACAGTTTACAAGTATCTAGGCAACTTTCTGAGGTTTCAGGATATTCCATTCAGTTAGCTGCTCAGCTTTATCTGAAATTTGTGAAGTTGGTCATTGAGAAACTTTCATTCTCAACATTACATTTTTTAAAAGTTGTATTAATTCAAATCTAAAGATGGGAAAGTAATTGATTAAGTAAGCAATGAGTGAAGTATGAGCCTAAAAAGTAGTAAGAGAAGAAAGGAATTAGACATAAACCATAGTGGAGGAGTGGGCTTTCAAAAACTAAGAAAGAGGAATTGTGGGATGTGCCACAGCAGCTGAGACAGGGAGTTATTCAGAAAACAAGAAACAATTCTCAAGAGGCCCGGGAGAGTTGCCTGTTAGCAAAAGGGAATCAACTCAACTCTGGAACACATTAGAATGGAATGGAACTATTTCGCTTGAAAGGGACCTCGGACGATCACCCAGTCCCACTGCTGGACCAGTTCAGGGCTGACCAAAAGCATGTTGATAAGGACATTTTCCAATCCTCTTCAACACTGCCAGGCCTGGGGCACCGACCGCCTCTCCAGGAAGCCTGCTCCAGGGTTTGACCTCTCTGACACAGATGTACTTTGGCCAAATTGAAGACATACAAGAGGGCATTTGTGAAGACAGACTGGCTGAAAGGAATAAATTTGACAGCGTGAATCATCTTCACACAGGGACTGCTTGGATAGACTTGAGGTCCTTGATACCCACACACATCTTCACTGAGCAACAGGGCTTCTCTGCATCCTCATGCAGTATGTTTGGGCTTGTCTTATGTTCGAGTCAGGGCTGGATGCAGCCACAATTTGGCTTTGGGGACTGCTCAAGTGTTCAGTTGGCTGGCCATGTGCCTGGGTCTGCACCACAGCAGAGTGTGTTAATGGGAGATCACAGCCTCCATCACTGCCAAGATAAGTCCCTTTAATTCAGTGATTGCTCTACCAAGCATTTAAGTCCAATTAAGCTAAATGTGAGGACAGCAGAGATGCATCTTTTACCAGAAGCCATTTCCAGCCCCTCTACACCTAGCAGGAGCAGGAGTGAAAAGTCTGCCTTTCTTTTAGTACTCCACACAGGCTTAGTCATCTTTTCATCCCCTCCTCGCCATAGGAGTGGCTTGGTTGCTTGTTCTCTTTTCATTCAGAAAATTCACTTTAACCTCTGTTGCTAAGAAGTCTTCTGATGGATCTGCAGGCACCACTTCATCCTGTCCTGAGGGTTTGTGGATCGTCTGTATTCTGATGCGCAGATTTTATGCCGCACTGATTTGTGTACATACCTGGTGAGCACACAGTGTGAAAGCATACTGAGCAAGGAAGTAACACTTGTGACTTGGTTATCTGAAATGCTTGCAATGAAATGTTGAAATGTTTCATTTAATATGGCAGTTACTCTATGTAACTCAAAAAGAAAAAAAATCTTTTTTCCAGTATATGCTTCCAGTGAAATATGGAGGCAAAAGAATAATATCCTTTCTCCTTGTTTGTGTCCAATCCTGAATTCTGCCCTGTGTCCGTAACACAGGCTAAGAAAGTAGAGCAGGTGTAATCAGACCTAAGCTATGCATTTCCTGGCGCAGATGTCATGAACAGTGCCAGCTGTGGCCATCTAAACAAGCTCCTCTGGAGGAGGAATGGGGAAAAGTGTCACAAATTCACCCAGCTATCCCGAGCACTCAGCAAATGGAACACTTGACAGTGGCTGGGGGCAGAAGCACCATGCCAAGCTAGAAAAAAATGAAGTTTAGGAGGAATAAGGAACATCACCTATAAAGATTTTATCATTCGTTTATTTCCTTATTGTTATATTAATTCAATGAAAAATTATGTATAACATCTTTGATAGAATTCATAGTGGTAGGAGGTGTACTGCCAGAATCAGTGCCTCAGTGCAACTGTTAGTTTTATCTTTTGAATTTTTTTTACAAAAAGAAAAACAACCTGTCTGATTACTCTTCTCATTTTGCATGAAAAAAATATGACAGAGTGTCTTTAGTAAGCCACTCACTCCAGGTGATGACTCCAATGCCAACTGTATATGCATTTAGTCTAATAACAGCCAAACCCCTTAAAATTCTAGGCTATTGTGTTAAGAAAGTACGCTCTATTTTTAAAGCATGTCATCGTTGCTAGAAATTAGTTTTCTACTATCCTCAAGCTAGAAACTTTTAAGAACATTGAGTTCAGTTGAATGTGATCTTAAGTTCTTCACGAGGAACAGATGTTAATATTCAAATACTAACTTTGAATATTTATGTCTAAATTACAGGTTCCGTTCTTTCACCTTGCAGGATCACAGGTGTAGGAATTTATCTTGAGGAGAAAGTGAATTTCTCAGAAGCAAGTACTGCATGTAATCAACTGAATCTACAGTTGGCAAGTAAAGAGCAAGTTGAAAAGGCCTTGAAACATGGCTTTGAGACATGCAGGTACATGACATCAGTTAGTGCCCCATTGCCTTCGGTGAACGCCTTTACACACATCTGAGGCTGGTGATAAATCGAATATTAAAAGGGCTGATGCTTTTTATTGTAGCTATGGATGGGTGAAAGATGGATTGGTTGTCATTCCTCGGATAACATCCAACAAGAAATGTGGCAAGGGCAACGTTGGACTAGTGCTATGGCGTGCTGAACCCTTTAAGACATTTCAGGTTTACTGCTTCAACTCCTCGGGTATGCAAGCAAGACAACTACGTTTTTTGTATTTTGGTTTAGCTTTTATTATTTTTTAATATCAGCATGAAAAAAATCATGTGAGTGAGTTCTTAAAATTTGTTGGCCCTTTCCCCCCAGTCTTAGATGTTGTCAGGCTGTACTTAGCTCTGTAGGGGAGGAAAAAGCTTCCAATAAATACCAATGGTCAGTTCAGTTAACCCAAATTAATGATTTGGTGCTGCCATGCAAGCTCTTGAAAAAGAGTTGCTTTTACCATTCTGTAATGTTGACACAAGGCTCTTCATATGTTTTTATTATTTAGGCACATTAATTTCAAAGACAGTGAATTGAATCTTTAAGCAGGGTGTTTGTGTTTGGTATGTGTTTTCTTGCAAAAAGACCAAGACTGGGGTATTTCAGGAAAAGTTGTATGTTTCTTAGTAAAAGGAAATGTATCCATTAAACTAAATTAAAATATAAGCTAGAATAGCTGAGAGACCATAAAATTAACTAGATTCCAAATCTCTTATCAGTATAATCAGACAGCTTCCTTTAATATGCATTGTCCTATGTGTGAAAAGACCTCCCCTTCTCCTCACTGACTGTCTATTCCCAGGTTGGAGATACAACAGTGGAACTTGGGCCTTGATATAAGTTAGATCTTCTTAAATCTAGATTTAAGATCAGTATTGCTTCTTAATGACTCCTGTGGTAGTAACTGAAAATAAGTATTTAACTAGAGGCACTGTGTTCCTGCTGGTGTCCCATATCTATAGTTATTATGTAACAACTATCCAAATAGTTAGACCATATACAAGATCACTAAATTATTTCTAATCAGTCCCTAGACCTTGCTAATGAGTTTTAGATAACAAGAGCAAGAGATTATGTACAAAATCCTAAAATTTTTTGGGAAAGATGTCTGAACAAGGGTTGGAAAGAGCAGGGGAAAGGTGGATATGCAAGATAGGCCTATTCCAAGATATAAAAACCTCAGACCATGTCTGATGACTCTGAACGCTGGAGCTTTCAAAGAGGCTGAGGATAAAACTGTTAGGAAGAACATCATGCTTTCACAGGTGGGCCTTTGTTCATGAGCCATTTCAGTGAGGGAGGGTAGAAAATACAAGTCAACGGCTTACAAAGTGTCTGACTGCTTATAAGAAAGCACCATTAAAAACTGACTTAACCAAAGCTCTGTAAACTTAATTACATGATTGGGCTAACTTAGTTTTTCTCTACAGTCCATAGCTTCATTGATGAATGCACAGATGAATTAGTACTCGGGCAACATGCTCTGAAAGCAGCTGATGCTGTTGGAACTGTTACTTCTTCTGTTTGTATGCAATATGGTGTTTCAGTGCATGAAACATGTCATTCTGCATCAGAGATGTTGGGTAGGCTGGGTAATGCTAAGGAGGTAGCAAGTAATTCCAAATTCCTTGCTTTGCTTTAATTTCAAAAAATGATACTGTTACAGTATGCGAAGAAAGTTAAGCTTCCTGAATAGTTGGAAAATACCTTAAATAATGTATATTTAATATTAACATGATTCTGCATTTCTTAATTGCCAAACTGTTGCCTGTTCTAGGCATTTCTTAGCCAAGATATTTGGCAGAAGCTCATTCTGTCAATTCTCTTTGTGCCAAAGAAATGTCAAAATCACTTGAAAACTGTAGTGGAAAAAATAAAAAGCCCCCGCCATTTAGATTTTTATTCTGTGAATGTAACTGCGTCATCAGACTTCCCACAGGGATTCCTTTGGAGAACAGTACATACGTCGTTTCCCTGTTATTTATGTTGTAATTTGGTGACATTTTTATAGCTTTACAGAATATAAAACTTCACTAGAAAAGAAGAATTTTCACATTTTCACATTTTCACATGAGCCTCATTCAGAGCTCAGCTTTTCCATATACATATAAAAGTCCACTTGCACCCACGTTTTTGTATAGACAACATTCACATCATTTAAATGACTTAATAAGTTTGATTTGTTCTAGCCCTCATTAGAATCATGTCATTTTTTTTTTCTCTCTCACTGGTACCTGGTTTATCTGAAAGTTTTATGGTCTACTTTTGTTTCCAGGAAGTCAGAGTAGTATTCGAAGTACCAACAGTGCATCCATATGTTTTGAACATATACATAATAAAATAGAAATAGTTTTTAATCTTGGATCTGCAGTTAAGTCTCCTCCTCTGCAGGAGGTGATATTATTGGGTTTTATATGCATTATATAAGTACTTTTCAGGAAGAATCTTGTCATTGGTATGCAATTATAAAATGAGCACCACACTTGCTCAAAAAGGTGTTTAACTGTGTAAATAATGATAAAAGTTGCATAATCTGGGTTGTAGCTACATCTTTGTAACAGGCACACCTGATTTGGGTAAGGCTTTTGTGAATGAATAAATAATAATTTCCAGAAGGGAATGACTGAGGAACAAATTCAATAAACGTGTGTGTACAGTAAGTACAAAACTAACATCCAACACAACTCTTACATATTTCCTTTCCCTGCTGCAGATGTTCACATTAATTCATGTAAACCAGATCCAGCTACAACCATACTACCTTCACTGAGTGCACCAATGGACTTGACTGCATATTCAGGCTCTGATTTGACTGAGAACATCACAGCAGTGTCCAATGTGACCGAGTCAGAAAAATCCCTCAAAAAGATGAGGTTTCGCGTTATATGTGTAACTGAAACTCTATTACCAACAGAGGGGACTACTACAGAAATGCCAGAGGAATTCTCACTGGTTGGCTCTCCTAACTACACTTCCCACACTGCCTTTAAGAATGATGCCATTGTCTTTGGAGGTAAAGACCATATAGGGTAGCTATTTAATCGGAAGAACTAGTTGCATAGGTGTTAGTGGTAAAACTCTTTACTGCTGTTTTTGTTTGCTACTCAGCATCCGTGTCGATACAGCTGTACCTGGAGGCAGAATAGGAGCATTGCAGCTTTGCAAAAGCAAAGGTTATAAGGCAGAGGATTTTAAAATAATTTTAAAGTAGAAGTAAGATCTTATTTTACACTTTTTGATAATATTTTAATATGAAATGGTGGAAGTTAATTCTGGTTAATGTGATTGGGGTAAACACATTTCTGAGAAAGTCTTAGCAAACACCATCTGCTCCAAGTAACGGAAAACTCAGCAGGCTCTTAAAAACAAAAGAAGCCAGGAAAGCGTTAAGGAGAATTGTTGTTCTCCAAACATGGAGGTGTTCTTGAGATATGAGGTGTGAATAAGTAACCCTAATATCCAGCAACTGAGAAATAGACTAAATATGAGGAAAAGCTTTCTAACTGTAAGGATAGTTAAACGCAAAAATATGTTCTCTAGGCAGGTTGTAAGAACCCTGCAATGAGCAGATTAGACAAACATCTGTCAGGGATTGATTTAATACCTGTTTTAGTCTCGAAAAAATGAGTAGGAGTAACTAACCTCTTGAGATTCCTAATACCTCTATTCTTGAGTTGATGTGTATGTACCTCTTACACTAGCCTATTTTTTTAGAAGAACCTGGGTTTATGCTCTTGAGCCTTTAAAAAGTTAGAATTAAGTGCATAGAAAAACTGTATGCTTATCTCACTCTTTTCTCTAGGTATCCCCACTGCACTTCTTGTGCTAGCAGTCATCTTCTTCATTATTTCAGTTGTTCTAGCAGTCTGCTATATCAAAAAGTAAGTTTTTTTCTTTTCCATTCTCTTGGACTGAGTTAATACCTAGAGTAGAACCAATAAAGGTTTTAAATATATAAAGAGCAGAGAAGTGATAATGACATAAGAATGTAACACAAAGAACAAAACCTTATGCCCCGTTGTTATGCAGATCGAGTTTGTTGTTGCTGTTGCCATTCCCCGCATTAGAAAAGGAACCAAAGATTAATATTTTTGATTAGTCAGTCATGCCTAGCATGAAACATTTCCAGGTGTGCCAAAATAGCAACACTGCAGTGTTTGTATGTAAGCCTGTTTATGCAGTTTTATTCTTGTTTCTTTCTGTCAGACTCAAGGTAAGTTTTTATTCTTAGACTATGATTGTGGTAAAAAAAAAAAAAAATTGTTGAGCTCAATTGTCATGCATAAAAGATCTTCAACACAGTGCATCACTGAATCATATCAAAAAGTTGTGTGCATTTCTCACATCCTAGCCCAGATAGCTTTATCATGATGTACCATGAATCCTGAATATGTTGTCTGTTTTAAAAAAAAAAACAGGAAAATATTTCTTTAAAAAGCACAATTTGAAAAAGCCAAATGATCTAGCACGCCACTATTCTCTGTGAGACTTTTGCTTGAGTATGGCAAAGTTAATTCTAGATATTTTTCACTTCAGTTCTTGAGTGATACTACCAAACTATGTCAGTGTTTCTGCTTTACTATCCCTTTTTTCTGTTTAAAGGTACAAGAAAACCTTCCCATTTGCAAACAAGAATCAGCAAAAAGAAATGGTTGAAACTACTGCTCTCAAAGAGGCTAAGTCAAATGACAAAACACCTGAGAAGAAAACAAAGAATAATGGGAAAAAGATAGAAGAGTCCAAAACCAAGCCTGAGGCCACAGTAAAATGTCTAGAAGCAGAAGTTTAAGGGAAAGAATGTACAATTCTTGATAGAAATATGAAATGAAGCACACAGAACTTAGCAATGCTTTTAAACATGGGTGATTGTAAATACTCATGAATCAATATTTTCTCTGTCTTAACGTATGAAAACATGTTTTTAGTGATTACATCTTTAGCTCTACATGCTCTTGCAGAAGAACATGATATCTTATTTACTGGATATAAAAAAATCCATATTACAGCTCATTTGTCATCTTTAATGAAATAATTAGGAATATGCTGTTAACGACATGCAGTGTGTTAACTAGTTGCATGGAACTCAGATCAATATATAATGAAAAGGGTTTTTTTAATCTGGCTGGAGGATGTCTGCTAACTTAACGTCTAAAATAAGATAATGATACTGTAGCTCTTCCTCATGTAGATTAGCTTATTTCCATTAAGTAGTTGCATACTGTTTTTAAAAAGGCTGTTTACAAACAAAATAAATGTCTGTTTACAAGTGAGTAAAAAAATCAAAGGATCAACCCACTGTCATTCAAATACCCAAGGAAGGGTCAAAGATGCTGATGTTTATATATATATATACACAACAATGAATAACTTAGATATCTTAATCATATCATAATTTACTGGTTTATTTATTAAAACCTGTATTGTTCTGCATCAGATATTTGATGGGGGAAAAAAACCTTCACCTTGAACTGCATCACAGCAGCTATATTTAAGATCTTTTGTGTATATTTAAGTGTGGCTTTCATAATAAAGACCCCGAGTGGTATGGGATCTTTACAGTACTTGGTAAAAAATTAAGTATGGTAGATATGTTTGCCTGGACAATTTATTCTCATGAAAGCTGTCTCTCAGTAAAAAGCTCATATAACCTTAATGTTACAGAATTAGTTGTTATAAAAGAACACTGCTAACAAATTACCAAATATTTTCTTGAATAAATCATCTGGATAACTTATTTTTACATGTGAAGGAGGTTATTATGGCAAAGAAGTTTCTTTTTAGATCAAACAGCTTGAAAAATACAGTCTTAAATAAAATAGCAATATAACTGCTCACATATATTGTGTATTCTACAGTGTAGGGTTCTTGGTTATGACCTTTCATGGTTTTGATTCACAGGAATTAAAAAATTGCCCAGTGGTTATATATTCCACTAGATAGTGAGTTATAGTGTATTGCTAATAGCACAGTTAGACATTTCCTGTGTTGTTTTTTGTTTTCTCTCTTTTTTTTTTTGATAGCTCAGAAATATTTCATGGCTCCAAGAGTCTGGACTCTGTTGATACACAGTCTACCACTGCCATTAAAGCTATACTGCGGCAGAAAGACTATGATTGAGTACAGCTCCAAAATCTGCTAATTTCAGATGTCCATCAACAGCATTTCAGCCGAAAAATGTGCTGTGCAACAGAGGAAAGCACTAGATACAGCCTTCCCACTCAGTTAAGTAATTCCTTTCCTTGCAGTAATACTGCAGTAAAGCCATGTATCTGTCCTGGCAACCTGAATGAAAGCACTCTATGCCATGGGAGCAGTGAGAGTAGACAGCAGAAATAAGGCCATCAGGAAGGGCCACAGCCAACACTTGTCACGATGGTGTCAGAATAGCAAGGAGCTTAAGGACACAGGCAACGCTAGTGGATTCCAGGTAATTGTGGACTTTTTTTTGTGATATTACAATTTCCCTTCCACCTCTCTTATCTGTGTTTTAGAGATTAGAAATTACCTGTTTCTCTATTATTTTCCTTGCCACAAAGAGATAATTATCTGTATCACCTCTCTTATTCTCCTACTAATATTACCTCCATTCCACAGGTATCACCTTCCTTTTCTCTCAGATTGTCTCATTCATACCTGAAGAAATTCAGGAAATTGTTCTCTAGTTCCACTCCAGCTGGAAGTTGTTACTTCTGGTTTAGATTTAAATAAGGGCTTTTTTCCCCATCCTTAAGTGTTTACTTTCTAAAATATCTATACTAGCTGAAATAATGAGATATTGCCTTAGCCTAAGCCCATTATCTTGTTTTATCATGTACCTTAAAAACTGATAGCTTTCATCCTGACCTTTGCGCTGACACCGGCCAAAGCATGATCTGCCTCTCCCTTCCATTACACAATTTATGCCAACACTAAAAAGACTAAAAGGAACATGTTGGGCTGTTCTGTATGTAATAAAAGCTAGCTGTAAGTACTCATCAACAAGTGCTGTATTTGATGTTGGCTGTATGTAATGAGTACAACTCAAGTCACGTATGAATTAGAAAGTACAAAATGTTCTTGCTCATTGTTTAATAGAGTTGCAAGGGATGTACCACTACAAAACAAACAGGAAACTTTTATTTAAGTTCTAGATAAAGTGTAAAAAACCCCAAGCCTTTAACTGGTAGTAGCAGAAACTTAAGAGAAATTACTATGGGTTTGACTTTAGTCAAGTGTTGTGCTTTTTCTTATGGGACATTCTCAACAGCTATGAATGTCTCCTTGATGTCTCAGAAATGGCATTATGCTCAAGTGTCTTGGACAAATAATTAATTCCGCCTAGGAGGAGATGAGTTTGCATTGGTCCTTTGACGGTAACGCTGCTCAGGTTCCCACACTGAGGCTACAGATGTTTGCTGACCTTAGGCCGGGGGGGCGGTTGGCCTGCAGGAAATGCAGCGAGGTTCCCAGTCCAGCCCCTCCCGGCTGGATGCAGGGGTGCCGAGCGTGGGAAACACGTGTGTCTGTGTGGGCAGGAAGGGGAAGCGCTACTCCTCCTCTCCAAGTTAAAAAAACCCAAACCACCACAGCTCTAGACTTGAACCTTGAAGCATCAGGATGTGGATGACCCAGAGGATGTGCTAGGATTTCTGTTCCTAAAGGGCTTGTGCTCATTCATGGCTGTTGGGGTTTTTGGTGAAAAGAGCAATGCCCTCTGCCCCGCCGGTCCCGGTCCCGGTCCCGGTCCCGCATCCTCCCGCCGGGCGGGGGCTGTGCTGCGCCAGGGGAGCGCGGTGCGGGCCGGGCGGCGATTCCCTGCGGAGCGCTGCCCC